>NC_054546.1:37608826-37926326 GCF_017654505.1 Polyodon spathula | reverse complement strand
ATGTCTACCCAGCTCTTCTGGAGCAATTCCCAGAGATGTAGGGCACTTGTTGGTAGCTTTGCTTTGACTTCTGTCCAGTTCATCCCATACAAGTTCTATGGGATTGAGGACTGCAGACTGGGCAGGCAAGTTGAGCAAAACGAAAAAAAAAAATTTTAAAAAACCCAGAGATGAGACTTGTGACGACTAGTTTGATAACTTAAGATTAGTTCAGAGCAGATTTAGGAGGAGTCCGATTTCCTGCACCTGATCAACATTGCAAGGAATAAAAAAAACACAACTGGCTGCTGGACAAGTGGATTTCCCCATCTCTGGAGTGTTATTTCCATAATTTAACACACTGTAGATAGTGTACTTCAACTTTCGGTTCCTCGTGTTTTATTAAGGATGTTTGCTTTGGCTCAACTGTCAAACAGCCAGAGTAATAGAATATGTGGTTCTTGCATTACCACACCCATTAGTTATGTCAGAAAACCTCAATGTCACCTTTGGCTTTCACGGAACTACATTAGAAACATTTCCTTTTCATTAGGCATTTACATTGGTTAATGCAATCCTCAGAAGTCCTAAATGCATTTTAGTAGATCTGAAAAGGCTACATCAAACTCCAAAAAAATTACTCGACTTTGAAAACGAATTCAATTTGCTGGTTATTCACACCAGTGGATGTAACTAATGTTTGCAAAAAAAAAAAAAAAAAAAAAAAAAACACACACACAATTGAAGCAGACACCCCCAAACAGCTTCAATATAAATAAACTAGGTTATATGGAGCTGACAGATCCTTCTTGACACTGAAAAAATACTTCGTCAAAACATTTCTCATTGAATTTACTTTTATAATATTTCTAAATCTGAGGCTTGTTTACTATACTATAATAATTCCGCAACCTTCCCAGAAGTGCATCCAAATAAAACACACTGTATAGATATTAAATAAAAAACCAAAAGCCTACTATTACCTTTATTTTGTAAAGCGCTTTGTGATGGTGGTCCACTATGAAAGGCGCTATATAAAATAGATTGATTGATTGATTATTTTAACGCATGAATGTTCATGATAAAATAAAGTAACTTACCTGAATAAAATACTTGGCCTTCCCAATAACTAATTTTAAGAGATTAATCCTTGAAAAAAAATGTAGCCTGCCCAGGCAGGTGCTTAAAAAAGGTATGTAAATGAGGATCATAAAAGCATGATTTAAACAGTACAATCATTCCTTGAAAACAGAACCTAGTTTTAGCAGAAGTTTTAATTCTTCAATGTAGCCACAGTGGTCACAGTTCTATGCATAAGCAGCACAACCATCAAATGAAGTCAATAGCAATTATCCAGTTGTCTACCCCAGCCCTTTAGCAATCCAAGTGATAAAACACAACATCTGATCAAGCGCCATTTCTTCAGGCATTAAAACTAAAGTTCAAACATGCGGTCATAAGCAGCTGTACAGAAGTTTTGTGACAAATAAACATTTGAATTCCTAGTCCCAAGAAGGTAATGTATTTCATAACAAAATCAAGTGGATATTTTAGGATGTAGACAAAGTTATTAATAGACCAATTACCTGGACATGATATACTATGACTCTAGCTGCAGTCTATACTCACATTCCTGCTCTAGCCGCCTCATCTCCTCTGGCTGGATCTTGAGTTTATCAATGTGTTCACGCAGGACACTGGCCCACTTCTGTAGAGACTCCATGATAGTCCACGGCCGCGACATGTCTGCCACAAAAACCACCAGGGTGTCCGTCAGTGACTCAGCAGAGGCGGCAAACTTTAGCAATCCTTTGTGATAGAGGTCACCGTCCAGGATCCACACATTACACCGGGTCTGATCTATGCAGAGTAGTCGAGAGGAGAGCAGTGATTAATGCCAGGGCAAAGAAATAAAACAGGTTTACAAATTTAATATCAAATACATTTCGAAGGACTTAAAGCAGTACTTCCCTAATGTATTTTATTCACCATTAAGCACCCTCTGTATGGGGAGAAGGGCATATTTCATGCAAGATTAGTAGTTTGTGCAGCATAACTTTCTCCTAAGAACTAACCTTGAGCCTATAAAACTTTGATGCTCTACTGTTTGTTAACCTTGCACATTAAAACCATAAACGCAAATGTGTAACTTCCTCAAAACAAAAATAGAAAACATATGGTTTACATTGCTCTTGGTCCAAATAAGCTAAAATACATTTGACTTAAAATCTGTTTCATTTGTTTTACATTACTCAAGAAGCCCTCAATGACATTATCTAATCTAGGAACAAATTATTGTATACAAGCCGATTCAAACTAAAGACAGATGAATTTATCAGCCTCATAATAAATGACACCCAAAATACAAAGCTTTGTGTGCCACAAAGGATAAAACTGTTCAAACAATCCAGGTCCATTAAAACGATATAACAATTAATATAGAACTAGTCATGTGTGGCTCTTGCTGCACCCATCCCTAGACAAACATTGCTTGTTGAGAATAACAGTACTAGGCCTGCAGGTCAAGTGTCCTGGGAAGATTTCAATGCACAACTTCCTGCCTGTGATGCACTTGGGCCTGGTTTAGCCATATTATTTGTTTATATATTAAACAGAAGAACAAAAAAATCAATTCAAGCCAAAACAGGCATTAATGGCTGTGTGTGATAACCTTTGATTACATCTGTGGCACTGCTTGTGTAACACAACTTCTACAAAACGTACTTTATTTTGCATTAAACACTCACATTTCAAACCATGTTAGACAAAACTTTAGCTTTCCTAAATCAATTTAATACAATACTCTTCACTAAAGGCTTCACAAAAGTGGAGGGGAAAAAAAGCAGCCTGAAGGTCTTTACTCTGCAGAATCATTAAGATTTCATGGGGTACAAGTCATAAGCGAACATCTTTGTCTGAACACAATGACAACCCATACTGTTTGATGCTTCCCACACGCTAACTGCTTTTAGAAATGTTGACTTAGTTGAATAAATTATACTCTTTCATTGATTAACATTTAATGTAATGGAATTTAATTTTATTAATTGACTAAAAAGAAAGTTGTATTACAGCAAACCCTGGCTGGTGTGGTAGTTAGAGCCAGAGTCCTGGCACTTGGTTTATATAGCTTTAATATGGTTAATTGTTTTCTGTTACCAGGTCTACCATTCATCAGACTGCAGCCCATGATTTAGATAAGTTATATAATGTAGGCACCCTGCTTACTAACTACTGTACACAGCAGTTAATTTGCCAAGTAACTACAAATAAAAGTATTAGAACTCCTGTTACGTACCATCTCTGTCTTCGTCATGGACACTCAAGTACAAAAACTCAAGTCCCCTCCCATTTTTGTTGTGTTCAGCTCCTTGGAGTTTTGCCATAATTGTTGTTTTTCCTGAGCCATCTTCTCCTGCAAAATGCATTCCATAAACTCAAAAATCAGGCAAAAGACAGACAGATTGGTGGAGGGCAGGGACTGAGGTACATAAATGGAGCTTAAGGGGTTTGCATACCTGACTGATCAAAGCAAGTCAGTCACATAATATAATTAAACAATCACTAAACAACAAAACAAAACAAAGTCTGATAAATCGGTATGACCAGAAAGCTTTTTAAATATCTTACAACTCCTCCTGTTCATAACACCAAGTGGCCAATATGGAGCAAACTGCCTGCATTGGATTAAACAGGACATCCAGTCAGGATCCCTAGAGCACCTTCTGTAGAAATACCAGTCTACTAAAGAAATCTCAGTATCTGTAACATTTCTCTATATTGAACAGCACATCCTTTGACAACACACACTCCTTTTGGAGCTTACCAAGTGCAGTTGTCTCAATCTGTAGCTTAAACGCTAGCCTTCACATTTCAGTGATCTTTTATTGAGTCGTGATTTGTAGCTGAATTTGTCGCACAGAATGAGTTCCATTGCTCCACAAGTTAACGGTTGTTTTCATTGCGACAACAAAACAATGGGTGTCTTGGGTCAGCACATACCGTTACTGAATTAGAAAAATACATTTCAAATCAACTGTGTTTATTAAATCTCAACTCAAGACACAAAATGTCGTTTTCAGCGAGTAACTGGGGCAAGTGAAAGCACACTTTACATAAAGTACTGTAACTATTCGTCTCATACTGATTTAACACACCCTTGCAAAACTAAACATGTCACTTACCAAAAACCAAGATGTTTTTTCCTGACGGTAACTTGGACAAGGAGCGGGTGGATACTTCGCTCAGAATGGAAGACCTATAAAAATACCACCAACACATTAATTATGTATCAATATTGATTCTCGTTTCACGCAACCCCACACGTCTTATAAGAATGGAGCTATTTTCCTCTCATTGCTGCAAGATCATCGACTCTAACGAAATAAAGTTTGTATGTCATAATAAACCCCGTTTCAAGTTATATTCAAATGCCACTATCCCTGGCAAGCAAGTCCAGCAATTATGAACATGCTCAAATGCCAGAGGGCTTGTCAAAACAAGAACAAAAAAAATAATAATCAGAAATCCAAAGGGCATCGTTACAGACAGTTTTTTGAGACAGTAAACCCAATGCGTCCGTGTTTACTTTAAAAATAATAATAACATTTTTGTTTTGTTTTAACGTTTGTTCTTTAAAACGCCCCTGCTTCGTTGGCAGGAACCTACGCCGAACGTAGCCTCATAAACAAAACCCAAGCAATTTACATCGCAAAAACTAAATCGTGAATGATTTGCATTGCTATTATTTAAAGAGGAAAACGAGTAAATAGGTTGTGATAAAATATTCTGGGTATATAAATAACAAAGAATACACCAAATAACTGTCTTACTGCTTTGAACATCAGCGGCCGGTGTTTTGAACAGACTGCACCAGGGCATGACAAAGCACATAGACATCAACAGCTTTGAAAATTTACGTTTCAGAATATATTTTTTGAAAAACTTGGAAAGGCTATTCGGACTTGCCATAGGTTCTGTCCCTCTTCATCCTCAATTGTGTTTTCAATGGTGTCGGGCGCCCCGGCAGCGCCCAAGATCTTCTTCTCCTGCACGGGAGCCATCTTGTTATTCAGCCACAAAGAGAGGCATCACCTGGGCGCCTCAGGACCCCGGAACAGTGTAGCTCAACGCTTCAAGTTGAACCCTCCCTGCATTCAAATGACGTGTTTTGTGGTAAATAGAAAGGGGTTGCTGAATTAAAGTCATCCAATTGTTAAAATGAACAGTTTGACGTGGTGCTATTCTAATCAGGCAGTGTGGTAGCCAGCTCCAGTGTTAACGGACACCCTCCTTCTCTGTGCATGATGTCATCTTCCTGATGAGACACCCTGGGTTAAGCCACATGGAGCAACTCTTAACTGGCAGAAGCGCTGGGGACATCTAGTGGAAATACATACTGTGCTAACAGTATTGCAGCTGCACATGTAATTGGATTCATAATGCAGGGATCAAATTTCATCCCATGGTGGTGTTATTTTTTTAAACCGTATATGAACGTTGGGCATTTTACTGGGCATTCCTATTCAATACTATTTTTTTGGTCAGATGTAATGACAAAAGGTTTGCCTTCTGGGTGGACATCAAATTAAAACAAACGTGCGTTAGAATGTTTGCAGGGCAGTGTTCAGATTTCTTTTAATAAACGCGGTGAATCAACTTAATTACATTATGGTTTTGTATTAGATTGGGATGAAACGAAATTACATCTTTAGTAGTTTTGGACAGCAACATTGATTAACATCAAAACCAAAATCAAATGATTACATTGTTAGAAACGGGAAGATACGTGTATTGGACGGGTGACCGTGTCTCAGATCTTACTGTCCTTGGGCAAAAGAGACTGTAAACTGCATTTTAATA
Source organism: Polyodon spathula (assembly GCF_017654505.1). NCBI lineage: Eukaryota > Metazoa > Chordata > Actinopteri > Acipenseriformes > Polyodontidae > Polyodon > Polyodon spathula. The sequence continues at coordinate 37,920,485 of NC_054546.1, read as the reverse complement.
CGGGATTGTTGCCAAAATGAAAACTGCTCATCATGACTAATCATTACCCGTTTTTCTTTTTGAATGCTGCATTTGTCTGACGGGCTAATGGCCGCAATATGTACAGCAGCCACACCCTATCCATCAGACAGAGGACTCGAAAAAGGAAGTTCAACACAATTGCTGCCTTCTGTAGAAAAGCGTTTACTGAGCGTTTTGTGTGCAATGTCGACATCTACCGATGATATTCATTACTCATTTAAAGGCATGCCTTTGAATTCGTCTGCTTTTGGCACGTGGGACGGTTCATTGTTTAATTTTTGCTCCATTGTGAAGTTGCACCCCCCAGTTAACAGGACAGCAGTATAGTTTTTTATTTCATAGTAACTATCCTTCAGCACACTAAAGAACTCAGGACATTAAATTGAATTGTTCACTTATTTTACTCCAGTGTGCACTGGTGTGATCAGCGTGGTCTGTGGAATACTGCATCAATTACATCAGGTGAAGGTCATATATTTGGGTGAGGAGAGAATGTGATTACCCTTCGAGACCTTGATACTCAGTGGACTGTCCATGCCACAAATACAGGCTTCAACATGAGAAAGGGCCACCATAGCTAACCCACCTTTCATCAAATTTGATTGTAATTTTTGTTTTTATTGGCTTACTAAACTTACTTACAGTAATTTCCAAGACCCAGGCTTCAGTTTTACCTTTAAAAACTGGTTCAGATTAAAAATGCACTATCTGGAACACCTAATTCAATATTGATAGCAAGTATAAAGAACAACCTTTCTTTAGTCTCTGTGTAACATTAGGGGCAAATCATTTAACCTCAATCCCAAACCTTCTGCATAATAACTGTACGTTTGACCCCTGAACTGAAAAGCAAGGACTAGTCTTGCACACCTTTTCCTACATATTCACGACTGGGACAAGTGATAAAGCATATTATATCCATGGGTCTGCAAAGCAGTTTTTAAATACTACTCAGAAGAAAGAAACTATAAACTATACTGAATCCAGCCAAGGTCGGTAGTAATCACCAAAATGAATGACATTTGGTTGTTGGAAGTTGAGAAATATAAAATGTGCAATAAAATGTGGTCTGGAGTGTGTCATAGTCGGCACTTCGCAGGCAGTCTCCTGGAAAAGCCAAACAAAACAGCCCAAAAAATGATCGAGGGAATCAAAACCACACTTTTAAGCAATTACAATTAGCCATGTGCAGATCACCTCAAAGACAATGCATCCCACCTGTACTGCATGCTGCTGTCAGGGTCCAGAGACACGAGCAGCAGAAGTGTCCTTTGTTCTGAGCCCAGGATTGTCTTACATTTGGCCATGGGTTGCCATGGCTACAGTCTTAAGGTAGAAAACCAAGAATCCCTTGAGCCCTTAAAGTGACAAAACCCTGACTCAGGCACATGTCCCTGAAACCTAAGCTTCCTTATCTCAGAGTACCTTACACAATTGACTCACTGTTGAAACATGCAGGGGGCGCAGTAACTGCATCATATTTCGTGTGGCCCAGCAAACATCACACCATTATTTATCCCTCTGTGTGGCTACATTCAGTTCCAGGTGTCTGCTGCTTTCTAGTGCTAAAGCCTTGTAGTCCAAGGCTCATGTAGGTCATATTCACCTGCTTTGAGAAAAAGAAAAAAAGTAAACTGTTCATGTCCCATGTAGTTAGGCTATTATGTAATATTAAAACAGACTGTATAAACATCCTGTATAAATGGGTTTGAGTACCTTTCTTGATGTTTTTAAATTACACATTCATCATAGACATCCTGTTGAGGTCTGTGCTACAGTTTTGCCTGCCCTGTTGTGAGTTATGATTGCAGTGTGTTTGTTTGTGTGTGTCTGTGTGTGTTTATGACAGAGAAAAATCAAAAGAAAGGAGGCTCTGTGTCTCATGCTGTGTTTCAGATTGTGCAATACGTCAGTTACTTGTTTATTGTGGACAGCTGACAGGTGTCCATATTAAGAGGAATGTACTGTATTGACTTCAGTTAGATTGCAGTACTATCTATGTTAGAATTGTGCAAATTACACTGTGGAGTAAAGAAAACAAATATTGAGATAAAAGCATTTTCATTCCAAAAGTGCTCCCACAACAGTCTTAAACCAGGCCAATTTATGTGTAGCATGTAGTATTGCTTTTAATGGATAAAGCAATTCATTTTTTAAAACTGTATTTCAATGTAAAATGAATGTTTAATGACTTACAGGATGCAATATCCTTCCAAGACTAAGGTTGTCCCTACAGTATTTCTAGTATTATCATATTCATCATGTTTCCCAGAGATATAGAAATAATATTGTAGCAAATCTCAGTTCCCGCAAGCAGGCGCATCACACAGGGCATGGCAGTACACACACGGGTGGAGGGCGAGCGCTAACCTGGGACCTCTCACATTAAAGCATAGTGCCGATACCGATGTACAAAAGAGCCAGCTCCTTTGCAAGGAGCATATATATCGGGCTTATGTCTCTGTGTGAGAGGTCCCTGGTTCGCGCCCGCCCTCTGCCTGTTTGTGGTTTGCCTCGTCCTGTGTATGCTCCTTCCTGCGGGAACTGAGGTTTGTTGGATTGGTGTTGACGGTGGGATTACGTTACTTAACAGCGTGCTGCTGCCTTCTCCCATGCAGGCTACACTCTCTCTTGCCAGCCTCAAGTCTGACCCAAACTTGTTCACCAGGCTACACTTTGACAAGCCAGGGTACCTGCGTCCACACCAATGTAGCGATCTCGGTTAACACAGGCAGGTGCATCACACAGTGCGAGGCAGTCCACACACAGGCGAAGGGCGGGCTCGGACCCGGGACCTCTCGCACTAAAGCACAGAGGTACAAAAGAGAGAAAATCATGTATAAATAAATCATTAACAACCCTTCATTTTACAAAACAAGTATAAGCATTTCTAATTCATGATGATGTAAATCTGTTTTGAAAGCACTGTAATCCCTCAGGTTTCCATTTATCAAATTATTCAATTTAAATCAGAAGTTATTGAAGTACGGCTATCAGACAGACAATTCCAAATGTGTACAGTGTGTATGTTTATTTAAACCTACTGTGCCATATATATATATATATATATATATATATATATATATATATATATATATATATATATATATATATATATATATATATATATGGGGTAGTGTGTTTAATGAAACAACGTTTTTTCATATTGCTACAGGGGTTGGTCACCACTGTTCGTTGACAAATTATGCAAGACTCTTGAGATTGAAAAAAAATCTGCCACTTTGAAGTAAAAGTAAAATGGTTGCTATGGCGATTGCTTAAGGAAAAAAAAGAAATAAGAGGGTTATTCTTCTACAGCAGAATATAGCCCATTTAATCTAGAGAAAAATGCACCGAGAGAGGGGGGGGGCGGGGGGTGAGCTAGGGATTGATTTTGATAGCGACAGATGCACTATAGGAAATAGTAAGCAAAAAGGAGGGGCAGCTTTACAAAAAAACCGCACGGCCCCAGATTGTACCTCAGGGAGTGAGTGAATGGACTGTGTGCAGCTGTCAGTCGGCTCGCTACTCGCTCTCAGTCTGTGCTAGGATTTGTTGTGGAGTGGACCAAGCCTCGTTTTCTCCTCACCTCGTCTGGGCTTTAGATCCCACCCAAACAACAAAGCAGGTGTGTATATAATTTAAAACTATATGTAGCCTATATACATATATATTAAATTGGAATATTTCAGGGAGAGCATATCTTTTGGAATATGTTATTATGTATTGCTTGCTTTTTTAGCTGAAAGAAAGAACCGTGTTTGTGGTTGGTTCGATCCTCCTTTGTTCTCTCCATGTGCACTTCGTAAAGGGCCGGTCACATTTCTTTGATTTGTATAGGACTGGCAACAGCAACGCACAGTATTTATTTTACCTGCTCGTTTGCTACGATGTATTTAATGACTTCGTTTTTAGTTGTTGGACATGGTTTAAACTTTACTTAGATTTTCTTCAAAAAAAAAAAAAAAAAAAAAAAAAAAAAAAGGGTGCAAGATTTGGGAGTTTTAGATTTTAATGATTTATTTTTACTGTGTAAGAAGGTGCCCTGCCTTTATAAAAGTAGAATGCTGCAGCTACCCGTTTCGACATGTTTTAGGTTATGCGGCCTGAAGATAAATATGTTTGTAGTACAATAATACAAATTGATTTGGGTTCATAACATACACAAACGTTTTAATTAATTAATTGCCCAATTAGGCCAGATGAAACACAGTTAAGCAACTCCAACACACCGGTTGTTAAAAAGGGAGCTTGAAATAGACAGCTGTGAAGTGTTGATGTTAATGCTTTGCAATAAGCGAGCGTAATCATTTAATTAGGAAGCCAAGGCATTTGAGATACACAGCATCTTGCATCAAAATTCCAAATATTTTCTTCGTAAACTTGGTGCTTTAGAATGCATCTGCTGGTTCTCTTCTTTGTGACCATCAACAAAGGGAATGTTTCTTTGGGTGGGTGTAGTAAATGTGGTGGGACGGTGCAGCAGGCAGAGAGAATGACTCACTGTTGTAATTATGCTCGGATCATTTGAGCGTTTCTCACTTTTCTCTGAACTTATTTTTTCCAACATTACTAGCACATGGAAACATTCTGCAGAACACCGACCCGGGGAACTCATCACCTTGTCAAAGCCCTGTCAAGTAACGTTGGGACACTTGTTAGGAAATATAACGAGAATCACCGTTGGGGTGGGGTATTTTAATACCAATCTTTCCCCGTTTGCTTGCGGTTTTACTAAGAGGGTAGTTCTGTAGAATTTGGTAGTCTTAAAAAGCCACAGACGGATAGGCTGTTGCACATCCCATTTAAAGAACAAAAGAACAATCAGAGTGTTAATTTAAACCTGGACCCAAAAGAGGACGTCTATTAGCATAACATTAAAGACCATTCGGGGGCTGTAATGGTCGTAAATGATCGGTATCTGTTTTAGTGATCGTGTTTCCACGATTACAATGTTTCAGAACTTGCAGATCCAAAATCTATTAAGAGCAAATAATTTAATTACTTTCACGTGCATAACGGGTAAGTGTTATTTAAATCTGTGCAGATGGTATGTTGATTTAATTGAATTATTTCGAGACTAATCTTAATTGGAATGAGTTTGTGGCATACGAGTGAATAAAAAAAAAAAAAAAAATGACAACGGCGCACATAAATACATCGTTTCTTCGAAAGATGCAAGATCATTGCTTTGCAGTCATTAAAACAGATCTGCGTTTTCTGCGCTGTGTGTTCAATGCAAGATGCACACACAGCGCAGCAGCAGTGCGCACAGTACTAAGGACAGCTCCCATTACAGAAGGCACACCGCTTGTTGCTGCAGTCTTTTATTGTGAAAATATTTTATAATCTTTACACTTGATTAATATCAAAAATACAAACTAATTTGAATTTTGAAATAAATACATTAAAAGTATTTTGTAAAGACAAACAAAAACTCCAGTAAAGGGACGATACATCAATTTGGTTCCCTTTCCAACCGAACACTATAGTACAATTATAAATGGAAATATAGAAATACATGTGTTTATTACCGTATGTTCCATTTTGAGCTGTATTTTATAATCCGCATTTATTCCGGTAAACTCAAACCAAGTGCACATCACACAATAACCCCACCCCGAACTGAAGTCCATAAAAAGCCGTGCGTTCACGCTCTGCACGTATACATTGTATGGCAGGCAGAAGGATAGTTGTTTTTGTCCAACAATGCAATGTATATTGAACACGTATGTTATCATTAATGCTCCAGGTGGCACCTAGTATTACCAGTTTTGGCTGGTTCCACACCATATAAGTCATGTTTTATTTTTTTTTAATTGTATGGCCTATTGAAATTGGTAATATATAAATAATTACCAGATACCAAAAACCCATGTTTGCAATTGTACTATGCGCCAAGTTTTGTTATTAGGAAAGTAGAGCAGAATTTATTCTGAGAAAAACGTCAGACAGTAACTTTATTATTCCTCTGTCTCCTGAGTACAGATGTGTTGGCCATGGCAAAGGTATTGTTTGACTAGGTTCTGCTGTCCCACTGTATTGCTTCTCTTTGCTCCAAATAAGCTTACACCTTTGGTTCTGCAAATTGAATAAGTCCTCCTATTAAGTCATGGTTATGATATGATTAGTTAAACTGGAATGGTTTTGAACAAGTTCCAATGATAAATAGGTATATAATAATAGTGTATATAATAATGACTTGGAAGTGTAAAACTGACTAACGGCTGTATACAGTAATCTTGCAAGAAATAATTCTTATTATTTTTCTTAATTAATACCTACAGATAAAATAATGGGAGGAAAGCTGAGCAGGAAGAAGAAGGAGGAGTATAACGTCAGTGACCCAAAAAACAGTGAGGAAAGCCAAGAAGAGACGCAACATGATGAGGCACCAGAGTCCCAGAATGAAGACAAAGTCAGTGATCCAGGTAGTGCTTCTGCAGAGTCTGCAGTGGAGCAGACCGTACAAGCTGATGGCACATTGCCTTTTAAGGGCATTTTAACAGAGAAAGTAGAGGAGAAATCTGACAAACCTCTAAGTCAAGAAGCTAAAGCAACTTCAGAACAAAAAGCAGTCGAAGAAAGCAAGCCACCTACCAGTGATGCAAAACCCAGTGAACCTACAGCAGAAAAAGAGCCGATTGTAAACAAGGACTCTAAGGAAAATAATACTTCAGGGGAAAAGCCACGTGAGTCATCCAGTCAAGAGGCAGAAACAGCTCCAGAGACCCCAAGTGCCCCAGTTACAGCTGTAACAAAGAAGTTGGTTAAAGAGTTAGAAAAGCCTGTGGTTGAAAGCCTAGTGAAAGCTGAGGTGGCTGCACCTGCCCCAGTGAAAGATGAGCTGCCTGCACCTGCCCCAGTGAAAGCTGAGGATCCTGTGCCCAAACCAGTGAAAGCTGAGGTGCCCACACCCACCCCGGTGAAAGCTGAGGTGCCCGAACCCACCCCGGTGAAAGCTGAGGTGCCCGCACCCGCCCCGGTGAAAGCTGAGGTGCCCGCACCCAAACTAGTGAAAGCTGAGGTGCCCGAACCCGCCCCGGTGAAAGCTGAGGTGCCCGCACCCGCCCCGGTGAAAGCTGAGGTGCCCGCACCCGCCCTGGTGAAAGCTGAGGTGCCCGCACCCGCCTTGGTGAAAGCTGAGGTGCCCGCACCCGCCTTGGTGAAAGCTGAGGTGCCCGCACCCGCCCTGGTGAAAGCTGAGGTGCCCGCACCCGCCCCGGTGAAAGCTGAGGTGCCCGCACCCGCCCCGGTGAAAGCTGAGGTGCCCGCACCCGCCCTGGTGAAAGCTGAGGTGCCCGCACCCGCCCTGGTGAAAGCTGAGCTGCCTGCACCTGCGCCAGTGAAAGCTGAGCTGCCTGCACCTGCGCCAGTGAAAGCTGAGCTGCCTGCACCTGCGCCAGTGAAAGCTGAGCTGCCTGCACCTGCGCCAGTGAAAGCTGAGCTGCCTGCACCTGCGCCAGTGAAAGCTGAGGATCCTGCACCTGCCCCGGTGAAAGCTGAGGATCCTGCACCCGCCCCAATAAAAGCTGAGGTGCCTGCACCCGCTCCAATAAAAGCTGAGGTGCCCGCACCCGCCCTGGTGAAAGCTGAGGTGCCCGCACCCGCCCTGGTGAAAGCTGAGGTGCCTGCACCCAAACCAGTGAAAGCTGAGGTGCCTGCACCTACCCCAATAAATGTTGAGAACCCTGCATCTCCCCCAGTGAAAGCTGATGTGCCTGCACCTACCCCAGTGAAAGCTGAGGATCCTGTGCCCAAACCATTGAAAGCTGAGGTACCTGCACCTACCCCAGTGAAAGATGAGGTGCCTGCACCTACCCCAGTAAATGCTGAGAAGGATGCACCTTCCCCAGTGAAAGCTGATGTGCCTGCACCTACCCAAGTGAAAGCTGAGGATCCTATGCCCAAACCATTGAAAGCTGAGGTACCTGCACTTACCCCAGTGAAAGATGAGGAGCCTGCACCTACCCCAGTAAATGCTGAGAAGCCTGCACCTTCCCCAGTGAAAGCTGATGTGCCTGCACCTACCCAAGTGAAAGAGGTGGTGCCTGCGCCTACCCCAATAAATGTTGAGAACCCCGCATCTTCCCCAGTGAAACCTGATGTGCCTGCACCTACCCCAGTGAAAGATGAGGAGCCTGCACCTACCCCAGAGAAAGCTGAGGTGTCTGCGCCCAAACCAGAGAAAGCTGAGGTGTCTGCACCCAAACCAGAGAAAGCTGAGGTGTCTGCGCCCAAACCAGTGATAGATGATGTGCTTGCACCTAACCCAGTTAAAGCTGAGGTACCTGCACCTATCCTGGTAAAGGTTGAGAATCCTGCAATTATCCCAGTGAAAGATGAGGTTCATGCACCTAAAGCAATGAAAGTTGAGGTGCCTGTGGCTGCCCCAGTGGAAGTTGAGGTGCCTGTGACCAAACCAGTGAAAGCCGAGGTGCCTGCACCTATCCCAGTGAAAACTGAGTTTCCTGCACCTACCCCGATGAAAGTTGAGAAGCCTGCACCTGCCATAGTCAAGGAACCTGAGGCAAAACCTGAGGATATTTCTGTAGAAGAAAGCAATAAGAAACCAAATGAGGAACAAACTTCTGTTTCCAATCAGGAAAGTGTCCCTCTAACCTGTCCTTCTCCACCACCATCAGAGGTAGTACCTTCAGATATAATCCTAAAGCAGCAGCCAGAAAGTACTGAAAACAAAGAAAGCGCTACTGAAAAAGCAGAGAGCACTTCTAACAAAGACCAAGAACTATCCACGGAGTCCCCTAACAGTACTTCTCATACCAGTGTTGAATCCCAGGCAGAAGAAACTTTGAACTCCCAAACCACTGCGAGTGAAAAAGATAAACGCTTAACCCAAGGTGAGGAAAATAACAAAGAGGTGACTGCTCATTCTGAGCCAGAAAAAGATACAACAGTGCCCACAGATGACATGGCTTTAACAAGCGAAAACACTCAACAAATGAAAATCGAGACTGTACCAAAAATTATTATTTCAGAATCTCATTCAACTAATGAATTCTCAGAAGATGAAACAGTAGTGTGTCCCAGTGAGGCTGAGAAGAGTGATAAGAAGCCTGCAGATGGATTTTCTGAAAACAACGAAAATGAATCTTGTGAACCCTCCCCGAAACCAGAGGATGCCATCAAAAAGGAAAGTGCTGGTCCAAATGATACTCCTGCAAAGGGGCAATCTGGGGATCTTTCTCCCAAATCAAAGCCTGAGGAATGTGTAAATGGTAAGAAGAACGAAGAACAATCCGCCAAAGACCATAATGGTTGCGGATTTAAAAATAATTTAAACCTGATGGAAGAAAAGCAAGCCCCCGAAGATATCGATGAAATACCTGAAGCCTTAAGTGCAGCCATGGGAAGTCCGGTTGTTGAATTAGTTTAAGGTAAAATAACAAATTAATAATGGCACATTAGATTGATTAGAAAGACGTGCTTCCTGAAATGTCCTGTAATCTTTTAGCTTCAATAAAGGAAGTGTTTGTTTCATTTACCAAATAATAAATGAACTGAGCAGACAGCATCTGGGAGAAAGGGGAAGCTCTCTATCCTGCTCTTTTGTTTGAAATGGTATATAATGTTTGTGGTGAGAATGAGCTGAAGGTTGGCGAGAGAAAGAGGACTAAATGTTGTCAGAGAATGAGACTAAGTTATTCCTGAAACGACGATGTATGAATGTGTGAGGGTTTTTTGTGAAGCAAAATGTCTGCCTACTAATATTGATTTAATTGGTAATGTATTTAAATAGTATCAAAACAATGTAATTTAGACTTTCAAGTAACCTTCAAAGTTAACAGTTAAAAGAAAAAACAAGCTTTTTTAACTTATTTTCACAGCGTGAAAAAAAGAACATTAGCATTGTTTAACTGGTGAAAAAAATAAAGATTGTTATACGTAAAAATGTTTCTGTGGTCATTTTTATACAAGTGTTTTTATACAAAGAAACATTTAGACTTAAGAGTATTGTTATACACCAGGTATTAACCACAATGTCCATTTTCAGTTGTTTGACCAGTTCTTAGAGTGGTGCTAATCAAGGTTTTTGTTTGTCTTCAATTTGGAATATGCAGATATTTAAGAGAAACGCTATAGATGAAATGCTGCTTGTTCCTCGTCCCTAATCGCTTCTTGTGTGGTAGTTCAAACTGCCTACAATGGTGCAGCTGCAATCTCACAGTGTGACCTACAGCAAAGGTGCCAGGATGTAGCAGTTTATTAATTACAAAAATAAAAAACATAGAACCAAAACAGTCTTGGTACAATAAAAAGGGTGGTCAGTAATACCTTTAATTAGGATAATAAGGGTACATTGATGTTAAAGTAAAGCTTGTTAGCTCTCATTTAAGATATTGTTCACTGGACAGGCAGCTAGGTGGTAATACACCCACCCCTCATTAAATCGTCTCTCTCTATACTGCGTATTCAGATGTATCGTGGTTCTGAAGTTGGCTCCCCGTTTTTACAGTATAACTGTGAATGCCTTAGCTGCAATATACATAAGCAAATTCACTTGGAATTACTGTTCGTTTTATTTCGTACTACACATCACAAACAAAAATATACAAAACAATTAAAAACAAATCGTTAATACCGTATTGTTATCATATACACACGCATTGCACAATAACGCAAAGCAAATTAAATATCTACTTATTGAAGATTTTTTTTATTTTAGAGAATAAGGTGTTCACATCTGGCAGCAATGCACTAGCAGAAGTCACAGGGCAGTTACATCAGCTGCCTAGCAACAAGCCTCCTATGTTGGGAATTCATTATTTCAATGCAGCAGGTTTGCGCATTTGACAATGGAGAGGAAGACTCATGAAATTAATTGGAGACTGAAGTTGATGAGAAGCAATTACCCTCTGCAGTACGAATTAAAATGGTATGCTGCTTTTTATACAAAAAATGAGAAAAAGCAGGTTGCATAGAGTTATATTGGACCCTGATGCCCCCGATAAAACGAGAGTGGTTGTACAGTATTTGTTAGCCTATTTATTTTTCTATGGGTGTCTTGCTATAACGCAGCCCTCGACATATAGCGGATTTATATTGGACCCCAACACCTGCGATATATCGAGTGGGTGGTGTATGCTGCTGAACCAGTCTGGCCTCACCTACTTTGCCGTAAAGAAGTTATCATTGAGCAGATTCGTGGTTTGAAAAGAACATTGTAGCCAACAGTAAGACTTGGCTCTGGTTCAATCAGAATATATAAAAAATATATTTTTGCAATATGCAATCAAACAAACCATAAAATAGACGTGGTATAGATCTATAAAAATAATAAAAAAAAGATAAATGACATATTTCAATATTAGCTCATCTGCGATTGAAAGTGAGATGACATTTGAAAACCATTAAACACAGCAACTAACATACTGCCTGAATATTTCCAATTACATTAGAACCAAGATAGTTTTATGGCTAAGTTAATTAACCTTTTACAGAGTGCTATTACAAATCAGGCTATTTACAAAACTAAAAGGATCAGACCTTTCATGGTGAATGATTTGCAGTATCCTACTTGAAGAATTTTATAGATCACATATCAATAAATCATTTAGAATTTTATTAGCTATTTAAATTATTAAATAAAGAGACTTAACTGACAATTTTAAGCTGTTTTTTTAATGTTTTTATAGTTTACACATTTTTACAGGGAATGAAAAACTTATGTATCAGTGGCTAAATTACACAATGCAAGGTTCCACTGAGGCATCAATACTTCTGTGATATAAAAATAAAATCAACAGCAGGGTAGCATAGTATTTAAATGATCATAGGAATCAAGAATAGTTTTGCATTAACAAGTGGCTTATTCTAGTAAAGTACAGTATTATGAGTTTTCACAAACTACAGAAAAGAAAGAACTCTGATAGAGTTGTTTTGTCAGGCTTTGAGCCCTCTGCAAACAAAAAGGTTAACAAAATGTCAACTCAGTGTTGTAGGCTTGTTCCTATAGTTTATACAAATGATGAAAAAGTATATGTAGAATACTGAGGGAAATGTATCTACAGGGCTGTAAATATTGTTTATATGTATATGCAGAATACTGAGGGAAATGTAGCTACAGGGCTGTAAACAATGACACCCTTGACAGCTGACTATAAAATGTTTTATTTTTTAAAGAATTATGAAGCACCTACAAGTTTTTTGTACTTTTCTGCCAAGTCCACATTGGTCCTCCCCGTTTGAAAGGGGTAAGACCACAAGACTGAATTCCAGCAAGTGCCCAGTTCCTTCGCTCCGTCAAGCAGATACTCCACTTCCTCCCTGCTGAAGTCTTTCCTTTCTCTCCTCTTTGGTTTCTGGTTCTGAGTTTCCATGTCAAAGGGCGGGTCTTCAGAGTCCTGACAAGAAGACTGCACACATCACAACATATTGCATCCCGAGCCAGTGACTGTACACAGTACCTACCACAGCATGCTGATGTAGAAAAATGAAAAAAAAGTTTCTCTTAAACCATAAACTTGATGGTCTGTACTACCTAATGAATGTATTAGATTTAGTCAGTAATCCTTGTCAGGTCTAATGAAGCAAAGCAATTAACAATGTAACTTATTTACAATAAAGGAGAAAACATCTCTTTCTTCTTCCTCTTCTCTTTCTTGATAATTATCAACATTAGAGCGGTCCCTGTGATCTCTCCTGCGACATGCACCGGAAGAGAAAGACAATAATTACATATTTTGCTCATTCACATAGTAACATCTACAACTGCATACAGCAGCGGGCAAAAGAAACTTGGAAAGAATAACAACCAACATCCCTTCATTTAATAAAATGTTTTGGTCTCTTTGCACAAATCTGTTTTGAAAGCACTGTAATCCCTCAGGTTTCCATTTATCAAATTATTCAATTTAAATAAGAAGTTATTCAAGCACGGCTATCAGACAGACAATTCCAAATGTGTGCAGTGTGTGTTTATTTAAACCTACTGTGCCATATATATATATATATATATATATATATATATATATATATATATATATATTTTTTAAATATTTTAAAACAAATTTGTAACACAAAAGGAAGTTTAAGGCAGTGGCTGGAACTTGATGATATATGCCCTCCACATTATTCCCCCGGTAAGGTTTTATATGATATGTACGGTAGTCGTCAAAAATGTAGGAAAATAGGCTCTGTACCGGTGGTTTCGTAGTTAGTTGGAAGATTGTAGGAATTAATAATGTCCTAGACAAATTACATTATACCAAATAATAATATTTATACTTATTTATAAGTATACTATACAAGTCCTGTATACTATTTTTTCAACACAATATATCCCAGAAATGACCACCACTGTATCAATGCAACAGAGCTGCATACATGTAACATTGCGTGCTCTGTTGCTCCCCAGTTCATGGTTCCATGACTGTGTGTATGTAAGAATAAGGCTCCTTAAAAAAGGTAAACCCTGAGAATATCTAATTCCTTTGTTGTTTAGATTCAATACACAGCAGATTTAAGTGTTTCCCATTTTAGATCAGCTTGATAATCATATGACACAAAGTATTTTGTTGTGGTAATGCTGATGTATTTGTATCTGTCAGCTGTATTTTCATATTGCCATTTCTGCCCATATTGCAAGCACTCGAAGACTATTAGCGCAAATGCCAGTAAAATATATATTGATTTCTGGGTTAGTTTAATGGGCATGCAATGGATTTGCCTATCATCTCCAGAATGCTTTTTGTTTAAAAATATTATACTTCAAACCAGACACACTGACTGAACTTTTTTTTTTTTTTTTAACCCGCTGGTGTGGAATTCATCTTTTGAAGCTCTATGGTCTCAGCATGGAGTCTTCTTTGAGAAGAACAGGCTGTTGTTATATAAACAAAACAATTCAAATCTAAATTGACAAACCCTTTTGTCAGGGTCCCAGCGATTTTTAGGGTCTTTTTTGGACAGGCAATGGAGGGAGAAGTAATCAGAAACCAAAGGGTTAATTAAGTCACTGACTGGCAAATCTATTTAGATACCAGTAAAAAACAAAATACTAGGAAATGTATTCAATACATTGATTATTTCGAAGAGAGTATTTGTTTGTGCAAAATGTGTCAATTTAATTGTCAAAACATGGCTTAGATCAGCTCTGTGGCCACTGCTATCTTTGCAGTAGATGAAAAACAGGAAAAATAACATGATTGCTTTTTTAAAACCTAAATGCTTCTTTTAAAATTTATTCTTTTCTTAAAATTATGCTACAAAAAATATATTCCAACTGACTGTGTTTTTCTTCAAACAGCAATTTTCACCCAGCAACACAGCTGGGGCAGAGTGACCACCTGCTCCCCTTGTATCGCACTATAATTTGAGAGGCACTCTTATCTAAAATGCAGCCTCCCCACAATATTAAGTGAATGATTATCTACCCTTCAATAAGAGCATTACATCATCTTTTCTGCACTCTTGCACGACACGCAAAAAAAGTAATTAGCATTTACGGACAGGATCTTTTGATGGAAAAACAAAACCCTGTAATTTTCAAAGAGCTGAAAAGCAATTGCTTCAACACAAATTATTTCATTTGTAAAATGAAAAGGCATCATCTTATTAATGTCAGATGCCGAGAACAGTAAATATGTTTATTATGTTTTATTTTATCTTTTTGCAACAGCAGCAGCAGCATGAGAGACAAGTGTACATCTCTAACATTCTTACGAATATAAAACACCTAATGGGTTTAAGAATGAAATGTACCAAATATTTTTTTATTATTATTTCCACAGATGGGAGCAGAGCTGTTTGTTACATTTTACATAAGGAGGGAGACCAATGTCACATCTTGGCTTCATCCGTGTTAGATTAGATATCTATTCATAATTGCCGATTCCCTCATAATCTTAATTATGTGTGCCCTTACTGTGATTTAGATAAGTCAAGACAAATGTGTACTGTTAATTCCATGGTTGTTTTGTCTTCTTTATGAATGATTTAAAGATTACACCCTCAATATGAAGCATGGTATTCTTCTTTAATTAACCATATCACTTTTCTTTTTTTTGTAAGTCATTAAAAGCGCAGGGTCACTCAGAGGTTTGGATTTATTATAAAAGAACTGAAAACTACATGCTGAAGCAACAAAAAAAAAAAGGATCTTGCTCAGCCCTTAGTCATCAGTACAGCAAGAGTGAAACTTCTAAATCTGGATCTATTTAAAATGATAATAAAAAGACTTGCCACGGTGAATTATTTGTAAAATTAAATAGGAGCTATCTCTCTCTCCTAGGCTAATACGCTGCTTCTGCTCTAAAAAGCTGGATGTTTGAATCCCTGCTCTAACTGGCATGCAGCAACCTCAACTTGAGATAGCTGGCAATTTTCCAGAGCTACTGCAGTACAGCTGGAGACAGGATTAGTACTCAGTAGCAATGCTTGGCAAAATATACAAATTACATTGTATTGCCAAAAATTAAGAAAACCACTTTGCATGAGGCAATAAAGAGTTGTAGACGTCAGCATCTACATCTAAATCTATTCCTAAACATTTGCCCCAGCCCACAACAATAAATACATCAATACATAAAAATTACATTGAACACTGACATGTTTCTTTCCAGATCTGCAGATAAAATAGGATTCAGTAGTTCAGGACAAACCCCACGACACAACGATTTGATAAACAAACTTTATTGATGAGGCATGCAAAGCAAATGAACATTGAACAAACAATTAGGCATAAGACCTACGAGATGGGGGTGGGTGGTGGGTTGTGAAAGAACTAATTATTCAATTTGGATTCATTAGATGATCTGTCATCAATTAGATGAGGTGATATGTGTGTGGGGGTTTGTCCATCCTCCTGAACCCAAGTTGTAAACTTAATTTTTAACATAACGTTACATTTAGGATTCTTTATACTTAACCACTTGACTTGTGAGTTGCTGCAGTGGGTTTCAAAGGCAGTGAAATGCCATTCTGTGATCTGCCAGGTACCTCCGATGTGCTAATCTGAGGTTTCTTTCTTGGAGTCAAAATAAATCCTGAAAAAGCACATACAAATTACAAGATTATCCCTAGCAAAAGGATCTCAATATAAACGTAAACTTTACATAATCTGCATTTTCACTCACTCTCAGCTCTTTGGTATGAATCGTATGTGGGGCTGGTGGAATTCTTGAATGACGATCCTTTTCGTACTGGTGTTAGTAGAATATCTGAAATATACATACATATAAATAAGGTTAAGTAGTGTAATACTGCAAGTAAAGCTTTTTTTTTAATAGCTTACATTCCACTGGAAAGATATAAGACACGTTTATAAATTGCAGACCTGTAGTATGCATAGTAACTCAAGTATAACTGAACTGAATCATGTCAGTGTTTTGGAAACAAGCCGATAGCGCTACAGAACTCCAGGATCTGATATCACAGTGGTAAGGAGTCTCTGAAGAATTGCATTAATGGCTTTTCTGTGTTTGGGGAGCACTCAACAGCAAAATGGCCTCATATATATCTTTTATTTATTTATTTTAAGTGAATTTACACTGTAGTAAGCATAATTTAATAAATATACCCCCCTTCAATTTTACATTGAAACTCTGTTAATAGGGCCTAACAGTGGATGTTGTATCTTTTACTTATATATAGGTATAATGCATTCTTAAAATAAATTAAAAAAAATATATTTACTACATGTGTTTGCTTTATTTTTAGGAATCACATAGTGTTTGCCACAATTCCCCAGGGTACGGTATATCTCACACACACACACACACACACACACACACACACACACACACACACACATATATATAAAATATCATAAAATAATAATCTTTATTTTTATATAGAGCCTTTCTCAGTGGATCACTATCAGAAAGCGCTTTACAAGATACAAGACTAGGGTGTGTGAACTATGCATCAGCTGCAGAGTCACAACATATACTGATTATATATATATATATATATATATATATATATATATATATATATATATATATATATATATATATATATATATTTTTATATATTTGTTTTTTTTACCTGCTACAACATGCTGGCGGATGTACTTTCAGTCTGCTGCACTGCTTAATATTTATGGCACTGTACTCGAACAAAGGCAACTGCAAAGCCCTGATAGGCTTGGGCCCCATGCAGTGCCAGCCAGTTTGGCACCAGAGACAGTAAAGTGTTTTGCAGAACTTCAATGGTGATGTCTGCTGCTGTACATGTGTTTTCACATCCTATACATGATGTCAACTTGCATTTTAAGTTTGCCCGAATTTTGTCAGATACTAAAAGCTATCAAGTAATAACTAAGCAGCTATATTATTATATTTTTTAAATGTTAAAATGGTTTATTCAGATAAAATGTGAGCAAATTTTCCATACTCTTCATGTGATTGTCTCAAACGCAGTGTTTATTTTTTTCTCAATTATTTCCAAAATGTATACTTTAAGCCTTCAAGCTAAACAGACAGATCATGTGAAGTTCCCCACTGGATATTACTCTAAAGTAGATGACCTTCATGCAAGAACAATCGTTTCACAAAATTCTCCAAGCATGCTTAAAAGGGACTGCAACATACTGAAGCAATGACAGCTCACATGCCAGTCTCAGAAACCAGGACCAGCAGCAGGACAAACACTGCCAAACCAACAAAACACAGGGGTGAAAATTCTGAACTCTAGAAATACCGAAATTCTTACTTCTGTTGGAAGCCAGGCTGTTTCTCTTATTATTTAGTGACTTCATAACTTCCATTTTATATCTGTCCTCGGTTTCCAGGAGTACCCTGTGCTTGTCACATTTATAAGGGCAAGAAAGGAGGATATGGCTGAAATTCCTACTGTTCACAGGGGACACACCTGTCACACATCCTGATAAACAGCAATGAGAATTAGCTGCCTCTCCGTCATCTGTGTAAGTCAAGATACCTATTAATAATTATGCCTCACTGTAAATGGGCTTGACAAATTCACTTTACAGATTTCTTAAACTACTACCATCTGATTACTTATGTAAGAAATAACAGCAAGAGTCCTAATACCCATGATTGGGAAAATCAACACATGGGGGATATAAGAGTTAAACGGCAACTTGCAGAATAATCAGATCAGTGTACCATTCCAAACCATAACATATTATTTAATCGTATTCAATGGGCATCCCAGCCTGGCAGGCAATAGGACTTATTATCCTCAGCCTGCGGACTTGGGATTTAGGTACAATCAGTCTGCCAGTAGGATAAAAACATCAACATATGCTGGTTTAGATATTAAGTACTGTTATTTTGGCATTTTTACAAAACAGAGCTTAGACCTTGTACACTTCCTGTGACTAAATAAAGGTTTGTGTGCCAATGATGTGGAACAAAACACTGATGTGATGAACCAAAGAAAGCGGATAACTGCTTATGCCTATTGACCTAAAGACAGGGATAACTCTTTTGTAGCTGGGAAATCCATCATTTAAGTCTTAGCATCCTTATACAATGGACATTTACTCAAATTACCTGAACATCTAAAGGGCTTTCGTTTAACTGATGAAGTTGGTGTGTTCAGAATGTTGTTGATTTCATGATCAAGGATCTCGGAACACACTGCCATGCCATCTGCAAGACAGAGAGTCAATTTTAGTATTACTTATCACAAAGGGGTGGAATATTTAAACTGGTAATGAGGACAAAAAAAAGTTTTTTTTACTTAACTTATGTTAACACGCTATGATTATACACAAGACAGAATTAATTACTGGGAAGTACCTCTAATGGTGCTAGTTGTTACACTGGTACAAGTGGCATATAATATGACATTTTTCTTTGTTGTTTTCCCTAATTCCACCGTTTGGCATTTTGTACTTTTTATGTTAACAGCCTAAGTCACTGCATTATTCACAGGTACAAGAAAATAATGGGTTGTTCAATGAAACAAATAACAGATCAGTGTGGATTTTATTTTCATTTCAGGGATGTGTAATAATGCAATTGGGAACCAGTATAAATCATACACATATTTACTATACAATATATAGGGTTTAAGTACCTCGTTTAGATGCAGCTAAATGATCCTGTTTTTTCTTGTTCATGTTAACTGTGGTTGGACATTTGAAAACAAATGGCCTGGAAAGATAGGTAATACATCACATAGCAATGCTAATTATCATTTGGCAATAATTGTAAAGATAAGCCGACAACATTCTCACACCAAGAGAAACCACAAGGTTATCAATACCTAAATGTGACATTCCACCCTGGGTTTGCCACCCTGCATTTTTTTAAAGCAGTTATTTAAAGAATAGCCTAGCTTAGGCTTAGCTAACCACATGCTCATATACTTCTAGGCTGTTCTTGAAGGCACATATACAGCCAAAATAAAACAAAACAAAGGATTTTGTGTCATGTCATTGGCTAAATAATTTGGATCCTTAGGCAACCAAAGCAAAAACAAATAAAACAGCATAACAGTAATAATTAATTATATATTAAATAACACACTTGAAGGGCTCAAGATTAAAGACACAGGAGATTGTTTAATTCTTTATTCATTTAGATTTTTTGTCGTCAAATAACTGAAACAGCCTAAATGCTGTGGGACTGTTATTTTAGTACTGCAATTGCCTTTTTAAAATTGTCCTTTCTTTAAATGCACTAATTCAGATGTATTGCTTGCAAGCTTGATTGGGTTGCTTACTCTGTTTTATCTCTCCACTTCTGCTGCTGAGAAATATGTGAATGACAGCAGCAGCACTAATCTGCTTAGACAAGCCGATAGACCACAATATAGCTGCAAGATAACACCTCAATTTTAGTTCCCTCAGTTAGGGCCATGCTTTTTTACATACAGGCTATGTAACTTAGATGACATATGCACATGAAATAACAATTATTGTTTCTGTTCAAGTGCATGTATAACAAGCCAAACTTGACTTGCATAACTAACCTGATAACATTATATTTAATATGGATTAATCAAGCAGCAACGCCTGGTTACTGAGGGAATATTTACACATGGCCAGCAATAACAACAAGTGTAATCATTCCAGAGGTTCCAGGTGATGCTGCTTTATTATTTCTATCTTCTATCTGTGCAGCTGTAAAGAAAAAGAGCTCAGCGCTGTCAGCGCAGGTAAAGCAGTCTACTCAGGTTGAACTTCAATAACAAAACTGAGATGTGTTGTATTGAACTGAACCATGGCACATAAAATGCATCCAACTCAATTGTGATACAGGTTAGAACTACACATTCTGAAGTGTAACTGCATGGATATGAGTATATTTACAGGGTCTATGTTGGATTGGTGCTCTTTCTGCATAATAAACTAACATCAATCAGTGATCTGATTAGATTAAATGACCCAGTGTTGAATAAAACAATATACTTTCCTATACGTGTTACAGTTATGCATAACCCTGTTACGGACTAAACCCAGTCAGGCACTGATATGTTGTTTTGAAATCACCAGCAAAGTTACCAGCTGCCATTTTTAACTTAAGGTTACTGGTATTTCAGTAATATAACCTAAAGATAATGCTTTTACTTTATCACAGGGATTTTATGAATCCTGTGGTTCATCTCACAGTGAAAATGTTGCAATCTGCCGTTCTGAAGCTTTTTTATAACCAAGGAAAATTTTGTAAAATATAACTAAGCAGTTAGTACAATAACACTTACAGGTATCAGCTACAGGGTAGTCTTAAAATTGTACCATCTATCATTTTGTGTCTACAAAGTGTCATTGTTGTGAATGTTTTTTCACCCAAACACCAGCAGCTTATTTACTTTACAAATTCCCCTTGATGGTAATATAGCCTTATACAACATCAAGTGTCACTATGTCCAGTGCCTTCTAGATCTACTAGGCCAAAATGATCATACTGCCCCGCAGAGGCGACACGTGAGCGTTGAAAGTGAAGGGGCACAGCACGGAGCCTAAGCTGATTTTGATGTAATTCATGGCATTGTGTAGCATCAGATGGGTGTTTTAAAAGAGAACTAAATGTGTGTAGAAGAGGTTGGTCATATGATTCATATGTGCATTAAAAACAATCTTAAATAACAACCTTGTTCTTAATATATGCAACCGTTAATGCTAACTCACAGGTGGCTCTGACCGTGGGAATTATTTAAACACCTGGCGAGGGTGCATTTGTTTACTTTTTTTATGCCACATGCTTTGTAGCCATGAATGAATATTTGTGAAACATACTCTAGTTTTCAGTTACTGCAAAGAAAAAAAAGCTTCTCTCGGCCAATGCTGTTGGGCACTGCGACAGTCAAATTAAGAGTCGCTGCTGCGATCAGTAGGGGAAAAAAGTGAAACAGTGCCAGATTCATCAACAAAGAAATTTACTTTGTGAGGTGAAGGGTCAAATGCAACCCTATGCTATGTCATGGTCTGTGCTATAGCGTACCCTATGCTATGTCTGAGGCTTTTAAAGGAAACTACAAAGTCATGCATCCACTTATTTTGAACCCCGTCGGTGCTAGGGGAAATATATTTGCCGAAAATCTAGGGGGACACGTGTCACCCCACGCATTGCTACTCTGGGTTATAAACCTCAGCACAAATACAGTACCTTTCTGCTACTGAATCAGGGAGGCTCAATTCTCCATCATTCTCTCTATTTCCCTTGGCTCTTTCTGAAGACAAGCTCGAAGACCGGCCTGCTGCAGGCAGTGAACTGTAAGGGTTCATGCTGCTCTTCGAGGCGGTATGCGTGGTACCCTGATGACCTGCAGGCTCTCTAAGGCAGGCAGCTCCAACACATGGCTCATCTGAGCCTATTTCTTCTTCCTGTTCTTGCCGTGTCCAGGTCCTTTCATTCACTCCTCTGCTGTGTGCTGTCTTTGCTTGCTGCTGCTGCACAGGTACTGCATGTTGTTCAATTGTGCCTTGCAGTTCATTGTTAACACTGAATATTTGCCTCCTTATTCTGTTCTGAATATACAATATCAAAAAATATAATTATTTGAGTTCAGTGATTTTGTTATGATTACTGGTATTATTTATATTAAAGCAAGAAACCCAAGAAGTGTGCCCTACCCTTTGGTAAGGCAAGGGCACTAAAAACAAAGAGGCTTTTTTAACAAGAGCTACCTATTCACTAGAACGTATAATGTTGTTTTTTTCTTAGGACTGAGCTTTTGTCCGACAGCAGATGTGATTAAAACTGTGAAAACAAGTAACAAGTTAAAACCAAGATTTTGGTCACTAGAATCACCTGACCAAAACATGGCAGTCACACTAGGTTAAAGGTTAAAGGCCCATTTTGCCTGACCAGTTGAATGTCATCTGCTTTATACAAGGTGGTGCTTACTGTAAACACTGTATGTGATTCTGCTGTGAAGGCCATGGAAATCTCAATGTGTGCACTGCTTAAAACTTTGCCTTGATACACTACTTCTATAACTCTGCAACTACCAAATATGCCTGATATTGCACCCTGTCTCCACTATCCGTCCGTATTCATATTAGCGCACAGTTTTACTGGCCAAAGGTGAATAAGCATCTACTCTCTATCCCAAAAAACGTAGTTTTAACTAACCTAAACAGGTAAAACAGGTGCTTTTGGATGTCTTCTGCAAACTTTGTTGTGAAGTTCATGGTAAAACATACAGCTTAACCTTTCGTGAATGTACAAAAGCTGAGTCAGCAACAAAATAGGCTCTATGAAGTTTGTTTGTAGCCATAATCATGTTACTTCAGGAATTTAGGCTAAAGAAAAACAGTTACAGATACATTTTTGGAACACAGGTTAACTTCGTATTGGGTAATGGTCGAGTAGCTTCACAATACACACAAACACATACAACGAAGCAAAGAGTAAGAAAGGTTTAATCGCAAAACAATTTAACACAAATACCAAAGGAATGTTCCACAAAAACCTAGTGGTGCTGCATCGATAATTCCATATTGGCCAATTAGCGCCTACTCTTAAACAGAGGCTCTTATCCAGACAACTGCCCAGGTAATGAGACGATTGAAAAAATAAGCGCCCAGGCACAATATCAAGCTTATACTGCAGAACAATAATAATTATTATTATTAATGTTAGCACGTTTTAAAAACTGTTTTTCTCAAATGTCTCCTTACCGCAAGAAAATTGTTTCTGGTTCTGTATACCTGTTCATCCGTCGCTCTCCTGTGTCCCATAATGGTCTCTTTGTCTTGGAATATAGTTTGATTTGGGGTGTGTTCTGTATTCTCTATCCTTGTTCTGTCAACCTGAAAGAGCAGGTCTCTCTTAGCTCCCCCACCTTTTACCTTCCTGACAGGTGACTTATCAGAGGACTCTCCCCTAGAACTTTTAGAGAAGTCCTTCCCTTTCATCAATTTGGTCAGTCTTTTGTTTACAAAGGAATTGGCCCTGCTATGGGCATCTGCTTGGAAACTCTCTCCTGTACTACTAGGTTCTTCTTCAACACTTCTGTACATTTCCTGTCCAAAACAAAATGAAAGTATCTTCAAGAGCAACTTTCTACTAGTATATCAGTTATCTTCACTGTTAGATTTGCTTTATATCTTGTTAAAAGTTTAAACCACCCCTGTGGCCTACAGCTTGCAAAGAAGTCCAGCTGATGCACTGGAGTGAAACCACTAACCTGTACCATACAAGAAATACCCCATTTGTTATTATGTTTACTTCCAAAACTGATACATATCCAAACATAACAAATATCTATAAGATCAATGACATGTGACATTAAACACAGAAGTGTGTTTTTGTAGAGCAAGTTTGAGCTGGAAATGTTTCTTAGATATTTGTGTTGACAGCACAATTTCCACGTTTGGATAACCATTTATTAACAATCTGTAAAATGTTTAAGTTTGGTTTTATTAACATATGCTAGTCTCTAACATCTTACCTCAGTATGCTGCTTCTCTATCAAAACAATTTTCTTCAGCATTTCTTTTGCTGACCTCCTGTAGCTTTCCAAATTAGTGTGGGATGTGCCGTGCGTTGTGGGTGAATTTCTCTTATCCCTTCAATGGTCACTCAGACCAAGTGACAGTTTTTCAGCTTCAAGATAAAAATAAATGCAAACATATTTTTTCTAACATCTTACCTCAGTATGCTGCTTCTCTATCAAAACAATTTTCTTCAGCATTTCTTTTGCTGACCTCCTGTAGCTTTCCAAATTAGCGTGGGATGTGCCGTGCGTTATGGGTGAATTTCTCTTATCCCTTGAATGGTCACTCAGACCAAGTGACAGTTTTTCAGCTTCAAGATAAAAATAAATGCAAACACACTTCACTTTGTTGCTTCTGGAAGCTATGATGCAGTATATAATTGAATAAGAACAGTGCAGTTTACTGGAAGCATGGCAGAGAGAAGCTTAATAACTGAAAATAACATGCACACCCATCACAGCAAACATTTCAAATGACATGTTCATGGTGTTTGAACATTCCCCTTGTATTATGTTTGCAAGAATTGTAGCTGTTCTAAGTTATGTTGCTCAAAAATTCCAATCAAATGAGTTGTATTCATTTGTCCCTTTGGGCCTAAAATTTAAAGTAATTATTTTATTTATTTTTTTGTGTGTGTTTTGGTTTCTTTTTAACAACAGTCAAGTAAAGTTTCAGCATTTACAAGACTCATCTGCAGAAAGGAATGTAACTGACAGCTAGTCAAAAACAGCTACAGTAAAGGGAAAAGAACTAAAGAAACAATTCAATATTGTGAGCAACAGAACCTGGAAACATTACAAGTTGAGAAAAATAACTGAAAAGGTTAACCTCTTAATAAAAATTCCCAGAGCATACCACAATGCCATGGTATGCACTTAACATTTAGATTTAGATTGTAGACACTATACTGTAGTATCACTTGTGAAACTAGCTACATGTGTTAATCATACACTATTTACATTCCGTTGCATCTTCTCACACAACACCTCATGCCCATGCTTAATTTCTTTAAAGATGATTCTTTATCAACTACGATTTGTTTTTAAAACAACAACTTTCAGATTATGCTTACTGATTTCATTGCAGCTTTGTAGCACAAAAGTGGCAGCTTTGTTTAATTTTTCATCTGGAGATTGTGAGAGAAACTGTATCATCTGAGGAAGACCACCATTCTCTAGTAATTGAATCTGGTGCGCCTCTTAAAAAAATAATTAACAAGTGAATACTGGGACAATTTGAAAACAAAGCAATGCATATTTAGAATTGGCAAATTAGAAATCTACAGGGAAATGAAAATGATTGTTAGCCAGTTTCATGTCCTTAACAAATTATTGTATTCAGGAGTCAGTATAACACCACAATAGCTTAACCCAGTAGCTCTTTACAAATGCTTGTTGTCTTTTTTTTTTTTTTAAACCAACAAACCATGAAGCAGCCTGTTATAACACTGTTTATTTTGTAATGAGCCACAGTTGTATTAATTTAATAGAAAGACTGGTAATTAAACATAACCAAAAACATGATAACACCACTTAGCACATAACATAATAACTCACTGAGAGATAACTGGATTTACTACTGTTGTCAAAAAACATATATTAGGTGTTTCGAGCTTAGAAGTCATTATTTTACTTAATGTTTTTGGTGTACTTTAACTATAGATGATATGGGGCATAATTATCTATTAATCAATTGTTCACTTGCTCTGAATAATCAATTAAAAGAATACGTAATGATTAAAAGCACTACTATACAAATTTACTTTGCAAATTAACGACATTTGCTTTCTAATGTAAACAGACAATTTGTTATTTATTTTTTACTAGTTGGAGAAAGTCTACAAATCCAGTCATTCCAGCATAATAGTAAAACAAATAAAAAATGTAAACTAGATAGAATATGTGTGTTTGAAGTTGAAAGGGCAAAAAAAAATTAAAAAAGAGACTAGCAATAATCCTCAAAATTATGTCAGAAATGTATTGTCCAGTCTACATACTAGATATTGGGTAGGATTAGATTAATCAGGATTAGTCTAGGAATTTTCCGACCTTGAGTTCACTGCAGTTTATTGAATTTGCACCCCATATACAGCAGAGGTTAAAGAACCATGGTGAAACCCACCACAGGCCTCTGTGCAATGTCCTATAGTGAGTAAGATGCATAATCTGCCACCAGAGTCCAACCAACTGCATGACAGCAGTGTCAAAAGCTTTGGAACAATATGATATTTTGACAGACCAGCTGCGAGGGGAACTGTGAAAAAAGAAATGGAAACAAAGATTGTTTTTATTTTATTTTTTTCCTTTGGCTTTGGCTAATAGTAGCTGTAGTCTAAAATACAACTGCATGTTATGTTTTAAAACATTTAACATTTAGTTACAGCAGCTAGAAACCTAGACATCTTTCTGTAATATTTTCTTTCACTGTGTCAAACCTACCTTTATACAACTGGTATTATTTTTTCACAATCAGGTTTATGACAACCTACTTTTACATGTCTGGCCTCAACCTAATTTTCATTGTATTGACACTTGCAATGTGGTACTTACATTGTGTATGCATGTTACTGACATAGCTTATTTGTTTTATAATTCTGTTTGCCAAACTCACCATTATCAGCAATGCAGGCGCACAGGGTCTTTGTCACCACCACTGCAAGCTCGCCAGACAAGGGGTTTCTGCTGGACTCATCGACCAGTTTAACAAAAACCTGAGCCAGGGTATCCAAACCACAGACTGTAGCAAAGCAGTCCTGAGAATAGGCTGCAGTGGTGGACAGGGAAGGGAGAGGGGTAAAGAAGAGATGAGTTTAAAAAAATACAAAAGGGATTCCATTCTACTGTACTTTCCTTCCTGTTTTCTAATACGATAAAGTATTTTACAGATTTACTATAGTGTATAGGTATTAGGAACCGAGACTGATCCATAAATATTGCACCGTTTGTCAAACATGCTCTGTTCTGGGAGATAAACGATCAGTGTTGAGTAGATATCACACATCTGGATTATCTTTTGATAATGCCTGATTACTGAATGGAGAATTTTAAAAAAGCAAACACAAAGACAAAGCTTAGTAGCTTAGTGCTTGAAGATCACATAAACATAAAATATGATTCTTTTACTACAGACCATAAAAAGCATGAGAACTGGTTCTAGCACCTGCTGAACTTGCATAGGAACTACTCCATTTTATTACTGCAAGTGCAGATATAGGCATGCACTATCCACCACACTGCTGCATACTTACAATTATTTGCAACTGTCAATCCGACAAATGAACAAATAGGCTGTGTTATTTCTTTCCGAACACATTTCTGCAGCCACTCTTTTAAAAACGAAAAGGCAGCTGTGCATATCCGTTGATTCTCTTCTGTAGGGAATAAACATAATGAAGAATGACAGTAAAGTGAATTATAAAGTACTAAAAAGGTGTTACACTTGGTAACTAACCCATTTTTAGAGGAATTTAAATATGGAGCAATCTAGATCAAAGTGGTATTCAAACCCCTAAATATGCGTTTTCAAAGCTGCCATTCCTTAACTGGGAAATATGTACTTTTACAGCCAGTATATGTTTAAAATCTGTCTCGAGTGGTGGAAATGAAACAATACAATCTCAAATAAAAACCACATTTTGGCCTATATTCAGATTTGAAAGTAGCAACATCTGTAACTGAATGCTTGCTTTTCTTTCCTCAAATAATATAAAAGTCACAGCCATATCCACTTTGTTTCCCTAATACCTTAAAATTGTTGGCATTTCACCTTCAATGAATAAAAAGAGAAGATACCCCTGTGGAAGGTTCTGGCATGAAATCACTATGTAGACATGTAGTGTGGTTCACTTCTCCCAGATCTGTCAAATTGGATTTAAAATCTTGGGCCAGGGCTGAGTATAGCAGTGCAAAGAAGCTAACAACAACAAGCTAACCCATATGTCAGTAACATAGAGAGAATAAAAATAACCAAGGTACGACATAGTACCCATGTAAACATATAAATCAGAACCAGATTAGATTCACTTTCTGCTAATAATTTGGATTTTAAGAATCTCAACGTACCATTTTGGGGGTTGTTGACACAAGCACAAAGAACACTTGATACAGAAGACAACAGCTGACAGCCCTGGGTAATATTTTCATTTGGGCCCTTCTCATCTGAGAATGGAAAACTGGTTCTAGAAAACAGCAGAAGTCAAAGCATGTTTACAAGCCACATTCATTTCATATTTACAGAGGGAGATCAAAGTTTAAAATATAGACACAGTGCCTACCCTGGTTAAATTAATACATTTGAAAAGTGCTGGACTTGCCAAACCATTACGTTATGCATCTTTAAAATGGAAAGCGTCCCAGAAAACAAGTTGGTCTACTTGCAGTCAGAAGCTACTAGGAGAAAACAACAGCTGCAGTGAATTGTGACACCTGAAAAGGAGCCTGTCACAGTAGTGAGTAAGCTGTATCAACCACAGCAGTGGGTTACCTTTTATTAGCATGTACAGTTTATGAATATCATCTTCCTAATGAACTGGCCACATCCTGCAGAAAAACAGACCTCATTGCTTCTTTTTTCACATTTGTAGCATTTCTCACCTGAGTAAGTCAAGGAGAATGTCAAAACAGCCCGTTGTTTTAACAAGGCATTGTCCATATTCTGAAAGAAAAACCAACGAGTTAAAATCCATCTATAAAAAAGGAAAAAGTTTAGCACAAAATATATCCATCCTAAATAAACTCCCATGTACAAATTTTCTTCATGGAAAAATTGGGTAACATTCCGTCTTGGTGAGTTTTAATGAATAAATTTTGCATACATAAATAAACAATGGAAAGTTACTTACTGTTATTGGAGACCAGTACCAACACCACATACACTGCCACCCTTTTTAAATTCAGTGGCGAGTTCTGTGAAAGTAGCATGCCTACTTCTGTAAACAATTCTGAATGGCACAATACCTGCTGGCAAAAAACTACACAAAAGAGGAAAGAATGTTTCATCAAATGTTTGCCATTTCCATGTACTATTTTTTATTTTTCACTCAAGTTGTTTTTAAAGGAATTTGTTTCTAATTTGATCATATATTCGTCTATATGCTTTTTTTCTTGGACAAACAGTGCCATCACCGCATTTTGTCAAGACTGTGTGGGATTACTTTTTGTATTTAAATACAATATTTTACACCATCTATGCTAGACACAAACAACTCATAAAATGTCACCCAGTATGCACATTTACAAATAATACAAAACCTATAGATTAAAAAAAACTATAATATGAATGCATACCACTACTCTCAGCTAACGCTCCTAACGTAAAGAGGGCTGTCTCCTTCACTTCAGAATGCTGATTGGTCTGGGCGAGGTTATAAACAAACAGCAAACCACCGATCTCCCGAAAGTAATCACTGATAACACCTGTGAGTGGAAACTGAAGTCAATCGCTGGTTTCCAACTTTCCAGAATTTCAGTAAAGAGCCTTTCCACTGTTAACCAAACAAATTTTCCATACGCCACTTAAAACCAGTTTTAAGCACATTTGAACCTATTTGCACAAAAGTATGAACAAAGGTATAGGGGGTTATGTTATATATCGAAAAGAGAAATATAAAAATATTTGTGTGGTTGGACAGGGTTCTTAGGGCTGTGAGAAATGTATCAAGTATAAGAGGAGGAAACATGGGGAATATATTATTTGAGAAATGGGGTCTTCTGCAGCATAAGAGGTGCCCACTATCATGGTAGGTCATAATATTTGGTTTTACTATTGAATACTAGTCCCATTCATAAAAGCACACCATCTGGTGTGGCATAGGTGCAGTTGTTTTGAGTTTTCAAACTTCTTCAATGCTGCAAAGCCCTTGATGAAGGTTGCTGTGGTGTTGTTATCCCATCTGAGCTGCACCAACATTCCTCACATTCTCACAGAACAGGCTTACAAAGGTTAACACTCTGTTCTAGCATCAGCCTTGTGACTGAATCTGCTGAAGTTTGAGCTCTCTTCTTTATACTGTATACTTGTCCTTAATTAAGTCATTTATGAAGGTTTACTGCAATATAACATAGCACATTTTAGTAAAGCAGTTATTTATATAAAAGAATGGACAGCATGGCAAAATTACTAACTGTAAAATTACTGGGGTGTACTAAGTAAAGACTGAGATAACTTTGTGGCTTTCTCCAACCAATGTGTAAAATTTTGCCAGTTTCTTTTGTATTAAAAAACTTCAACCACACCAAATTATAAACTCTTCATCTTCAATGTCTGTCACTTTCTTTTGGAATGACTAAATAGCATATACAAGCATGTGACAATCTACAGGCTCTGCATTACTCACAATGTAAGGCACACCCTGTACTGTGTATTACTATCTGAAAAAACACCCATGTGACTTCATTAGTTTCTGCCACAAAATTAATGTTTGTGTATCTAAGTAATAAATAAAAAATATGTTCAGTTAAAAAAACATGACAAACTTTTTTAGTTTAGAATACTTTGCGCTGTTGTGGAAGAAAAACTATGAAACTGAGGATACTAGCTAACACCTATAAGTGTTGCTTTACCTGCTGAATAATGACACTATCCCCTGAATGGATAGTGTCCTTCAATTAGGGAAATATGGGAGTTTTTTTTTTTCTACAGCACCACAATTTTAACCTTTTAGATTCAGAAAAAAAAACACTGTCCCAAATCTACAATGTGCAATAACACTTATTTAAAAAACGAATGTTCTGACATGGAGAAGAGTGACATGGAGACAAGCTAACCGTTTTGCTGACAGATGGAACAGATGGTGACCAGGGCTTGTTTTTGGGATGCAGGGGAATCCATTTGATACTTAAGACATTCCAGAAGCAAATTCAAGTCAGCCTTCATTGCTGAAAATGGGAAATAATATTTCAAAAGAAAGATTTTGGTCCAAGTAGCTTTGGATAAAGCATCCTTTTATTTCATTATTAATAAAAGTAGACAGCTTTCACCAAACCTCAAAAGGTATGCTGGAAATGTTTATTTATTGGTAGAACAATTAAGGGCCCTATTCCATTAACTTTTAGTCTGGGGAGAAGGAAGAATTGGCAGACCCATCTTCATGATGTGTTACTGAATCAAAATAAAAAAAGAAAATTCAACATTGTGTCTGTTTATTGCAAATAGAAGTTTAAAAAACTTTAGTTCAATTGGACCCAAAGCAGAACTGTAACCACTAGTAAATACACATAACAAAAATTCAATTTTAAATGTCTATCAAGTCACCCTAATGGAATCTTTTTAGAACTAGTGTATTCAAATTAAAGCAAAACAAGCTTACCACAATATTGCCTGTTGCTATCCTTGTCTGGCAAATCCATTTTGTGTCAGTGAAATCCCACTTTATAAAAAAACATTTATATACCTAAAACAACGTTAAAAAAATTTAAGTTTAAGAGATCTCGATGTAGTACAACCATTTACTGTTGGTCTTTTACTGTGTCTTAAACATTCCATGTTTAAACTTTAAAACGAATCAATTTTGAAAAATGAGGACAACAGAGTAGAAATTATTGGAAGGCTTTGCCACGGCTCTTAAGTTACCAAGACAACCACCGCTGTCTAATGTATTCCCTCCCCTATCATGTTACTGACCTGCAAGCTGTCATTATTTCCAAGGTTTATCCAGCATTCTTTACTCCTGGGAGGGATTGGAAGGGAGCTGTGGCAGCTGATTCCCTATCCTCTTGGCCTTTTGAGCTCACTAGGGTTGTAAAGCCAAGGCTAAAGTTACTGTCTACGGTATTAGCAATGGGCCCTTTCAATGACCAATTTGGTCAATTTTGGCGAATTGATATTAAGCAACTACCATACTATCCAATCTTATTGTCCCTAATTCAGTTTAACAGGTCTAATTTAGCCAATTGGCCACAATAATTATTTTAATTGGCTCAAGGCTTGCATGTTTTGATTTTCAATAAAATGATATCAAAACATATTCTTTTGGTTTGGTGAGCCTATTAAAACAAATAAAACTAGAGGAACAGTTTGATCTTGAAGTAGACATGGTATAAACAGTACCCTACTTCCACAAATTCATAAGTAATCTATTACCTTCTAACTCAACACATTGCCATCTGCTACAAGCAAGTGAGTGAGATCGGAAAGGCTTGGGCTTTCTCAGGGGGTTAAATTGAAAAACACAAACATATACTTTGAAGTCAGCAACAGTTTTTAGATTTCACATTCAGAGATAAATACAGAGGCAGAGCAATGTGAAATGTCAAGGGTTAGTAATTTTCCCATATAAAAAGGCTCCCCTAACAGTTATGAATAATGTAATGAAACAGGGTCCAGCAGTAACTATACAATCAATATATTATGTTGTAGGTTTTTCATGAAAAATTATTTCTTGAAATAGTAAATTGGCCATCTGAAACTGTTCTTTTATTTTTCAACATATCAACTTCATGACTCTAGGATTAACTCTTAAAGTAGTTCCAAAAAGGATTAGTTCTAAATCTCATGACTGATCAAGAAATGTCCCGCCAATACTATCCACTGTCCCCCTCAAGTGGCTTAAGAGCTAACTTAGAATTAACTTGTGTTTTTTTTTTAACAGCCAAAAAACCGCACTTTTTGGCGTGTATCGCTTATATATATATATATATATTCTATATATATATATATATATAGATATATGTATGTATGTATATATGTGTGTATATATATTATATATATATATATATCATATAATATATAATATATTATATATATATATATAAATTTGTTTTCGTATAAGTGCTACACAAATATAGTAACAAAAAAAAAAAAAACAAAAAAAAAAACAGTAGTTAATTTGAATGCATTTATTTATATAAATTGCTTGCTTGCTTGTTTTTTTTTCTCACAATTTACAGTACCAGAACCGCTGGGGTTTTTTTTATTCGATGATGTCAAATGCAGTAGGTCAAGAAAAAGAACACGTATTCAGAACGTCGTGTAAAATTAAATTGCCCAGAACTGTCAGCAGATTCTTTAAAAATAAACTGAAAAACAATTGCAATTGCACAGTTCTTAATAACGACAAATAAAAAATAACAGCGTTTGTGTGATTCGTAATGTTATTGGATGCAGAGTTCCAGAAAAGCAGTGATGACATATCGAAAGGAATAGAAAACGGACCTATCGAAAGGAATAGAAAAAGAACCTGCACAATAAAAAATAACTAGACCACCAAAGACAGTATTTACCCGCACGTGGAGATCCACAGGCCTATACCGTCTAATTTTAGAACGTTTTATTTACTTGATTTTTCCGATAAACAAACGTGTACTTCAAATAATGCAGGATAATCCGCACTTTTATGTGACTTGTTTATAAATATTATGTTCCGTTGTGATATTTCATTGTATACTGTGTTTCAGTCACCTGACTTCGTTACTGTTTTTCACGTTGCAATGGGGATTCGAAATTATCAAAACAACACACGCTCTATTTTATAACATTTTAAATTTTTTTTTTTTTCGGTAATGCAATTGTAGATATTAATATTTATTTATGTATTTATTTGTTTATTTATTATGTCTAAAATAAATAACTCACTTGACAGACACCAAAACCACAGTAAAAGACAACTTCCCGCCTGCTTTACTGTCTGCGATACAGGTAAGCAACGTCACGAACCGGAAGTTCTTCAATTCAATACTGCTATGGCAAGCCAAATTATCATTTAGAGATGCATTTCAAGATATCTTACGTTGACTTGCAGATATCTCAAACCAACGCGATTTTGAGATATCTCAAATTGGCCTCCTGTCCTCTTTGAAATATCTCGAATTGAATTTGAGATGTCTCAAATTGACTCCGTTTACATCCTGAATCACACAGAGGGTCTAAACATTTTGAGCAAGCTACACACAACAGATCTTGACAGAAGGGATCAACCTTCATTTTGGTTTATATTTTCTTCCAGTATGGCCAACTCTAAATGGGAAACACCTATAAATCTGATATTTACAATATAGGCTTATGAGGTAACAAGAGTGCAAGCTCATTTAAAATCTCAGGACAACACCTTTAATTAGTGTGTTGGATCATGGCCTTTCTGCAAGTTTCAACATCACTGACTGACTCATTGTTGTTGAATGCCTGAAAGGTCTTAAGAAACCCGTGAAAAGGTTATTGCTTAATAATATGACATTGTGTATGTGCAGGTGTTCATCAATTGAATGTCATAAATTGAACTTTTCAATATGAAAGAGATTTTCAGGATGGTAAATCACTCTCAAGTGTAAAAGGAAGTTAAGGTTGGCAATCTTGGGCACAGATCTGGGTACAGTTCTCCATACATTTTTAAGACTAGGTTTCACTTATTTAAGGTTTATATGGCATAAGCCCATGATGAAAAAAGAGGCGCGTTAGGTGTTTCTTTTTAATGTGTGTTATTCTTAACAAAGCCTGAATATGTTTTTGGAGTGCTTATTTGCGCCTGTAATATACAGCATCAATGTTCTTTTTCAGGCAAGTACAGATATGAGACGTGACATAAACCACAGGCAACCCCTTCACCAAACCCACGTAAAATTTGTACAGGTTACAAAGGGACGGTCAGTCACC
The DNA here is from genome assembly GCF_017654505.1 of Polyodon spathula. Taxonomy (NCBI): domain Eukaryota; kingdom Metazoa; phylum Chordata; class Actinopteri; order Acipenseriformes; family Polyodontidae; genus Polyodon; species Polyodon spathula. The sequence goes on along the minus strand of NC_054546.1, from coordinate 37,885,999 downwards.
AGTTGTGCATTCCTCATCTCTCACACGTTTTTTGTGCCAGACTAGAAAAGGTTTTGTGTGTTACAGGTAATAGCCTAACATTTGTGTTCTATGCTTTCCATAGGAAATTATGGAGGGTCAGACAGGGTGCTATTACCTGTAGCACAGGAAGTGTCTTCCAGCATTGCAACTGGATAAATGTTGTTTTTTTTTTTGTTTTTTTAACCAGAGTATCAAAAGAAAATAAAGTCTGGAAAACAAAAATTTCAACACCACGAGTGACTTGTGAGAATATTATTTTGCAAATTATATGTAAAAGGAGTAATGCAGTATACTCTTAATGTGGACACCCAGACAAAGCCTTTTGTCCAGGTTAAGCAGCTGTCCACAATAAAACAAGTGTAATAAAATAAAAGTAAATAAAAACGTTTTATGAAAAATAAATGATGTCATACACATACACAAAGCATTCTGTCTTTTTTAATCTGTTATACACACACACACACACACACACACACTGCAATAATAATTCGTGACAGGCTGGTTAGAACACAGAACTGTATATTTACAGACTAGTCTAAAAACAATTTCTTTTTTAAAAAAAAATTAATTTGCATACAATGCACAACCCAGAAACTGCTGTAAAAACTTGTATGTACTGGAACTCAGCGAACAGCCCACATAAACTGTCAAATGTACAAGATTTGATCCTTCAACACATCACATCACAGTACTGTACTTCTGTTATGATTTGTGTCTTGTGACATGTCTAAACCTATCCCCTCTGCAGATAAGTATTGCTTTCTTATCACAGTTTATCTGGTTCTGTTTCACCTGTGTTCCAAATTGCAGAAGATCACTCCCAAAAAAGTGGAACTAGATTGGCTATCGTTTGTCAAGCATGCTAGGAGTAAGGATTATAGCCCTATTAAATGGTGGAAATTAACTATAAACCTTGTGGTTCTAAACTAAGCACTTTACCAACCGAAAAACAACTGCACCCTTTAATCCAGGAAGAAAAAGAGATTTACATCCTGAAATAGGGTGATATCAAAGATCTTCTACTGGACCTGGGTATGCAAGGAAAGCAGACAAGTTCAACTCAATTGCAGGACTGGTTGCGTTACAGCAGGTTTTCAGTGCAATTGTTCCAAACTGCAACATAGATAAGCAGCATGCAGCAGGAAATACAACTATTACAGTTAATATTATAGCAGCCCTAATCTCAAGATTTGATTAAAGTATTGTAAGGTGAAAGCTCTCTACTGCAAGATAAATTTGCCACTCAGTGATGGTTTTTACTTTCTGATAAGTCAACAAGTCTAAAGAAAATATTAAATTGTTTAATGCACTGCTGTCACAGCAGGATTACACAGCAAACAAAAAGTACTGCACATTCTTTTTTATTTTATTGTACTAAGATTCGAAGTCCAGGAAATTATTGAAAAAGCTGAACAATATTACAAAGTTAAAAAAAAAAAAAAAAACACACCCAGGCAACACTAAACAGGTATGTTCTAATATCTTACAAGAGGTTAAACAATGTGTACAGTGTTTTAGTGCAGCAGCTTTGCTCTATAACTGGAACGTGGCAGACGTCTGTGCCATTGCATTGTAAATAAAAGTGTTATTGAAGGGTACAAACTGATGTGTAATTATTTTGATGGCTTCCTGGGCAGCAGATCCTGTGAAAATAAAAATTACGATCATTAATCCACTATTTTAGGCATGCAAATCTACACAGAAAAATGCAGATAAAACAAAAAAAATATGTATGCATTAAATATAGCACTGCTTTCTATGCATTAGGAAAGTGATGGGAAAATATCAGTACTGGACCACTATTTAGATTTGTGCCAAATCTCCTTAGATTGTTTGAGCTAGTTCTCTCCTCTCACCTAAATGTACTATAACACCTTGAGCTATATTTACACCAATTTAATTCAAAACTGGTATCTGGTGGCTGAAGGACTAAATAGCAGGCATGCACGTGTACATTTCACACTCAAGATGAAAAGCCGGCTTGTATTATTGATTTTAAATCAATTTACTGAATTCTTTAATCTAAAATGTCTGCCAAACCTTTGCTGCTCTGATTAGACTCTTACCTCCCACAAATGAAGCAACTGGGTGTGGTTCCACAGCACCATAACGACAGCTGCAATATAGGAAGAAAATAATCATTTATAGCACAGGACAGCCCCTGGAGAAAGAACAGGGTATTACAATAATACAGAAACACCCGCCCTTCATAGCAAATACTTGTGTATGGGCTGTTTATTGTTGTTGATGTCACCTACAGACTCCCATCACTAGTGGTAATCAGTAAAGAAGTGTCACTGTGAAACACCTTGTATCTTGCTCCAACTGAAAATGTAATGGTAGGTGTTTCTGAACATAGCGAGTGTGTGCGTGTGTGTACATATATCTTTTCCTAGGACAGGTTTACACACTAACTGATGTGTAGTGAGTGTTCCTAGCTTTAGCCCAGGAGGTTATTCTAACTTAGTAAATGAAAATACTGCAAAACCATGTATTTCAGGTTCCTTTGTAAAAGGAACTTACAATTCATGGATGTAATCGTCTTTTACATTTACAGCAAGGCCATTCTCTTGAAGGAGGCTGTTCACACAAGACTTGAGCTTTCCAATGTCTTCTTCAACTTGATAGTTATAAACACCTTGAGAAATAAAATGTTATAAAAATGTTATAAAACCAGTGAGACCTACTGAAAGTGTGGAATTTAAATAAAGGGTATTCAGCTTTGTCATGCTAAAATATAGCTAGGTCCATTGCCCCAATATTGACTTTGCTTAGTTAGATCACATTCTGAGAGTTCTTCCAATTTCCTTTTGGCACAATAAAGTTTACCATCTGAAAATCTTTTGTACCTGGGTAGCGACCATGCTGCTGGTAAAACTTATCCACAGCCCGCAACATTAAATACAACACCATCTCGCTGTCTGGATTGTCCATACAAGATGCTACTCGAATTAAAAATAAGAGAATTAAAAGTTATTCAACAAGTCACTTGCATTGTGAGACAGCTCAATATATATATATTTTTTAAATGCAAAAAAGAAAATAAAAAAGAAATATTGTTTGCTTACAGATTTCATCTTTATTAATAGTTTCAGTGCTGTATTCTTCAGCCAGTGACCTGCAGCGCACGACTCGCAAAAAAGCTGAACTTTTACCTAAAGCACAAAAAACAAAATGTACTTTGTAAATTGAATTGATAAATACTAATTCAGCATGAAATACAAGTAGAGTGTGATGCCCCATAGGCATTCTGTTCATATGCTGCTTTAAATTTTCTGGATAGACACACTTACAGAACAGTCGGATTTCTTGCTCAGAAACACTCTCTGGAAGCTTCAAACAAGAGAAAAAAAAGAAAGGAAAAAGGTTATGTCAGTAATGTTGATATCCTACACCAAAAGACTATTCGATCACCCTGACCTACTGCAGAGGCCATAACCTCAACAGTGTGTGCTAAGCAATGTCCGTGGCAGGTTTATTTTGACACAATTTGAGGAATCAGTACTCATGATATTTCAGAAAATGTACATATGTTCATGTGGGTCCACTTTCTCCCTGAAGTTCATCCTACGCAGGATTAATGAACAGTTAAAACATCACAGACACATATTCTCAAAAGCAACCATTTCTGCTCAAACCAGTTACAGTGCAATAAAAAAAACAGTTTGCATTTCATGACATGTTTTAACTTAAATTTATATCTGCAATTCCTATGATCAGAATCTTTGAAGATATTTCAAAATATAACCTACAGACTGCAATAATTATCTGACCACAAAGAATAACGTGTATATATCTATATATATTATTACTATTATATTATATTACTAGTATCAATTATATATGATTCATATATATATCTATATATATTATTACAACAACATGAAAAACACTACTTACCCTTCCAACTGACTGCAGAAGGGCAGAAATGTGATTGGATACAGCTGTAGCATCCTCTTTTGCTTTCTCTCGGTAGCTGTAAATCATAATACATTTTAATCAGACTAGAGTGAAAACCTACAGCACTCTACGCCAGACATTCAGAATTCGTGAATGGTGTATGGAGGAGTCACGACTCACTTTCAAGACAGTCTGCGGGACACAAAGAATTACAAACACTTAAAAGAGTTTTCCATACATATTCTGGAGCTTGATGAATTTATCAGAATCTGCAATCATGTCCGGGATGGTGCCTCTGACCGGCAGACTGCCTTGGCCTTCCTTCTCCACAAACTCCTTCACAGCTCGAACAAGTAACCAAAACGAGGAGGTCTGGGCAAAGCCAAGGAAGCAAAAGAGACCATTTATCACGCACGGTGGTTTCAACTCTGAATAGTCCACGTTTTTGTTTTTGAGTTCTACATATGATTTGCTTATCAGTCTTGCGTTTTATATTACACTATTGAGGTTTAACAAGTTATTTGCATATTATTTTAAGGTATTATACATGTACTGCAAGTCACCTTGGATAATAAATAAATTATAATAATAATGTACTGAATGAACAAATCATTATGTGAACCCTGTTGTACCCCTTTTAAAAAAAAGACGTTGCATTCAACCTGGTAATCTATCTATCTATCTATCTATCTATCTATCTATCTATTTAAATACCTATAAATATAGATTGATCTATTTATCTATCTATGTATCCTACATATATATTTGATCACTATCACGTTCACTTTAAATAGTTTTTTGTTCCAGTTTACAGCACTTTCTTGACTCTTGGTCAATATTGCTAAGCATTCGGGAGTTCGATCAATACTTTATCATCACCTGGGCATTGATGTTTTTACAGTTCTCATCCTGTAAGAGTTCTTGAACTCCACTTGAAATCTTAAAAGAAAAAAAAAATGTAAGCAATGCTGTGGATGACAGTGATATGGGAACCAAATCCCAACACTTAATCCTCATAGCCCTTCTGATTCATTAAATGCAAACAACAGAGTTCTCCCACCTTTGTAGGGTTCAAGGCAGTGTTGACATTTTTTATGGCTTCATCAAAATTCTCTTCATCCTCTGGAACTCCGTTCTCATTTTTCCGAATTCCTATTTTATTATTAAAAATAAAATTAAAATAAATTACAAGATGCTTCATTATTCTTTACAAACGCTGAACAAGTATTTACAGTAACTAAAACAGTCTCCTATATTATATTACAGATGGGCATGTCCACAACCAGGACCTGTGAACTGGTCTGCTGTAAGAGTTTGTTTTTTATTTAGTCTTCTTTAGAAAGAGTTAAGCTATGATTGCAAGTCTCACCAATAAAATGGTTGGTGGGCTGTGCTCGATACCTTGAGATATCAGTTCTATGCCCACTGTTTAATACAAATGGCACTGAGATATCTTACCTTGTCGAATAAGTTCTCGAAAAGCTTCTTTTTCTTTATAGCTCTTAGGCATCTGATTATTGTGCTGCAATAGCAAACAGAACAAACATGGCATTGCTATTTAGACAAATGCACTTTTACATATAATATAATATTAGCTGGTTCTACTACTGCCTCAGTTTAACATGCCTGAATTCTGCAATATCAACTCAAAGGCTTGTGGCAACAATTTTCTCATTTTAATAAATAATGGCAAAACCCAAAATGTTTCCAAGCACTTCAGGGCTCGGTTTACCTCATTGCGCCATTTTTCCAGATACTTTGCCATCACGATGATCCAAGGTGTATGGCTATGATCCTGCAGGAGATTGTTCACATTTTAAAAGAGAAAATTATGTTTATATAGAAGGTGGCAATAGTGTTTAATAGATAAAGATAATAAAGCATGTCTACTTGTAAAAGATCCATATATATTAACATGTATTCTTAAAAACAAACATTTACAAAATGGTTACCTGCAACCCAATTTGGTCTTGCATTTATCAGTGTTCAGTTTTTATGAACGACTGTAGCAAAGTTATTGTCACTTTTTATTACTGCTGCAAAACCTCTCATCTGAAAGTATCGGTTTCCAGTCTCACCGAGTACAACAGACTTCAGTAAGAAAAGATGACATGTTATACCACATTGTGAGAAGTTGCTAGCCTTAAAAATGCATATCGATTGTACAACTGGGGGATGAACAGTCTCAGATATGGCCAATTATTCCACCTGCCCCTTGCCACTGCATCACCAAAACAAGAGAGAACCCAACCTGGAATTATGCACTATATAAAAAGCTAGCATGGACAGTGTCATTGAGGGACTTTTCAAACATACCCTTTTTTCCATATTTTCCAAGTCATAGGACTGAATGTGCTTTTTGAGTTCTGGAAATTGATGATCCAGCCTTAGATCCTCAAGTGCATTGTCTGGGTGGGATTCTACAACTGATTAAGGGTAAAGAAAAGAAAAAGAAAAACACTCATTTATGAAACTTGAAGACGTTAGTAAGAAACTGAATTCAATTACTTTTAACTGCGAAAAAGTTTTTTTTTTTTTTTTTAGGAAAATACAAATTCATGAGATTACACATGGTTCCATTTTCATTTCGATTCATCTCGGATGATGCGTTAATCGAATACAAATACAAAAAATACTTCACTGTTTATTGCATTTTCCTAAAATTCCTTTTCTCAGCTTCAACTTCATTGGAGAGGGACCCAAGGTTACTAACCTGTGTGCTCTTTCACCACCAGTCTCATATACCCAATAAGCCCATATGTCCTGCAGACCAGAAGTGGCACTCCAGCACCCCACAAAAAAGCAGATAAACGCAATAATGTACTGCAGACGCAAATAAGAAAGAAGTTACCTCGTAAGCTATTGCAATTATCATTAAAGTTTGATAACTAACAGTTTCCCCATTGTCACAGCCCCCCACCGTCAATTTTCATATTTCAATGTTATCCCAGTAGCTTTTTTGACAGAAATCCAATTAAAAGGCCTTAGGGTTTTGATAAGAGTGAATTAATGTTAACAGTAAGAAGACAAACAATAAATAGAATGATTTTGCATACCTTTCAGGTAAGTGAACTGCAATCACCAAGCTAAACCTATGGAAAAAATCGGGGTCGTTGTCCAAGAGCTGCTCCGGACTCTATAAGCAATCAAGCACGACAAAAGTTATGCCTACAGCTGAACTGAGAAGCTGCAATGGCATTTAACGTGAGATTTATCTCAAATACTCTTCAGCACTATGTCTTACTTCAAACCTGGACTGCAGGGCTATACTGGGTATGTATTTACATTTTACCTATCAGTTTAAGACACCAGGTGATAACCTTTTCCAAATACTAACCTCCTCCACAAAATTTCCAGACACATCGCTGTTGAGTTCCTGCAATAGTTCTGTGGCAGCCTGAGCCCGATTCTACAGGGAAAATCAAAAGAAATTGATTTTTAAACTGCTGCATGCAGTACAATGTCTGAAATATTGATGGAAATGTATAATTTACCAGGGCTTACCCTGCCAATGCTGCTCTTAGTAAGAAAGAAGCTGCAGACAAATATTAAAAAAAAAAAAAAAAAAAAAAGTCAGTGAGTGATTAGTTATGCATCTATACCCTTATCTTCAGTTCACTGTACACTACAAAATGTGTTATATAGGCTATAGGTTACTTAAGGTTACTTAGACAAGTAGTATGGTCCTACCCAGGGAGTGGACCACCTTCTTTTGTTAGCCTTCTCTTATTGTTTCATAGATTCAGTGACATTTTGCTTGTGGGAAGGGGGTTTGGTGCTGTTATTGGTTTTGTAGGGTGTTGTTCCCAAACGAAAGAATGGGACTGGATCATACAGTAACATTTATTTATTTATGTGAATAAGAATCTGGCTAAATGTCACTGTTTCATTGTATAGCAAGTCATGTAATAAGTTTTGCAAAACTCTATAAATAGTATTTCTGTCCCTGCAGCAGAAGTGTTGACCAACATATGCATTTTCCAGTGCTTCCTGGACATTGTCACGGAAAGATTTACAATGCAAAAAAAAAAAAAAAAAAAAACAGAACAGCAGCACAAAGGGTGGTTTCCAGCTACAAATTAATAAGAAAAGCTTACTTATTTCCAACATCGTCTCCTCTGACTTTATGGCCATCCACAATGGTGAATGCTCCAATACCTAAGAAGTGAGGAAAAAAAAAAAAAAACATTGCTGTTACAACATGCGGTACCTTCATATTTATTAAATACCTCATCAGCTGTCATTGAACTATTTCTAGATAATAAAAGTCTTTATTTAGTGATAAAACACAGAAATAAATGATCCAGCACTTTACCAAATAAAAGGCACATGCCATGTACATTACCTACTGCTGAAGCAGGTATGAGAGCAAATGACGGCACATTACAAGACACTATGCTTGTAGACATGTACTTGTTATGCTACATTATTTTTTGTACAGTCCTATCTATACTGCACTTTCAAAGTGGACAAATGTAGTTGTATTTACTGGAAGAAGCCCATACACTGGTTCGGAATACCTGTATGTACTGTATGTTCAGGTCCAGATGTTAACCTTTCAATAACTGGTCTGTTGTGTACTGCAGAGTCCATTTACCTGGAAGTACCAGATTCTTCAGTATTTCTGTCCCTGTTGCACAAGCGTTGATCAGACAAACGTGGGCATTTTCCAGCGCATCCTGGCCATGATCACCCCACAATCTTCATCATGCAGAGGAAAACAATAACACCAATTAATCAACAGCGCATAGTCTGGTTAGCTGTACATTATATTAACTGCACATATAGCTGCTAGGCTTGTTTAATGCAATAAATTATTTTAATAAAGCCCCACATTTATTAAAACTGGATACAGTTCACACATAACGTATACGATATGTTCTACCAATGACGACTATAATGTCTTTCTGCATTGTTGTATTTCATTTTTCCGGGGGGGGGGGGGGGGGGGGGATCACAAGCATAATTGAGTAATGTAATGTATCAACATTTTTAAATATAATTATTGTTTATAGTTTGGTTAAAAAGCACCAAGGCCCTGCCGCTAGAAACTGACAACAACATTTACACTGCTAGCATAAATTATTATACTGTGAAAAACGAATGTCAAAAATCATGCAGCGGTTTAAAAACCCGGTTTGTTGGTCTGTGCTGAATCTGTCGTGCTTTCAGTACCTCAGCTGTCTGTCGTATTTCTGCTCTTTGGTTGATTTTCCTTGATCGGCGCTTGCCATGGCTACGTTAACCGGTTTAAACTCATTCCTCTTCCTCTTCCTCTTGCACAAGGCAGCGCAGATTCGCGAAACATCTGCTGCCCCTTGGTGGAAAGTAAATGTGCAACCATGAAATCGATTGCACTTTCGCTAATAAGAATATAAATCTTGCCGGCAGAGGACGTCAAAAAAAAAAAAAAAAAAAAAAATGAAATAAGTCATGATGGAGGACAGAGAATTGCCTTTCCTAATTAACGTTTTATTGACATTACAGAGTGTTATATTCAAAATTCAAGGTCTTATTCATCGTTCCCATATTTACATCTTTCAGAAATATTATTGTAATTTAAACTTAAAATTAGTAAAACTACATGCGCTAAAAAAAAAAAAAAAAGTAAGATGAATTGTGTTTGACACAACCCGACTGATACAAAACTGATTATGCAAAGATATTTATTTTTCTTACTTGCATGTGTTTTAGCTCCTAGCACAATTATTGTAATAACTGTAATATGGTGGGGTTTTTTTACATTGTATTCTTTACATCTACTTTACTGTAGCTAACAATATCCTTTGCTATTTATGTTTTATTTCCATGAGAATATTACTCTCCCACCACTAAGAGACCGTGGGAAAATCGCATACAAGTAAAGGAAGGTAGTGATTTATCGATAGTATGTTCTATCAAGAAGGTTCAGTAATATATTAAAATAAAGCTACCATTCAGCAAAAACGCAGACAATAATTTACAGCACAGTTAAACAGAGACGAGGACAAATTGAATATAATGTTTGGCCCATTGACGTGCTCATAAAATAACAATGTGTATTGTTCCCACGCAGTATGTTCCTGTTTTCTAACCCAATGACAGGTCACAGTAGGAATTTTTCGATTTCCACATTAACTGTCACCTTGCTTAGCTCTTACCAAGCGCACGGCCTATTTTATAAACTGCTATGTATAGACTGCCTAGAGCGGCGCATATAAATAGCTGTCCGTGAACTACTTGTAAATGTATATTTCATTATCAAGATTTTATAGTTACATCTAGATGACCATGAAAACGAAATGTTTATGTTTTGGGGTTTTTGTTTTGTTTTGTTTTTTTAATCAGTACAGTGATGAGAACGATTATATATATATATATATATATATATATATATATATATATATATATATATATATATATATATATATATATATATATATATGAGCTATGTGCAGAGGATGCATAATATAGTTCTCACTGACACGTTTGTAGAAATACATTTATATTAAAACACGAGTGTGTACTAGAACTAAAGTTATGCTATATGAAGGTACTCAGCAACAGGTTCTTAAAATAATTAAAAATGTATTGCATAAAAACAGTAAATGTACTGTACATACACAAGGGTTGTTATGCAGAGGTCTGTATCTCCATAGGATTTTGTATCCCCTTAGACATGACGCCTGCGTAGATCAAGATCGCTATACGTGAACTCTAGATGTTTTCTTTTTTTTTTTTTTTAATAAGGTTACTTTTAATCAAGCCAGTGTGTGTGTGTGTGTGTGTGTGTGTGTGTGTGTGTGTGTGTGTGTGTGTGTGTGTGTGTGTGTGTGTGTATATACTGATAACGTTACTTCATGAAGTACATATATGCTTCTAGTGATTGCTGTATGTTTTAAAGGAACCTAAACGATCAATGTCCTTATTTTTATCATGCAAATTCTGCAGAGCTCCATTCGCCTTGCGTTTCATGAATAACTGTTGCTTTCTGCTCAAAAGGGGCGGTGTTAAAGGAATACTGTAGCACCGATTCGCCGACAGCAGTTTTTTTTCCCTTAATCATTTCAGAATTCTGCAGGGCAGTGCCTTCATAAAAAAAAAAAAAAAAAAAACCTATATAAGAGAGAAGCAGATTAGACACCTTAACTGCATCGTATGACGGCGCCATAAACATTATATTGAGCTTATTTTATTCGTCCTACTAGTACTGCAAAGACACATTCAGAATGCCTGGAAACCACTGGGGATACGGAGACGAAAACGGTAAGGCAGTTACAGCAGTTGTTGCTCTTATGCGCAGAATAACTATTTTTTTTTCAATGGGCTTATCCATTTGCTATTTCCCGTACTGCCGGTTGACACGCGTTCATTAACACCATGCAACAGAGAACGACCCAGTACCACACAGTTCTCTCCCTCACTTCCCAGCCGAGAACAAAAAAAAATGCTAACCAGAGATTTAAAAAAAAAAACTGCAGAAGTAATGTGAAAAGGTTGAAATATGTTTTAACTGCCTTTGTTATTTTTTATATTTAAAGGAGGCACAAGGAGGTCTGTTACTTGTTTCTAATGAAGATTAGCTAGTGCTCTAGCCGGGGTTCATAATGGGGCACACCAAGTTTTCAGTCTGAGAAATTAGGTTTGGAGACCATGAAACTGTTTTTAAGGTTCTCGTTTTTTCAAAGTACTGTACAATCATAGAGAGCAATCACATCAAAAAACTATTCCTAAAAAATATTCCTTAAACCAGTCTTTGAAATTTTGTGAATAGTGTTCTACTTGTGAAGAAATTACTGAAACAGAGAAGCAGCAGATACAAAACAGTGACATTCTGATTCATTACAAATGTTTGAAAAAAATTTCTTTAAGGTCCTGATAAATGGCACAAGGATTATCCCATTGCCCAGGGAAGCCGTCAGTCTCCCATAGACATTGTCCCTTCCCAGGCTGTATACGAGGCCAGCCTCTCCTCTCTGAACATCTCCTACAACTGCTGCACATCTATCAACATTTCCAACAATGGACACTCTGTCATGGTGGAGTTCGCTGACGTTGACGACAAGACAGGTGAGCTTTCAACATCAAACTTGTGGGAGATACTATTGACTAAGTTATGACTTTTGCCAAACCTGTATTTTATCTAACCGTCTGAATTGGGTGTAAACGTGGATCACAGTTGATTCCAGCAGTCTCTCTATTCCATTGAGGCAGCTTGAATTTAATAGTTTCCAAAAGATTTGGTTTTAATGCCACGTGGAATAAAATTAGTCATTTATACAATGTAAATGTTTGTTTGGAGATCTAAAAAAACAGGTATGGTAGAGTAAACAAGTTTCTGGTGGTTGGATGTAGAGGAAGGAGAATTTGCCTAAGCCGTGACCCAAAGGGCAGTTTTCATGGCCTTGGTTGTTTAAATCTCTTTGTCAAAACCTGTGGCTTTGCGATGGTTCCACTGAATACCAAAACCAAATGAGCTATCCCAGAGTGGTGGAGTGTTGGGTCTGTGAGGGCAGGTCACAACTTTACAAGCAATTTACCATTTTGCTAGGTCTATCATCTGTCATGTTGACACAAGGGTTCTCACAAACTACCTTAAATGACTAAAGCTATGTGTCATCAAAGAATTTGTCTCCTACCTGTAACTGTCAAAGTGGTACAATCTATCAAAGTGATGTCTGTGATGTTTAGTGTGAAACTTAAATGTAAATACTTATAGTATATAAGCTACATCCACGTCAACGACGCGTTTCAACTACAACAGTCTTAGTCAGGTGGTGAATATTATTGTTAATTGGAACACAATCTCTATACATCTGATTGTTAATCACATTTAATTACAATAAATCAATTAACTAGATTATTAGGGCTTAAATCTAATCCTAATCTTACCGTCTTTTTTTATTCTTAACCACTGTGTCTCAAACAGTAATTTTGAAGCTTTTAAGTGACGAATATTCACATTCTAATTGTGTATTGATGAAATTCAGAAATACACAATAAATCCCTATTGTGATCATTGACAGTTACTTACAGACAACACATAGATACATCTCATACATACCCATCTTAGAACATATTTGGAACTCACTTTTGATCTGATTACAATTAATTAGAAATCACAATTTGCCTAATAATTGACATTATTATAAATATCATTAAATCTCTTACATAAACTTTTTATAATCACTTCAACAAGAATAAAATTAAATAAAGCTTACAAGTAGTGTGTTTCATATATCTTCATTGATGTATTTACTTCTAAGATGTCAATTACAGGTATGGACTAAGATCCAGATTTTCATTTAGACCGTGTGGTTTCATTGTTTTCAATGTAGCTATCCAGTATGCTTCCCTTCTTAACAATAGTTTAACTACATTTCCTCCTGTCTCAGGTACAACTCTTTCCAAGCAAATACATGTTAAACTAGAAACTGCGCTGTGTTTAATTGTTTGGTAGTGTCTGGCAATTGCATAATCCAAATTATTGTTACTAATGGCTGCCTCATATTCTAATTTTTAAATTTCGTTTTGTTTGTCCAATAAATGCTAAGTCACACGGGCATTTCAACCTGCATATTAGATGAGTGATATTGCAATTATTAAAACCTTGAATTGTAAATTTTTTACCTGTATGGTTAAAATACTTCGTATTTTGAGTATTGGAGCAATGTACTCATTTACCACACCGGTAGTTTCAATGTATTGTTGTCGTTAGCCAATTGCCACTAGGTGGTGATTTGTACATGGAAGACACTACTGTCTTTTACATTTCTACCTCTTCTGAAGCAAAATCCCGGTGGGGTAGCAGATAGTGAACCAAGTTGAGGATCACATTCTAATATTCCCCACTGTTTCAAAGTTTTACTTTTGATCTCATTGGAGAGATAATTGTGTTCCATAATGAAAGCCATTCTTTCTTGGTTTGGTTGATCATTGTTCCTAGGTTGTATGAGGTCTATTCGTTTGCCTGAAGTAACTTCAATGCAGTTAACAGACATTTTGCCTAATTTGGCACTATAGCCCAATTGCAGGATCAGAATAAACCTCTTCCTTGCCACAGATTCAGATCTCTCAGCTGCAATTAGCATAAGGAACCTACCTTGCCTTTAATCCTTGACATCAACATGTCAAACCAGTGTTTGGTAGTATGCTCAACCTGCAGTGCCTGCAGAGCGAAGTGGAGAGTGTTGAGGGTTTTATTTTTCCTAGTACCCTAACTGCACTTTCATTTATTATTATTTAGGTCTCATATGTGCAGTTCTAAAAGAAACACATGTTTTCCCAAACTTAAATAGGAAAAAACAAGCACCAAAAAACTGTGTTGCCTGCCTGAACATGTAATAAGTGGTCAGTTATTTAAATAAAAAGCAAATTTAAGGGTGGTAGAATAATGGAATGCAAATGGTCTAGTCTTCCCACAAGGTCCTCATTCTTGGGTGATAAAGATGCTTCAGCACTTTTTCCACTGTCCTAGGAAAATATTTACAAAGCATGCTCCTGGGAGGAGTGTGTATCAGTGTTAGATTTGAGCTATACTGTAATCATTTAGTGAGGGAGCAAAGGTTACACATCAAATTTCTCTGAGGGGTTGGGGGAGAACAAGGAAGTTATTGAGAAAAATGTCTTTGTTGTACTTCATTGCAACACACATAAATGTGCAATTCTTCCACCTCCCAATGTAACACCAGAGTGACTGAATGTATGGGATTTAATAGGAAAGTGTTTTATGAATCTAACCTGCAGGTGTTAGATTCATAGATAATTTTGGGGGTAGGGGTTGAACTGGGTAGATTTTGTGGTATTTCCATTAAGTCTTTTTTGTTAACTTCTAATATATTTTTTACATAGTACACAGTGCCATCCAGTGGATGAAGATTGTTATTGCAAAAAGTATCTTCAGCAAAGAGTCTCTAATGAAAGTCTTTGTGCTTGGGCAGTGATCCGAGATGGCCCCCTGGAAGTCCCCTACAGGTTGAAACAGTTCCATTTCCACTGGGGAGGGAAGAACAGTTATGGGTCAGAGCACACCGTCAATGGCAAGTCCTACGTCTCTGAGGTAGGAGCAGAATATCGGACTGATCCAAGGGAAGAAGCTTTGTGTCAGCAGAGAAGTTGCCAAACTAGTGCCAGACTTAGGTATATTTAAATATGCCCGTATCCTTCCATGTGACATTATACCACCTATTCAATTGCAACTTCTTTCTCCCAAACATTATTCTTGTGTCACATCTACTTGGACCTGAGAACATTGTTCACTAAAGTGGCAATATCGGGAGGTTATAGGAGGTTGGAATAAGAGTGTCATGAATGGCCTTCATGAATAGATTCCAAGTTTTTTGTTCAATCCTTACTTTTTTTATAGCCCCTGAGAATGTGTGTAAATGCAGAACGCACTAGTCTTTGTGAAAGATAGTGAGTTGAAAAGTGGAAAGCTGTGGAGCGGAACATTGCATTTCCCTTTTCTCTGGTCTCTTGTCTGCAGCTTCATCTGGTCCACTGGAACGCTACAAAGTACAAGACCATCCAGGACGCTGCAGCGGCCCCCGATGGCTTGGCTGTCCTCGGCATCTTCATTGAGGTGAGAGAAGGGGTTTCCCCATGGCTTTATAAAATCAGTTGACAACACTTTATTAGCTTCAATATTATGTTCACTGCAATTGACCCTTTGCTGTCAAACTAATTTGAAAAGCCTTTAAAGGTACTATGGCACAGAACAGTGCTCTTTATCATGCTGGTCTTTCTTAGTCATTCCTGCTTTCTTTTCTGGACAAACTCTTTCTTGTTAAAGCTCCACTTAAAACATGCAATGCCAGCTGTCTTTACTGAAACTGCAGAACAGGTGAATGATGGAGAATATTTTCTCTGCTGCATAAAAGCACCAGTAAGATGTAGCTGACCTTTATTGAAGGTAATTCTCGTATTCCCGAAGCAGTAATTACAGGTTGGCTACTTAGAGTTTTAAAGTCTAGGATTTCAGTTTTGGTATCTCAGAGCAACGGAAATCAAATCAATTTGGTATATTAATGAGTTTGCACTAGAATAATCTTTCAAGAGGCCAGTACCATCATAATTAACATTTGTATTTCTCCAAATCTTCTTTAGATTGGGGATGAGCACCCAGGTTTGCACAAACTAACAGATGCCCTATACATGGTCAAGTTTAAAGTAAGTTTGCTTCTCTCGTTAAATTATTTCCAGAAATCTAATGTGAATAAAAATAATCCCTATGTACAGTTTGTGGTGAGAACTTGAAAATAATAATGAACTTCTGACTCTCACTTAAACATCTGAATAAGGCTTCATAAACTGCAAACTTAATTAAATGGATTTGATTGGGCTTAAAACATTCCTTAAATATTTGGAACATTGTATAACATATATTCTGAGAATAGGTATTTATCCTCCTTTTTGCACCTATGCTAATTCTTTTTTGGGGGCTATTAGGAAACAAAGGCAGACTTTAAGGGCTTCAACCCCAAGTGCCTCCTCCCCAATAACCTGAGTTACTGGACATACCCCGGCTCCCTCACCACGCCCCCCCTGCTCGAGAGCGTCACATGGATCGTTCTCAAGGAGCCAATCAGGGTTTCAGAGAAACAGGTGGGCACTTCCAAGCATGCAAACCCAGTCTCCCATCCCCTTTATCAAATAGTATATCACTAAACAATACCGTGGATATTGATACAGGCTGGTCAATGTCAGTGTATAAATCCTATTTTATGTTTTTAATTCCATAAGCTGTGCTGAGATGGTGTGACTTGATGGTTCGGTACAATATCCATGCTTGTTGAGGGAATTGTCAGAACAAAACATAAATAGTTATTTATACCATTAACACTGCAAAACTGCCACAATATACAAACAGTGAATCGTTTATCAGTTGCTGCTGAATGTCTGATTATCGCTTCTGATCACGTCCCTCAATCTGGTGCTTACTTTTAGTGGTCAGTATAGTATATCTAAAATACCAGCCACTATACTCTCTATTAGACACCACAAGTAGATTAGAATACTGTAAGATGAACAATGTATATTAGACATTCTACTCCCCACCCCAACTGGCTAATTTAATAATAAAAGGATCTTGAATGCTGCAGTCTTTGATTTTACTTTGAAGGTCGATCCTTTATTTCAGAGTGTATGTACTTCTTAAAATATGTATGGGAGGGCATGAATAAATGAGAATTCAGCTGACTTCTTTAAACACTAGACTTCCAATATTGTATGTTAAATCAGGCCTGATTTGTTTTATACACTTCATTCACAGCCTGTAGAGGTAAGCAGTAGTAAATGTTGATGGAGAGGGTTTTTCTTTGAGCGAGTATCCTGTCAGTTTTTCTACATTTCATGCTTACTTTGTGAAAGTGAGGGGAGACAACCTTCGCATTGATGTTCCAGTTTGATAAACGATGAAATGGTGTGCATTTCTCTTAGACGAATTGAGGCTGTTGAATGGTTTTGCAGACCTGTAATGTTTGCTTTAAAGTATTATTTTTGTCTTTGGACAGGGCCAGGTGAATACAACACTCTGTGTTACTCAAGATACTTCTCGCTAGTTGCACAATTGCCTGCTATCTATGAGAAATCAATTTGCTGAGGAGGATTTATGACAGCTGCAGTGTCTTAAAATAAAGCCGCTGTGGAGGATCACTAATCAAACTGTATGGGAATTGCTTTGTAAACCTTAAAAGGACTCATTTGAATTTTGTTTTGCTATTTATTAACTTGCTTTAGTTCTGCCTGAAAAAATAAAACATGGTATATCAAAACTACAATAGTTCCTACAGTAATTAGGGAAGTATTGATTTAGAAGGACGAAAGACACCCACGATTGCTTTTTCCTATTCAGTTTGATGCATATTCTTTTTTTTTCTGGCCCTCAACAGATGGAGAAGTTCCGAATGCTTCTGTTCACGGGTGAAGAGGAGGACCGGCTATGCATGGTAAATAACTTCCGCCCCCCACAGCCCCTCAAGGGCAGGAAAGTCCGAGCCTCCTTCAAGTAATAAACTTCTTGGAGAGTGACACAGGGACCCACTGAGACACTGCTCCCATCACCTCCAGCTGAGCAGCCCTGAGCCTCCTGCGTGAAGCTGCATTTCCAAGAAAAATGGTTCCACTGTGCAGCAGTGGAGCCAGTGTGGTCAAGAAGAGAAATGTTTTGGGGGGTGGGGGGGTGGCTTCCTTTCCTCGCGACATAACATGACTTTGATTGTAAAAGTTTGTCAAGCAGACATTCAATGATAGCCTTCAGCAATGAAGGCATTATTTGAAATGTTAGCTTACATTTTAATTTCTTAAAGTAGTCAATCAATTATAATAGCCTTAGTAGTTGTAGTCAATGATGCCTACATATACAGAACATTTTGTATCTAGATTTATACTACCAGCAATGAATTGACTTTGCATGCACCAATACTCGGTCGGAATCATTAATGGCTAAGATTACAGGAGGAAAGTTACAGTGACATGGGACAAATTCTACTTCTAGGGAGAATTTGCATCGCCACAAATGACAAAGGGAACATGCTGGAACTATTGCTGAAACCATGATTTTTTTATTGCCAGGCTTGTTGTGCATGCATTTCACACTGTGGTCTATAGAATGGTCAAGGAGTTTAAACTGTATAACAGGCAAAATGCATTGTTTTTCAGGAAATATTATGTATCAATACATATTGCCATTCATAGTGTACATAACTAGAAACAATAATCATGTTTCATTCTCTGTGTGTTTCATTATGTGTAACCTTCTATATATGTTAATGGTTTATAAGAAGCATGATGAAATTATAGCTAGAACTGGGTCAAAGAATTCCCATGTCAGTGATTGACTTGTTATTTATGCAGCTGTCAAGTGCAAGATTGTTTTTTTTTTTCATAAAACAGTTTTATGGAAAGGTGTGAATGTATTTAACTATGAAATTGAATTGTTTTATCTTGAAATCCAGTTCTAATAAAGTTATTGAGTGAATGAGAGCTTTGTTTGTGCATTCCATTTTATTAAAATTCATGTGTGGTTTATTAGCAATGTAATTATGTGTAGATTTATACTAAGATATATATTTATAATTCATATGTTGTGCATTGCCCACCTCAGCCGTCATGCAAGAAGTTGGAATACATTGATCTATCCAAAATGTAAAATGTTAATTTTACAAATTCCAATGCTAGTCCAATGCTAGTAAACTACAGACAGGTATATGTAACTGTAATATAACCAATATCAACCCTAATCTAACCACGCTTCTTTAAAGAGTCTGGCCACAAATACAGTGATTTTAAAAACCGGCAAGATGTACGTGGTGGGGGTCATCACCCCCTATTTATCTCGGGTTCTTTCCACTTATTATATTATCTGGCTCAGATTAGCAACAGGCTTTATTGTAATTTAGCATGAAACAGTTCACTGAGTTCATCTAGAAGGGGGTACTGATGCAACATGGTTTGGGTTTCTGTGTATAATCAGTTGTAAACATTTCAGTTGGAATTAAACCTGACTAGATCTTGATTTGGGGGCTCTGTAACATCAAGGATCTTTTGAAATCCTTCTTCCAGATCACTGAATACAGAACCTGCAAGAGGTGATTTTTCTCCTTAAAGGCTTGTCTCAGAAACAAGGTAACGAAGACAAAGAGATGCCAGCGAAGCTGCATCTCTTGTCTTAATCATGCCCCAGTTATTTCATGCAGGCTATTAATACCTGGTTCTAGATAATTTTAGTAGCACTCAGGACCAGAGTTGCTTCCTATTGAGGACAAACTTTTAGAGCATGTGAAGCAGGGGAATTAGTTTGGCCAAACACTGCCAAAAAATGCTTTTCTTATAAAGACGACAATGTTATATTATTTGAGAAAATTATTTTAAATTATAATTAACATGTTTTTAAAAAATGGCACTGTATATTCTGACTCTCAGTTGTAACACACTGTATTTGATATACCTCAGGGATCACAAGCATTGAAAAACTAAAATGAATCTCATACTAAACAAGACTTCTCTGATTATAAGCAACATACACAATGATTACCTTTGTGTGTGAACTGTAGCAATTCTGCAAATGGCAAGGTACAATGGTACGTTTTATAGAATCATTTCCATACTATAGGTGAAGGACTGTTTGTGTTCTGCATTGTAATGAGAATATTAGGCTAGAGAAATAGCATTATGAGACACTTGCCTTATAACTTTTTCCGTGGGATAGAGGAAAACCTTATAACGAGGGAGCCTTGTATGTTAAAAACAGTATTAAAATGTGCATATCTCAACATCAACTGGGTAGCCAGGTGATGCAGTTTATTCACTACTGTATCTTTTCACCTGTATCATAAAGACCAGAATTTGAATACTGAAACGAATTACCCCAAATTGCCCACACGAGCCAGTTTGCAAACTGCCTGTGTACTATCCATGTTCTGTCAATCCAGCACAAGAATACAGAAAACCCACAGCCCTACAATAATCAAAACATTCATAATGTACAATTCTTTTGTGACTCTCGCTTGAAGCGAAAGTGCTTTACTAAGAGCTTAGTTCCTTCTGGCACAGTTATGTTAAACACGTGAATCTCTGAAGGAGGAAACTGCTTTAATCCATTTCAACAACTTAGTCCTATTTCAGTTTCCAATTAGCAGTTTGTAGTGAAAATGTAACACAGAATACAGCACAGGGTGATTTTGATTGCAAAATGGAACTGTATTCCTTTTTGTGAGCCTGTGAAGTCCACTACACTACAACCATGAATACGAGTTAACTCAAGCTAATGACATAATAATA
Source organism: Polyodon spathula (assembly GCF_017654505.1). Taxonomy (NCBI): domain Eukaryota; kingdom Metazoa; phylum Chordata; class Actinopteri; order Acipenseriformes; family Polyodontidae; genus Polyodon; species Polyodon spathula. The sequence goes on along the minus strand of NC_054546.1, from coordinate 37,865,320 downwards.
GTGTTATTAACTTGTCTGGCGTGAATGTCTGTTTTGATTGAATGGCATATCAGTCTTCATTCTAAAGTGGGGTTTATTGTTTTATTTTTACTTGTTGAAGACCGTTATCTTTTTAAAATGTCGGTTTTACTCTGAGTGACAACAATGGCTTGAAGATTTCAAATATAACCCCTTGCTGCTGCAAATGTAAAGCAACGAGCTTATATGGCTCACAAAGTAAGGGAGATAGCTTGCGTTTCTAAAACTGCTTTCTTTATAACTTATAAATCATTGATCAATTAGTCATGGAAGGACTTTATAAAAAGGCTCCAAGGGACTGATCACGTAAATTTCGTGTTAGTTTCGCCACCTTGTGGGGAATATGCGCACAGCAGTGCCTACGACTCTGCAGCGGGCCTGTCAAACAGCCAAAGCAGACGGTCCGTGAGGAACGGCGGGGCAAAGTCACTGCTTTTCTAAACTGCAGGCTCTCACGGTCAGTGCCGACAGCTGTTTGTTCATGTCAGAGCAAAGGCTAGTTGATGTCATTCCAGACCACCTTTATTCCAGGGCTGAGGAGAGGCAAACTGCTGCTACGTGGAGATTACATAACCATATGAATAACACTAAGCGGACTGTTTACTTACCAAAGAACTTTAAAACCAACGAACGTGGAGATTGAATGAATACCCAGGCTGTTGCAGGAGGAGAGGGCAGGACTGTGTGGTCATGCTGATTGGCTAGTCATATATCTCCTTGTTCTGGGGAGTTTCTTTTAGATTTTAGTGCTGTGATTTCATGTCAGTTTCTAAGGTAAGTGGATGTGATTGGTGGCAAGCAGACTGCAGTTTTTACGTCCATGATTTCAAAACTCTCAATCAGAATTAAAACGTAATTGAGACTATCACTATCCTAAATGTTTGTCTACTTCTCTACTAAAATATACTAGATTAAGGTGCTTTTACCGAAATATAGACATATTTAGTGGTGTTTTTTAATGTTGATATTCAGTTAGTTCCATGCAAAGCTACAGATACATATTGTGATGTTCACTTTAGAAATACTAAGAGACTTAAATTCAGTGACAAACATTACAATTATCAAAACTTGCCTGTGAAACCCTAATTTCATTGCAGTTAGCTCGTTAGTGTCCCACCGTTCTTTACCTGGCTAACCGATATTCTCTTAAAATAAATCCGTACATTATTTGTTCTTATTATCGGATGGGCTCTACATTATGTCTAGCAGTCTGCGAGTCGATACATGTAGGATAAAATGCATTTATTTTGACATACTAGGTGATTCAGCAAGTTGTAATATTAAAAGTATTCACGGCAGGACAGTCAGACATTTAGAACCAGAGATCCAGCACAGAAAACACAGTGACTATAGGGGGCGCCACCGTAACGCCTTAGTTCCAGTTGAACGGCATCATACAGGCCTGTTTTGGACACGTCGTGGTTTAATGGCATGACCAATTGACCCTTGTAACACTCTTGTAAATGAGCCAGCAATGTTACAGATGCTGTCTCATATGTTCATGCTAACAACACATTGGTGATTACTTTCTTTATTTATTTTTTTGTTGTGAAACTTCATTAGTAAATTATTAATCATGAAAATGTATCACTTGGTGTGGGTACCTATTAACAGATAGGGCAAACTGACATTACGTTTTGCTCAGTACAAACTGAAGGAATAAGGACACAGGTTACACTTGATTAAATAAAGCACAAAAATCCAACTGCCATTATAATTGTTAGTGTGCTGAGGGTTAGATTTAGCTGTTAAGTGTAACTTTAAGGAATACAAACCCTGAACTGCACTACCAAGGGTCATTTATTAATATTATTATCAAGAGTTTACAGCAACGTGTTTAATTATATATTCAGTAATGTTATAGATAAAGTGATAAACTGAAATAATAAATGTAATATGAGTGCTATAGTTTGAAAAGTATTGTTTACATAGTTCAGACTTGCTGCACCCAACTGAGCATTATTGATAGGGAGGTGCATAAAATCACATTGAAAGAAAGACACATTATGTGCATAATGCCCAACCATTTTCAATTTACCTTTGGACATCCTGACATGTGTCTAGCTGAGTAACAGGATTTGGACCATTAGCATTGTGCTTGTGAAGCACTTTATTCCTCTACAGGAATAAACAGAGGTACTGTAATTAATTAGAACATAAGAACATAAGAAAGTTTACAAACGAGAGGAGGCCATTCGGCCCATCTTGCTCGTTTGGTTGTTAGTAGCTTATTGATCCCAAAATCTCATCAAGCAGCTTCTTGAAGGATCCCAGGGTGTCAGCTTCAACAACATTACTGGGGAGTTGATTCCAGACCCTCACAATTCTCTGTGTAAAAAAGTGCCTCCTATTTTCTGTTCTGAATGCCCCTTTGCCTAATCTCCATTTGTGACCCCTGGTCCTTGTTTCTTTTTTCAGGCTGAAAAAGTCCCTTGGGTCGACACTGTCAATACCTTTTAGAATTTTGAATGCTTGAATTAGGTCGCCACGTAGTCTTCTTTGTTCAAGACTGAACAGATTCAATTCTTTTAGCCTGTCTGCATATGACATGCCTTTTAAGCCCGGGATAATTCTGGTCGCTCTTCTTTGCACTCTTTCTAGAGCAGCAATATCTTTTTTATAGCGAGGTGACCAGAATTGCACACAATATTCAAGATGAGGTCTTACTAGTGCATTGTACAGTTTTAACATTACTTCCCTTGATTTAAATTCAACACTTTTCACAATGTATCCGAGCATCTTGTTAGCCTTTTTTATAGCTTCCCCACATTGTCTAGATGAAGACATTTCTGAGTCAACAAAAACTCCTAGGTCTTTTTCATAGATTCCTTCTCCAATTTCAGTATCTCCCATATGATATTTATAATGTGCATTTTTATTTCCTGCGTGCAGTACCTTACACTTTTCTCTATTAAATGTCATTTGCCATGTGTCTGCCCAGTTCTGAATCTTGTCTAGATCATTTTGAATGACCTTTGCTGCTGCAACAGTGTTTGCCACTCCTCCTACTTTTGTGTCGTCTGCAAATTTAACAAGTTTGCTTACTATACCAGAATCTAAATCATTAATGTAGATTAGGAATAGCAGAGGACCTAATACTGATCCCTGTGGTACACCGCTGGTTACCACACTCCATTCTGAGGTTTTTCCTCTAATCAGTACTTTCTGTTTTCTACATGTTAACCACTCCCTAATCCATGTACATGTGTTTCCTTGAATCCCAACTGCGTTCAGTTTGAGAATTAATCTTTTGTGCGGGACTTTGTCAAAAGCTTTCTGGAAATCTAAATAAACCATGTCATATGCTTTGCAATTATCCGTTATCGATGTTGCATCCTCAAAAAAATCAAGCAAGTTAGTTAGACACGATCTCCCTTTCCTAAAACCATGTTGACTGTCTCCCAGTACCCTGTTACCATATAGGTAATTTTCCATTTTGGATCTTATTATAGTTTCCATAAGTTTGCATATAATAGAATTCAGACTTACTGGTCTGTAGTTACCTGGTTCAGTTTTGTTTCCCTTTTTGTGGATCGGTATTACGTTTGCAGTTTTCCAGTATGTCGGTACCACCCCTATGTCAAGAGACTGCTGCATCATCTTGGTTAGCGGTTTGTAAATTACTTCTTTCATTTCTTTGAGTACTACTGGGAGGATCTCATCTGGCCCAGGGGATTTGTTTATTTTAAGAGCTCCTAGTCCCTTTAACACTTCTGCCTCAGTTATGCTAAAGTTATTTAAAACTGGATAGAAACTGGATGACATGTGGGGCATGTTGTCAGTATCTTCCTTTGTAAAAACTTGTGAAAAGTAATCATTTAATATATTTGCTATTTTTTTTTCTTCATCTACGATTTTGCCATTTGTATCTCTTAAACATTTAATCTCCTCTTTGAATGTTCTCTTGCTGTTGTAATATTGGAAAAACATTTTGGAATTGGTTTTAGCTCCCTTAGCAATGTTCATTTCTATTTCTCTCTTGACCTTTCTAACTTCCTTTTTGACTTGCGTTTGCAGTTCTGTGTACTCTCTGCGTACTTTCTTTTTGGTCCTTTTTTAATGTTCTGTAAAGTGCCTTTTTTCGCTGAATATTTTTTTTTAATTGATCTATTAAACCATTTTGGCAATTTAGTTTTACATTTAGATTTGTCTACTTTAGGGATGTAATTGTTTTGCGCCTCTAGTACCTCATACCTTCATAGTTTGCTTTTCTAAAATTGTGAACCTTAGCTTTAGTCATTACTTTTGGGGTTTTAAAAAACACTTCAAATGAGACCATGTTGTGGTCTGAGTTTGCCAGTGGTTCTCTGACCTCTATTTTAGTTATTCTATCTTCGTTATTTGAAAAGAGTAAATCAAGGCATGCCTCCCCTCTAGTCGGTGCCTTGACAAATTGTGTTAGGAAGCAGTCATTTGTCATTTCCACCATTTCTATTTCATCCTTCATGCTACCCACTGGGTTTTCCCATTTTATTTGGGGGAAGTTGAAATCGCCCATTAGTATGGCTTCTCCTTTGCTACACGCATTTCTAATGTCATTGTATAACAGATTATTGTGCTCACCGTCTGAATTTGGCGGTCAATAGTATGCTCCTATTATTATGCCCTTTGAATTTTTGTCCGTTATTCTGACCCATATTGATTCGGTTTTATTTTCTTTGTCCAGGTTTAACACCTGGGCTTCAAGACTGTTTCTTATGTATAGCGCTACCCCTCCTCCTCTTCTGTCCTGCCTGTCTTTCCTATACAGTGTATACCCACAAATATTATATTCGTCCCCATCACTCTCAGACAACCACGTTTCTGTAACACCTATCACATCATAGTTACCTGTTAGTGCAGTAGCTTCAAGTTCTAGAATTTTGTTTCTGATACGTCTAGCATTTAGATAAATACATTTAATGGTTGTCTTACCTGAGTTGTTGTTCTTGTTTTGATGTGGTTTTTAATTCACTTTGTCATGTCAAGCTGTCATTACCAAGTAAAGGAACTTATCGGATGTACTAGTTAAAATAAGTATATATATATATATGTGTGTGTGTGTGTGTGTGTATTCAAAACATTGACTGTGTTTTAATACTACAGTAGAAAGCATAATACTGTCATTTTAAATATAAATGCACATATAGATGTTAAATATCCAAACTGTGCAAACTATTATATGAGAGCTGGAAATAAGACTCAAATTGATATTCTAACATAGTGTTGAGCCAGAAAATATACAAACTTATTGAAGCATTAATATTAAAGTTGTCTTTCAAAGTAACATGAAAGGATATTTAGTGCAAAGTAAAGTAAATCAGGTTTTAAAGGGGAGTGATTTCATACACACTATTCTGTTTGCTCTGCAAACCCGTCCTATATATCAAGTTCAAAATCGAGTGCAAGTTCATTTAAATCTTTACATGTTATTAAACAGAGACTGAACCCGTGATGCTTGCAATAACTAACTATACTGCAGGACTGCATGTCATTATTGCATGTGCACTTATGCAATAATATTTCACTTTTGCACTTATCACGCCTGATCAGGTGTATGGTGTCCAATACTTTCTTGCAAAAGTTCTGTAAACACACTGTTACATTTGGTCCAAAGAAATTAATAAAATGTTGTATCTGACGCTCCGTTTGCAACCAATCGCAGAGAAAGAACCAACAGAGCGTTCAATGTCAACCAATCAGGGTAGAGTCGGTGGGTGGTGCTTTTTGGTGTGTCTCAAATTGTGACAGAGGGGAAGTGGTTCAATAGAAAATAGACAGCAGGCGGTAGGTTGTAGACAGACGTGGATGCCCAAGCAGGTATGGAGGTTTTTAATTACATTAAATAAGAAAAAATAAGTGGGGACAAAAAAACAGTTACGAACTTTTATGAAACTGCAAAGTTTGCATTTAGCTATTGTAATGCTACGTAACTCCTATATTACCACACTTTCGTGTTTTTGTTTATTTTTTTGGAAGACTTGGAAGACTTAATTTACTTTACCGGTTTCGTCTAATTGCATATGTTAAAGTAATGTGATTATTTGACCGTGTAGATAGTTTTTTGATGCAGTACTATTTCTTTGTGTATATAAATAACATGAATAACTGAACTCCCTACCGCCGGTCATACATAAAATGTACAGCAGGTTTATAACTTAAAATATGCGTATCTTATATTTAATGCTATATTAAAAGATAACGAACGTTAAGCGGAAATTAAATGTATATTGCATAACCTATTATTCTGCATGTTGGAACTTATAAAAAGTATTGACACCCCGTGAAATCAGATTATCAATCGATCATTTAGCTGTCTGGATGTACGGTACTGGTACTAGCTGTTCAAAAACTTAAATAATGATTGTCTAGCAACAATACGTGTTCTTCCATTCGTCCAAAAACAACGAACAATTAATATAAAAGCCCCTAAATCTCGTAACAGCCCTACTGTACAGGCATTTTGCGGGGGAATAAAAATAATTGTATGTATGAAAACGGGGTGCTAAACTAATTAATTTTTTAACATTTGCCATGTTCTGTAGTTGCCACACTAGCTTTGTTACATAACCCAGGGTTAATGAGAGACTAAAGATTCATTGCTTTAACAATGAGCTTTATCCAGATGTTGCAGTATTTATTGTTTTTATAGACAGCAGTCTGTCTGGTCTGAACCCTGCATGCCATTGAATGTGGAAGAATTAGAGGGAATAAAGAAGAAATAATGTTATGAAAAGGGGCATAATTAACCCACTGGACTAGAAAAGATTGAAAAAAAATACTTTTTTCTTTTTCTTTTAGGTCTGCTGATATAAAAGAATCGAAACTGCGAAGGAATTCACTCTGCTGTCAGCACAGTCGACATTTCAAAGATGTCAAGCACTGTGTCATGTCGGATTTTGCACTGTGTAAAAAATGAAGGTGTTTGCTTGCGAGGCCAGCACAGACTGTACTCTGGGTGTCTCAGACCAAACAGCAGCAGCAGCAATGTGAAATGGAAGAGAATGAAGCTCCTGAGCTCTCCCTTGCAGAACGTTCTCAGCAGGACCAATAACAGCGTCTTCAGCGTGCGAAAGGTATTCAGACATTCATCCACAGAAGAGGAGCTTCAGTTCCAGCTCACTCCAGTGCAGATCAACAGGATTCTCAGAGCCAATGAGCAGTCGGTCAAGATCCCGGAATTTGACGGCAAGAACCTCAACCCCGTGCTCAAGTTCGAGAGCAACCAGCTTCCAGCCAACTCCCCGAACGAAGATCGCAGGAGCGCAGCCACCTGCCTGCAGACCAAAGGAATGTTGTTTGGGGTGTTTGACGGACATGCAGGGTATGTCTGCGCCCAAGCAGTGAGCGAGCGGCTCTTTTATTACATCGCTGTGGCCCTCATGTCTCAGAAGAATCTGGAGGAGATTGAATTTGCCATGAAGCACATGAAACCAAGGCTGCCGATCCTGCAGTGGTACAAGCCCCCCAACCATTACATTTACAGGAAGTCTGCTTCGCTCTACCTGGACCACCTTCGGGTTTTCTGGCAGGAGCTGATAGACCATGACAATGAAGAGGGCATGGGCACGGGTGATGCCCTGGCTTATGCCTTCAAGAGACTGGACTCTGATATCTCCCTGGAAGCCCAGGTTCCCCTGGACAGTGACATCATGAGAAACATGGCCATTCAGGTTGCGTTTGCTGGCTCCACGGCCTGCGTAGCCCATGTGGACAATATTGACTTACACGTGGCCAACTCAGGGGACTGTCGGGCAATCCTGGGGGTGCAGGAAGAGGATGGGAGTTGGTCTTCTCTGCCTCTCACACGTGATCACAATGCACTCAACCCATCAGAGCTGGCACGAGTCAGATCTGAACACCCTAAATTGGAGGAAAACACAGTTGTAACTGGGGACAGATTACTGGGTCTCCTAGTGCCTCTTCGGGCTTTTGGGGATGTATGCTTCAAATGGAGCAAGGAGCTTCAGCAGAGCGTCTTAGAAAATGGTTTTGACTTGGAAACCCTCGACATCTACCACTACGCCCCGCCTAACTACCTCACTCCGCCCTACTTGAATGTGGACCCAGAGCTGACCTACCACAAGCTCAGGCCTCAGGATAAGTTCCTCATCTTGGCATCTGATGGTCTTTGGGACATGCTGAGCAATGATGAAGCAGTAAGACTGGTGGCAGAGCATTTAACTGGCATGCACTTAGAGGAGCCTGTGGCTGCCAGTGAGAGGCAGGTCAAGCTTGGGCACATGCACAGCCTGCTGCTGAAGAGGCGAGCCAGGGCAGTGCCTTCTCTCGATCCTAATGTGGCCACACACCTGATCCGTCACTCTATCGGGACCAGTGAGTATGGGGAGATTGAGCAAGCACAGCTGGCTGCCATGATGAGTCTCCCTGAAGACCTGACCAGGATGTACCGGGATGACATCACCGTCACTGTGGTCTATTTCAACTCGGACCTAATCAAAGCACACTATAAGGAGAACAATTTACGTTTCCTGTAGCACACTGCAAAGATCTGTTCCCGAGTTTACCGTAGACTGCAATATAATATGTATTAACTGTCCCTTGAGAAGCAGCATTGTGTGTATTCAGGGATGCCCCTTATTAACAGGGATTTGAAAAAATGAAGACAAGTTTGAGTATGTCAGGGTAGGGAGACTTTATCCATTCAAAGATTGTGACATTTATCAAAACAACAGCTAACAAAAAAACACATCACTGGTACCTTTTGTAAATGGATCATCCTATTAAGGTCACTTTCTCTTTAAATTTTGTTGAACATGATAGTAGTTTCTCCAGCTTTTGATTTTAGTAAATAGTCTCACTGTAGGCCTACACTCATTATTGTTCTTGTTTGTTTTTTATTTTGGGTAATGTTTTGTTTATTTTCAGTCACGTTGTTTCCAAGGGAATATTTTGGGGTTGTCAGTGATTTTAAAATAGTCTCTGTCATCTTGCTAAAGGCAATGTTATCTGTAAGTATACAGTGGCCAGTTCCTTTGCGCTTGTTGATGTGCATACTCCAGTTCTGGCCTGTACAGTTTCTTCACTACATCCTGTATTCACTTTATGTTTTTGTGAGTCTAAATTGAGACATTTAAAGCGCCACAGATCTACAGTATCTGTCATTTTCTTCTGAGACGTTTGCCATTCTTTAAGCTTAATTACTTACACCTGAGCTTGATTAGACAAACCTTAAAGAGAAAAAGCTCTGTTATTGCAATTTAGGTGCACAGCAAAACCTGCCGTTGGTTGAACTGCAGTGCAATGCAGTGTGTGGCAGAGTGGTTGCCGTGCGCAGGTGTGGTGACATCACGGACCAGGAAATGAAACCATAACAATGTTTTATACGGGAAAAACGGCGCCGCTGCGCTCATATTTAATAATTAACAAAATAAGAGTTTAAACAAAAAAACACACAAAACCAAACAAAGTAAAACAAACACAAACACTTTCAAACAAGTATATTTTCGATATAGCAATTGTTTCTCTATTCGTTTAGACTCACATTTCTCCTCTGACACTCTCCTCGCAATAAGCCTGGAGTGCATCTTTTTATATTCTTTGGCTGTAGCCTTAATGACCTAATTTTAATACAATAATTACTAATTAAGGCTCCAGCCACATTCCCACGAGGGTTCTAGGAAAGGGTTTTTAACCCCATCCCCACCGAATACACATAAGTAAATAATAAGATGGACGCTTTCTTCCGTCTGCATAAAATACAGTACAAATATAATAATAATAATAATAATAATAATAAATGAAAACATACATAAGTAAATACACAAGGAGTGCGCACTTTGCCACAAGATGCTAGTAATAATCTCTCTTATAGAGGCCCAAAAAACACAGCAGTATGTCTTTGTATTGTAGCTTAAGAACTTCCCAGCTCTTTATGTTGTTTTCTATGTATTCTATTAAATATATATTATTCACAATGTTATGTGCATTGTTTGTGTGTGTGAGTGTATATATATACAGTGTTTAATAAATGGTTTAAACTAATGCTCACATGTTTGTTTTTTATTCTCTTCAAATATCTGGCTAGACATAAATAAACCTGTTACAGTAAGTCGCCACTTGGCGGAGCTGTTGTCAAGGAAATGCTGTCAGTATAATAAAATAAATCTCAGCAGTGACACATTCTTTTATAGATCTGTAGGGTTAGAGATACGTTGGTTAAATACCACCCAATAAAGAGCTATGTGTAAGACAACAGGTGGGATATCTGAATGTCCAATTGTCAAAATCAAATAGTCTTTACTCCAAAGTGCAAATTGCATATATTTTTGGCAAAAGTAGTAACAAATACGTTGCATGTTAACTACAGACAAATTATGCAGTATTATAATAGTATGGTTTCGGGGTCGGCTGCTGGTAATATTTGTGTAACCTTGGGCAGCAGTGTCCAAAGGAGGCACTGCTGTGAGTTATTTACGGTTTTCCATTTTTGCAGACTGTTGTAACTGAAGAGCCTCATTGATTGTTCGTGTAGCAGACAAGGCTTTTCCATTTTTGTGTCTGCTTGGATCAGCAGAACACTAAACCTAACTTCATCTGTGCCTAAAGCTTCGCCTGGTACTTCCATTGTTTTATTTTAGGATCTCATGGAATATAAATAAGCATGACGGATTTGTTTTCCAAGGGTTGTGCATCAGCCGTACTCGATTAATGCTCTGTGTGACCGTTTTCCATATTGTGTTGTTGAGTCAAACCTATGTCACTTCTTAGAGTTACATTAAACCTATATTGGCTATCGATTTCTGCATCTGCGAAACAGGCTTCTTTAAATAGCATCTGGGAGCCTCTGAAAACACAGGACATTGGAGCATGTAGGTCATTAATGACACCAAACCATCACATCATGGATCCAGCAACATAAAATTTATTATGCATTATTAAGATGTTGCAAAAACAGGCAATGACATTTAATCCATTATATTCTGTAGAAAAAAAAGAATGTCTGAGCTAATTTAAAAAACGCAACAAAATTATTGTCTTATTGGCACTATTCATTTCTTAAAAAAATAAAGCACACGGACCATTCAGAACTGTAAGACCACACTCAACAGCTTACAAGAACAGTCCCTACAGCTGTCGATACTGTATGTCTGAGTGAGGATTCGTTTCTAATTTTGAATATGGTCCCTCCAGTCCAGGACTATGTGCCAATCATGTGATTTAACTGAACCACATAAACCTTCAAACTGTCCTAAAGCAGTTACATGTTTAATTATACCTATTACATGTGAAATGGCCCTTCAGGACCAGAATTGCTCTTACATGATTCAGTATACTTTTCCTTTTTTATTTATGCTGTGTTTTAAATACACATAATAAAGAAGTGTTTTAAAGAAATATAATAATATTGGCTGGCTAGCTGAATAAAAACAACTACATGAATACTGAAATACACTGTTTTTAATTCTAGGAATACCAACACTGGGATGCCATAATAAAAGTGCCCTGGGTTGGAATGTAATAGAATCAGGGACTAAGTGACACAAAATACGAGGTACTGTATGGGCCTTCCTTACCACAGAGTCTTGAGGGTATTAGAGTGGGTTATGGAGAACAACATTGGCATGGGAAGGTCCTGCTGTTAGTAAGGCAAATAAAAGATGTTTTTTCAGAGATGCTTTTGCAAATTTGGTAACACATAGCATTCATTTTTATTTATTTATTTTTTTAACATGAGATTAGACCACATGCTGTAGATATAGTTCTCAGTGATCTTAGCTGCACATTACCTCGGCCATTTGTTGTGCTTTCTTAATTTATTTTTAATGCAAATACTGATATTTGTTTTAAAGCACCATAACACAAGCAGATCTTATTCCAAGGCTGACAACCCAACGGTGACAACCAACTTGATTGGGCCATATATTTATATATATATATATATATATATATATATATATATATATATATACACACACACACACACATACACGAGAGATGAAGAGAATCAAAACCCTTTCAATATCAAGCTGAAGAATGCATCGGTAGTTACTAGACTGAATCACTTACATATTAAACAGGTTCAAATATAATACAGTGAATCACTTACATATCAGAATTGTGTGTGTAACTCATAGAGCTGCTGCATCACTTTTCAATTCTAAAACTCCAGTTGACTTGATCAGTGTGAGACTAGTTGCCATGGTGCGTTGTATCCTTGGTTACAAACAAATATCAAAATACTTGAGAGCAATCTCTAAGAACGTTATTCCACTAATGGGTGATTTTTTTACAGCCCTCCTCATGAGTAAAATAAACACAACACTCCAAATATGTCCATGCAGTGTTCTGTTTATATAGCAAGAACAATTTATGGAAAGAAAGCCTGTTTAACCCCAAATTAAACAGCTGAATTCAGGGAATCACTTTCCTTCAATCAAGCACGACGCCTCTGCAGCTGCTTTGAAAGCTATGTGTCATTCTGTAATTGGATTTGATAGATTAAAAAATGATGTCTTGTAAAAAAAAAAAAAAAAAAAAAAATTAAAATATATAAATAAAAAGTTATTCTGTCTGTTGCGTTGAATATGAAAAAGTCTTTCAACACTTGTAAAGTAAAAGGGATCCAGTTACAACCTGCTGCGGTCAGGGCTTATAAATGACATCATGCTCTATTAACGTAGAAAAGTAACGTAAAAGAAGACAATTTGACGGGCTGTCACCACACACAAAATCAGAAAGGGATATATTCACAGACATACTGATTCTAAAACCCCACCTGTATTATCTGTGTGAAGTGTAGTCATCATGAAACTATCTGTTTCAGTAAAAGTGAGAAATTAACATTCCTGGGCATGTCTCATCCACCAATGTGTTCCAGAAAAGAGAGCTGGCATGGTTCAAATGAGTGTTCAAAGACAGTGAAAGTAAATGGGCCCACTGCAGTAACCTTGTATGGGAGATTAACCCACATCTTAGCTCAGACTGGTCATTATTCCCTTTGCTCTTGTTACAGTACCTTCTTTACTGACCTGCTCTATATTCTATGCCTCTCTGTCTACCACAGTATTTCCTGCTGTATATCCAGTTATATGGCCATGTTTCCCCATGACAATTCCCACAAAATAATAAATTAGCCTTAGCAGTTCGTCAGGCATGCTTGTTGTCCCTTATGTGACCACTCATACATCTCAATAATTATGGGATAGTGTGAGGGGAAGGGTGAATAAGGTTGCAAAAATAGCTTTTGATTCTGAGCATAGGTGATTATTTCCTTACATAGCAACTAATCCCATAGTGTTTATGTGGAATAATGCCAGCTCTTTGGGAATCCCCTGCCTGGCTAATGTGCCCGGCCTCTAGGCTAAACTTACATTAGCTCAGCTAGCTGACCAATTGTGCAATGGTGGCATTTACAGTAACATGAGTTATTAGCTACCGAAGTAAACTGATGAAGGTGTTTGCTAAATAAACTAATAATAATAATAATAATAATAATAATAATAATAATAAATAAATAATAATAATAAACAACCTGAGTTGTTGTCTGCAATGACGAAGTGTTAAAAGCACCCAGTGGAGTCTAACTAGTTTTAATAGCCCAGCTAAGTGAGCGCTGCTTAACTGGGTTGAAGCAAGGCCATTAGTTTAAACATACAGCCTAGGAACCCTAGTTTAAGTAACCCTTAGAAAAACCAACCCCAGAGCATTTTCCCAATGGCAAAACAATGGGTATGGAAGAAATATTGCAGTGATACTGATGCAGTAGCATGTTGATAATAATATGGCACCATACATTGTCAGTGTGTTGAGAATATTACCGCTGCTGTACCATTCTGCTGTAGCAATGGCTCAGTCCACTGTAGCTGTGATACGATTACCCCTCATATAGAGCAAATGCATTATCACTGTACAAAGAGAGATTTCAAAGATGCCATCTGGCCCTATGAAAGTGCCGTTTTTAATGTTGTTTTAAGATGGGAACTTTTTTGTATTAAATGTTACATAATAATAAAAGTTATAGGATTCTGCTGCAGGGCCCTGCAGTGTGATTGATAGTCTGTTTATCTTCCAGATCACTTGCTAGAACTGTTGAATGTTTCCATTAAGAACTACACTCAGTGGCAGATAACTGGATCAAAAGTTAAAACTGAACTTCAGGAATTGAGATAAAATATTTTCCGTTGGTTTTCATATAAAACGTCAGGCTCAATTGCAAGGCGTCTCGTGCTATCTCTGAACCGCGGCCATCAACACTCCGGAGGGAGCTATATTCAGCAGGGTGTCACCCATGTGGTCGGGGGCCATCAAAAGTTTCCAGGTCTACAGGTCAAAAATAGCAAGCACTCTCTTTTAATAATCAAAGATCGGCTATAAAAAGAAGCCATTGACCTATGGCTGAGGCCACGTCACACTGTCATGTGGGATTTATTTCTGGACCCGTGTTGACAGCATCACTTAACTCCTCGCCAGTCACTGCTCCACAGGGCATGCTCATATGTCTATCTGAGGTATGAATGCAGGGTATTAAGAAAATATTGGCACATGCTTTAGTCATTACTGTGTATGGCACTGAGGAGATGCTATTAATAACTATTTCCACTTACGCATTCTATTTTAAACCAACGTGATTATAATTAGCACAGCTTACAAGGTGAGTTGTATAATTTAGTATTCTAATTTTCTACGCATACGCTATCCTCCATCAGGAACAAGTGAATATGCTTATAACAACTGGTGGTAAATTGTTGCCCACTGGGCTTCTTGCTTAAATATCTTCAATAGATAATCATACCCACTAGCGCAATGGTGCTACACATAATGTTTGTTTTCTACTACAATGCTGCAATTCTGCAATAGCGACTGCAAAGATTGCTTACAAATTGAATGAGAACCCACGCTTGGTTTTGTCTTACAATGGGGGGCGGTTATTTAAAGAGAGAACTGGGATTTAAATCAGTGGTGTAATTGCATGTTGCTTGCCTAGCCTATTTTATTAAATACTGTAAATGTGCCTTGTTTCATTAGTGAGTTCATTCTGGAACAAGCTGAACCAGAGCCAATATTAAACCAGCATCGTTTTTCATTTGCACAATTGAAACAGTGCTGCACTCATTAGGTAGATATTATTATTATTATTATTATTATTATTATTATTATTATTATTATTATTATTTTGTCTAATTTGTGTTGCATATACAGTCATCCAGAATCATTACACAGGTATGAGAGGGACAATTCGTCTGACCCCAAGAAATCCATAAGTAAGTTGCAGAGCAGAAACAAGGTATTTTTCCTCCCTTGAAGTACAGGGGGATTAGAAAGTAAGTTTACCGCTTCAATGCATCTCTGGATGAAAATCCACTGAGGTTTCTCAGCTGTTCTTTTTAGAAAGGCTTTTGGCGCTGTAGCCCCCATCCAAGTTTCCAGGGAATGTGTTTGATAAGGGGCTGTGTGAGTATCTATTCTGCAGCTCCACTAATGTGAGAATACAGCGACAGCCAGTGTCAGGGTATAGCAAGAGCAACACCTCTAAATGTATAACACTGATGACACCAGGTCACAGAGTTAATTAAAACATTTGTAAACGCATGTCCTCCAGCTATTATAGGAAATTCCTGCACCCCGGCTGGTAAAAACATACAGTAGGGCGCCTTTGTCAGCACCTGTCTATACGCCCTGGTGTGGAGCTTGTTCTTCAGGTATACCCTGGGTCCCTTAATTACTCTGGAAGGCCGAACGACTGCTGTAGTTTACTTAAAGCATCATGTGGATCAAGTACTGATGGTAGTGAGTACTGGTGGACTGACCTGATATTAAATACAGTTCCTAATAAAGAGTCAAGGCATTGTATGTGGCTCAGCACAGCAAAACATTTTTCTATCAGAGCTGCACATTGCAAATCAGTTCTTTCTTCATGAGACACTGTATGACAACAATCCAGCTAAAATACCCTATTGTCTGATACAACCTATCTGTACCTTGTTGTGCATATTTTATATGTGACTGCTCTTGCAGGATTTTACATCTTTGCGAACCGCTAGCAATTTAGCATGTCTGTCTGTAATGCATAATTTCTTTCTTGGTGGGTGATTATATATATATATATATATATATATATATATATATATATATATATATATATATATATATAAAACTGACCAGCGTTTACAATAACTGCCAACTTAGAATGAAAGATCAGCCCAAAATGTTCGAGCTGGATATAGACTAATGGTAGTTCCTCTACGCTCGATGCATTATAATGCTGTAGAGGCGAGAGATGAAATGAAAATAGGGCACGTATAGTGCTAGAGACACAGCTTCTGTTTTCCGGTTGTGGGTGGTTATGTAAGGCTTGAAACCGGTAATGTCTATGGAAAAACCATTGAGATCTTTTTTAAACCGCATATTTATCATGTGTACACCAATAAAAGCAAGTATATTGATTTCACTGTCCAGCTCCATACACCATTTAGCCTTAACAATAAGTTAAAATATACCGCATTATAACAATTTTGTTTTAATATAATGAACACATTAATTTACTTTAGGTCTGAAAATGTCATTTTGAAAACAACGATAAAATATTTGATTAAAATAACAGAAAAATACAAATAAAACAAAAAAATATTATATGATAAAGTCCTACGTTAATTACACAAGACCCCCTTGCAATTCCCCCCAGTCCTCTGACTCTTCATTAGGATCTACATCCCTCAATGAGCTGTAGATATCAACTGCCAGAGCTGCCCGTTTTTAATTCGCTGTGATTTATTGGTTTAAGGAGCGATAAAGGCATCTCGCTCTCAATGCACTTCTTTTTTATAGTCTTTCCTATACATGCTGAGCTGTTCATTTTCTTCTAGGAAAAAAAAGAAAAACACAAATAACCTGTGGTGGAGACGTAGTGCTTTCCATAGCTTTTCACTCATCCCACTCTCTAAGACAAAAACAACTTGATCCTGTCCTCCAGAGAGTTAATTTGGTCCCTTGAATCCAATAAGCAATGTTCAATTAAGCCCTATTGTTAGAATGATGAGTTTGCCCTTTCTACATGAATCTCCCTTAATGGCGCAATGACGAGATTAAAAAAAAAAAAAAAAAAAACGATTTAGTTGTGTCTTTAGCATTAACATGACGACAGTCTTGCCAGTGCTTTATCTTCTTGCTGCAGTGGTTTCATTTTCACATTGATAATTACTGATACACTTTTAACATTGCTTACGTTTAGCCATGTTGGATGATGCAAAATGGTAACCAGATGCATAATTACAGCTCAGCTTCGCCGTCCTCTCTCAAATTACCTGAAATTACATCTCCGATAACAATCAGGCTCAGGGTCAATTCCTATTTTCCAATTCCAATGCCAATTCAAATTCCTTCAAATGAATTCATTAGAGCAGAGAGATTAGAGACATAATAATTGTTGTGATTGTTCAACTGCTTTCACTTGAAGCCAGTTTACTTGACTAACAGTGACTTCAATTTAACTCATTTGTTGCCACTGTGAGAGGCTTGTTTTAACAGACCTCAGTAGTCTCCACATAAGGGAACACCTCCTAAGAGAACACTTTGGCTAACGGAACAACCTTGTGGTGAAACAGAGATTTCCCATTGTAAATCTTCTGCTTAAAGGAAAAGGAACTTCGCTTAAAAGAATACGTTTTTGCTAACCGATTCAAAACTGATACAGTACTGTTTTGTAACCTGATAACGTATTATCATCAAATTCAAATGGTTTATCCAATCTTTTTAAGATGGACTTGTTATTGTGAGAGTACTAAAAGCTGCTGCAGGGTGGTGCTGTGTTAGTAATCTCTAAAGCCAGAGACTACTGTACTGCAAAAAAGAACATACCTGGAATTTACCCCAACCATGATAATAAAAGACACAATACACACAGCATATTGTTTTATAGCATAGTTCTAAATCAAAAAGGCAGCATTCTGATCTATACTGTTGCATTGTGTTACGATACCATTCTAAAATATTGCTGTGCAAACAAAATTGTGCAGTTATACCTTCTTGTAGCAATGCTTTTTCTGTTGTTTAATTATTTTACCAGGTTATTGATCAACACTTATCAGGTACTGGTGACTATATTTGGTCATGGGAGCTATTTAGGGGAAATCAATGTTATTGATCAACAAAACAAAACAATCACTTAGCCAACTGCACACACCAACGCCTTCTCCTGTGTCCAGGCAAGTGTGATTATCATAACCCAGAGCCCACTGCCAGTCTGCTGGATTGTGCTGCCCTGACCTCCTATGGTTCTCTGTCTCTAAAAAATGTTATATAGATCACAGACTATTCAAGCATTCCTGTGAAACTCAAAGCACGGTAGTTACTCAAATGTAAACAGACCTAATTGGGTTAAAAGAGCTAGGTATTATAATCAAAGGACATAAACAGCTCTGCATCTTAATGTAATAAGCAAAAGGTGTTTGTTATTAGCGTCTGCCTGCAGATATTAGCATAAAGGCTAACAGGTTTGTTTTCAGTAGACTTGCCTATGCACTTTCTACTTGAATGGGACCATGCAATTGTGCAAACAAATTGTAATAGTTAACATTGGGGATAGTGAACAAGAAGCAGCAGACAATACATCTATGGCATTAGAAACGCAGAGAGGGAAAGGGGGTGCATTTCAACATCCCTTTCAAAGGAGAGACAAGAGAATGTAAGACAATTCCTTTTTTTTCCAGTAGGAGGCGCCATAAACAGTTGTGTGGGATCTGTCAGCCTGTGTCAGTCTCTCTTCACCACAGCACTTTCAAAGAGATCATATGACAGTGGCTAAGCACTCTGTGTCTCATTGCTGTATGACAAACTGTGAACTGTACTGAAGGTACTGTGCTGTGACTGCACTCAGTAGGTGTGTACATGACATTTTCCTGAGTGACTTAAAACTGTTACTTAAGTGTAACAGTGAAATTAAGCATTTGTCATGCGTTATGTAAAGTCATTAGCACACATTTGAGTGTTTGCGATTATTAAGGTTATCAATGAACCAAAGAAATCTTAAAGAAATGATCAGGGTTGAGCAGCCTAGTTGGACGTGGATATCAGAGCAGCATTTCCACTGATTTTTGGCTAGGAGGTGGTTCCAAGAACAGTTCTCGCCGGTATAGCTTGTTCACTACCTGAATTCAGTGTTTGGGTTATTGCATGAATAACGAATTTCTGATGTCAGCCTACAGTCTGTAGTTGCTTGGTCTTGGTCTGGATCGATTGCTTATCTTCTGGGACATGTGAACAATGTTCTGGTCTCAGAGGTAGTGACACACACAGACCCTACAATCAAGTGTTTTGATTTCCTCTTATGCCTCCTTTATTTCCTAATAGGTATTTGCAGTTAAAGTGCTTTGTTGAGTTTTGTTTGTGGGAGTGCAAAATGTAGTACAGTGATCAATGAGTTAAGATGGAATGAACATAGTTAAACATACTTGAAAGTCTTTGGCTGCTCCAGTAATAGAAGCCAGGCCTCCTAGTTACTGACACTTCTGTGTGGCAGCAGGGAGGGATTTCTTCGCCTTGGTTTTCTAATATTAATACCAAACTAAACAACAAGGCAAGTAGTTAAACAGGGCTGTTATTTCATCCAGACTGCAGCTTTGGGAACACATGTCAGCCAGTCCCCTATATATCACTGTCACTTACTGGAAGCTGCGTTGAGCATTTGTGGGCACTACAACAGCATGCTCCTGGAGTCATGACCCCTCCCCCCCACCCACCCCCGTTGGAAAGGGCCTCATCCTCATGGTGTGCCTACTTTATTTCCGTAGTGTTTCTAATGAAGTGGCCACTCCCTATGCAACCTCATTCTTCCCCACTGTAATGCATGTTTCATGTTGGCTGGTTTTATTATAAACAGGGCTTTTTACTTATCTCACCAAATTCAGTTCTATTAAACTGCTTCCCTTAAGAGTGTTCGGCCATGTGACTGCAGGATACGAGCAAGGACAGTCGACTTGGGTCCTCAAGGCCATGTGGCTTCACATGTTATTTTAATGTTTGTTCTTTTTCACCTTCCTGTGAGACTGTACTGTACACTAATCATGTATAGATACAGGAGGGGCCACCTTAAGTTCTCAGATGATTTTTCTGGAATCAGCAAGCACAGAGGCTTCTACAAATGGCCTTATCATGGAGTCAGAAAAGCAGGAATTATCGAAATGTTTTCTCTGCTGCCCTTTATGAAATGTATGATGCTGCATTTCCAAAAAGAAAAGCAATCCTAAATGACTTGCACTGTGGGCAGGGTGTGTCATTCAATGACACACACATTTACATGCATTTAATATTCCTATTAGTATTCCTCATACACACATCATATCTAGAACAGCTCAATAATGACATTTACCCTTATGGAAAAAGACTGGAATATATTGT
Organism: Polyodon spathula; assembly: GCF_017654505.1. Classification (NCBI taxonomy): domain Eukaryota; kingdom Metazoa; phylum Chordata; class Actinopteri; order Acipenseriformes; family Polyodontidae; genus Polyodon; species Polyodon spathula. The sequence continues at coordinate 37,844,968 of NC_054546.1, read as the reverse complement.
CAAATATGTTACAACTGTGACACCCACTTTAAAATATATTTTTCAATTAAATTTCAATCTGATATATATATATAATATATATATATATATCTATATTATATATACTATATATATATATATATATTATATATATTCATTGTGCTGCAGTTGATTGAAATTTGTATTATGCAGAATTTAACATTTAATTTACATTGTTGGATATTATTAATATGCCTATCTATAGCTATACCTGTTATGTGACATAGTTGTGTGTACTGTAGTAAGAAAAGCAACAAGATGCTAAGTGTGGATGTTGGACCCTGAATATAAAGACAAACTGTATTTGTAGCTCTAGCATTACCTTATTTCAAATTGCAGGAAGTAACACACTGTTCCAAAACACAGATTAATATAGTGGGAAAGTATATGTGCTCTAGCCTCTTACCTTCAGCTATATTCATTAGGTTGAAAAGATGTCTGTTGCTTAGCAAAATAAATATGAAGTAGGGCTTAAGCGTTTTTTAAACAGTCTGTTTATACACTCACAAAGCTGCATGGATTAGTTTTTAATATTCCTTCCCCAAATCACCTAATTGCAGAAATGTAATTTAAGAAAACAGAGAGGAATACAGATTTGTTCATTTTTAATGGGCTTAAAAAAATAAAAAAAAATGACATTAATTATGTTCTGATGCAGGAAATGGGGTATATGTTTAGAGCCAAGATCAGACATGATCAATAGCCTAAAATGCAGGTCAACCACATGACATTTCATCTTGTAAAATTGATGTATTACTTCATAATGAAAAACCAAAACAAGAAAGTGCAGTTAAATGAATTGCCTTGATTGAGTTTTGTTAGTCACAGTGCAAAACACAGCACAGTGGTACAATAGTTAAGCGATAAAGCATAATCGGAGAGCACATATCCTTTTGTACAGTTATTTTTGTAATATTATCACTGTAAGTAGTAAAATAGTACTATTAGTTTTTCAAATATTCAATGAACCCCAGGCTCTGGTGCACATCTCAGCTAGTACTCAAACACGTTGCAGCACTATCATTACTGGAAGCTGTGTTGAGCAAAGTGTATTTCTGGACTGACTGGTGTCACGACCCCTGCTACTTGATGACAGGTCAGGTTGAAATGGCCTGTTTCTCAATCAGCTCTGACTAAACTTAAACGCAATGAATTCTGAGCAGGTTCTATCAATCATTGCAGAAGTGCAGAAACCTATCAGTTGTAGCACTGTGGTACTGTATGGTAAATGCATCGCAGATCACTGGGAATCATAATACAACTTAAATAGTCCAGTCCACATTTTAAAAAATCTAGTTCTATTTTATCACCTGTGACACCCTTTTTTTTTTCGGTTCTTTGCTTGCACTGTATTTTATTCTTCAATTTGAAATATGCAGATATTTCTGTCAATATAGATAAAGCATTTGGGCTGCTTACTCTAATCTATTCCCTACATGTGCTAGAGTTCAGTCTCAATGATCTCGCTGTAATCAGACCGTGCAGCCAACACAAGGGCTGCCAGCATGGAGCAGATTCCAAATGTTTAAACTTTTTTAAACTTTTAAATTGCATTCCCTGACTTCCCATGTACCTGCATGGACCTCTCAGAAACTACATTGCCCATCATCCTCCTGCTCACTGGTAAATCCATTTCAGTTACATATATGAGCAGGAGGATGATGGGAAATGAGAGGTCCATGTGGGTACATGGGAAGCTATCTTGAGGCAGGTAATGCAATTTAAAAGTTTAAAAAAGTGGTCAAAATTTTAAAAAAATCAGTTGTAGCAACACATGGGAACATGTAACACAATAAAATAAAAAGGTCCTTATGTACCCTTTATTAAAGATATTAGAGAATGGATTTTACAGCATGGGATATGCATGGCACAGTGTGCAGAATTACCACAGTAAAGCAAACACATTTACTACATTAGTTTATGTACCCTTCCTTGGGTTTCTACACTTTATGGAAATAAGAGGCACAAAGGAAGGTTCTGTTTTCCACCTCTGCGGCTCTAATCTAAGTTGTGTTGCAACTGCATTGCTTTTCATTACACTTGGTGCTTGATTCAGATAAATATAGAACAACCAGAGAGGGGCCTTCCAGAGACTAAGAACGTGAGCCAATTTACCACCTCAGATCACCACTTAACATTCAGCAATCCCACAAGGACAAGGTTGGGCATCACCTCTACCCATGCCAGGAACAACGGAATTAAACTGATCTCCAGTCTGTGATGAATCACATTCTCAGAAATCCTATTGACTCATATCTTATTAATTACAGTAAACACTTGTAAACAAAAATACCCCCTTGTTTGAAAACGTTTCTCAGTCCGGTATACAAAAAAATAAATAAAACACACTGAAATTCAAGCACTTCATATTCCATTCAGTTTTTGAATATTTGCTTTCTTACCTGTTTTATGTGTGTCATGTATAATTCTCTACGGCAGTTTCTGACAGGTGACAGACATATGTTCTGCCACCCTTTCAATATTAAAAACTAGGACCACACCTGTCATTTTACATGCTGTTAATAACAAAGTTACACTATACATACTCTGTTGGCTTTGTCAAAGTCCCCTTCTTTTATTTTTTAACAACTTATTTTTGTTAAAAACAACCACTGTTTGGATCTACTGAATAGACCTTTATGTAAAATATTTTAACAACCAAAGAGGCTGCTACTGACCCAGTTTTGCTAAACGACCATGAGGGCTCTGCAACCGTAGCAGCTGTGAGTTAGCGTTTTTGCTGAATTAGTTGCAGCAAAACCTGGAAAACTGGAATGTATACAGACTGTTGCAATCACCTACCCACATTATTCTTTTAACAAGCTTTTAATATGCAATGCACTGGTGATGTTTAACCATGCAACACTTCACTAAACTTGAACAGACTTTAACAGGTTCCCCTAAGATCAGGTGGCATTGTAGCAAGTCGGTACGTTCAATTTAGAAGTGTGCTGGTCACCAGCAAGTAGTTTTTACAGGAAGAGGGCAGGTGTCTCCTCTGCTATCAGCATATTTATAGTTTTTCTGCTGGAACACACAAACAAACAAGACAGAGAAGACCTTGAATTTACTGTCACTCACAACCCAGTATAATCTTTGCAGCTTCTGTGCATCAATCAGAAAAGTAACCGCTGCTCAATGAGGATACCAACTGATTCCTTGTACATGTTCTGTCAAAGTTTTAATATCAGTAATAAAAGCAAATTAGTATTTTGTTATTGTGCAAGAAGAGTAATATTTCAAGTGCCCTTCACAACAAAGTGTTATTCAGAACAAAGTGTTGCCGTGTGCACTGTTCAAAACAGACACCCGCTCTCCAGTACAACACAGTCACAAAGAGCATTTTTTAAATTGTATTTTATTTTTTCCATTGTTGAACAAAAGGTATCGATATATATTAAAACATAAAACCCTAGTTGCTATACTAACACTCACAAATAATCTTTAAGTGTCATATTGTTTCTGGTGTAAAGGGGTGAATGCAAATGAAATCGGTCCATTAATCTTACATGTATATGCTTTGCAATGACAGATTCCGTTTGCATGTGTAGTTTTTTTTTTTTTTTTGGCAAACAAGATGTACAAAATTGTATCTGGTACCAAATTAGGTTTGTTTTCCTTACTTTCAGGTAGTCTTGCACTTCCTGGGAGTGAAAGTAGGACTGCACAAGAGGGAACATTAGTTTAAACCCTTCTAAACTAAACATGTGTTGTTGGGGTAATCATTTTGTGTTCAAAGTGATTATGATTTACTTGGGTTAAAAAAAAAAAGCTGTTGCCTTAGGGCTAAGATTTATTGAAGCTAGATCCTCAATGAATGATCACTGGTACCATGCATGCAGACTTTAGACCCAGGCATGGAATTCACTTCTTTTTATTATGCATTGGTTGCTGCCGTCCCTGCTGACGTCACTCATGGTTGACCGACTGAGAATGACTGAGTGACCTGAGGGTAACGCAGCCAGAAAACAATGTAAAGAGAATGGGGACTGAACATTTACAGAACATGCTAATGAAGTTGTATCTGTAAAAGAACTTGCAGTTACCACAGAGATTGTTTTGTGTGGGTAGTTGTTTGCTCAGAGAGGGGGCAGCTGTTTGCTTGTTGCTCTTCAATAGATTTGTAACATGTGATACAGACATCTGAACATGCTTTGCATCAGTATAGGATGCTGTCTAAGATACCAGGTGATTTACATCCCACTCATGGTCGGAGTTCACTAGTGGACAGTCACTCATGCTGTACACGTCAGCTTGTTTAGGACAGCGCCTGTTGTGATATGTGCTGTATATAGTAGACAATTATATTGCTTTCTCTTTGTGTCAGATAGTTTGCATCAGGTGGCTTTTATCAGATAGATTGTATCACATGGAAGTTATTTAATTATTCTTACTTTTTATTTTATAAAAAATATATAGAGAGAGAGTTGTTTTTTAACCCACAAGAGGTCAGAGCAAAGTTACCCACAAGTCTGACATTGAGTGGGATGGAAATCAGCTCATTCTATATTGTTTATAATACACAGTTATATCAGCTTGTTGTGTATAATTATATATATATATTTCAAATAAAATAAATGCTGTGATAATACATTCCATGACATAAAAAAATGCATGTGATTTCACTATAAAACTGTGACATACACTAGCTGAGCACATACAGCTGGCTCTACTGTTCTACTGAGAAAAATAAGGTATTTTTTTAACTGCGATATTCTGCTCAATGCATGACAAGGTCATCTGATGAAGACAGTAACTGTTTAAAATTGTAATGCCAGCTCTATACCGCAGAAATCCATTATATTAATGGTGGGAATAATTTAAGCTGGCACTGTGTGGCTAAATCATGTTCAATTTCCTATAATGAAGGAAGCAAGATGCTTGGCCATGTTTTCAAAGATTAAACACATTTATAAATAGACGGTTGTGAATTCCGTTCAAGTGTGTAATAGATTTATGAGAACAAACCGGTGAAGAGCAAAGCTCCTGCAGCATTGTCCCTGGGGTGTCATTAAAGGTCAATTGCTTCTGTAACATCAACAGGGATTTTTGTCTCACAGGCAAATTGTAATGCAAGCCTATGGACTGACAGATTCCATTCAGTTATCCGGCTCTCCAGCTACAGGTCTGTGTTGAGGTCGCAGTTTGTGTACATTTTACTGTCGGGACATCCTTTCTCATGAAAGCTGCCTGTCACAAGATAATTATTTAGCTAAATAGGCTTCTACCCCAAAGTAGGATGAGGTTATACATGTAACTCCTTATTCAAAGTGTTTAATTATCCAGCAAAATGAAGGCTCAATATAGACATTCAGACTGTCTGTCTGCAGTCCCTTAGCTCTGAAGGGGACACATGTCTCTGTATCTGTGCTCCGTTGCATCATAAAACATCTTCATTTTTAATGCCTGGTTTGAACAGCTTACTCACAATCCTACTTTCTGATCCTGAAGACATAATGTTTCTATCAGCAAAACAAATGACCTTTTTTTTACCTGCCAAACCCAAGCAATGGATGTTACAAAGCTACTGAACCCTGGGAGGCAGCACCTGGACTAGTTGGGCATCTCACCAGTAAGGGTCAGTGAAGAGTGATGAGGAGAACAATGAGATGGACAATGCAGAGGTGCGTTTCCAAGGTGAACCACAGGGAACCTGCTTATCTTGAAGGAACTTGTGTCAGTCACACTTTTATTATCTATGGTGTAAGGATTGCATTCTGCATGTGAAGGTATGGATATCCTACCTGACGAGACTTCTTGGTTCAACAAACTTTATGAGATCCATTCAATTTATCTTAATGGCAGTGTACCAAAGATGTTTAAAAAAAACAAAAAACATATTGTTTTTGTTTCGTTGTTTCGGGATGCAGATAAGACTCCCATTGCATGTCGTAGCTGTTTAAACCATTCCAGGTTTTACAAGCCTAAGTAAGCTTAAATCTAAGTAGGGATGTCTGACCTTTACACAAACCAGGTACAAATTGGTACAGTACATCCAATTAAGTTCATAATAAAATCTGGTTGAAATTGCTCTGGGAGTCTGTTATCCCTCCCTGTTGATAGTCTGGCCTCCACAGTCCCCCTCCAGTGTGCTCTGGCAATATTATAATACCTGAGTGACACTGGTTCTGTCTTGATACTTCATATTCTAATTACCGAATCAGCCCATCTGCTAACCTCCATTCAGAAGCACACACAAGGGCTTATCAGGCCTCTGTCTAAATGGCAAGATAACATTGAAGAATTAGCAAGCACAAACAATTAAACAAACAACAGTGACCAGGGGACAAGAAAACCGGCATTTATTTCATTTACACCTGGTGGCATACACCTCTTACTAGCTGTGTGTCAGCCGTCAGAAATCCTTCATTTTTCACTAAGCTATGAATCTATTGGGAGCCGTCACAGACTATCAAGTGCCCTCTGTTAATAATAATCACATTTTTGTTTTAAGGCAGTTGACGTTATAAAATCATATTTAAGAACATACTGTATTAAATACATTAACGTTTGATTAGACTACCCCTTATCCCCTTAAAAAGCTGAAGAGGACACCAATTAATATCTTACTAACAACCAGCATCTGTTTCTAACAACTAGCATCTACCGTATGTATGTATGTGTGTGTGTGCGTGTGTGTGTGTGTGTGTGTGTGTGTGTGTGTATATATATATATATATATATATATATATATATATATATATATATATATATATATATATACACACACACATACATACATATGCACACACACACACACACACACACAGGCAAATGGGATTTCATATTGGTTTTAAATACCACAAAATTAACTGTGATGGTTTCTGATAAAAAAAAAAAAAAAATCACCTCAACACAGTATGGCATTGTTAACAGATAAACCATACTTCAACCACTGTTTTTAACACAGATCTTTTGTTTAAATAGCGTGTGTGTGTGTGTGTGTGTGTGTGTGTGTGTGTGTATATATATATATATATATATATATATTCAATTTGATATCACACTCTTAAATAATATAACAGTAACCTGTTGTATAAATAAAATGAATCGTGGTCTTCAGTTTGATATGGCACAGTTACATTATTTAACAGAGTGATTCAAAATGGAAGACCACTTTATATTTAATTATTTAACAGTGCCCTGTTGTATAAATGGAATAATTGATGGTCATCAGTTTAATAGCACACTCATAAAATAAATTACCAGCGACCTGTTGTATAGATAGGAGGCACGATGGCCTTCAGCTAGATGTGCTGGTTATTTTATCTGTGGCTAAAGGCACTCATTAGTTATATAACTTTGTGGATTTATCGTTTAGCAATTAAAGTATTGACACCATCTATCTGGCCAAGGTGTTTGCCACAGGGCTCCTCAGGTGCTATAGGTGAGTACTGTAAAATGTGGATGATCCTTTTCTTTGCAGGGCGCTATGCAGAATTGTTCAAAGGGATTTTGACTGGGTTGTTTTTGCTTTTAGCTTTCAGTTTTGCCAAGCCTATCATCACAACAAGGCCTGTAAGAAATAAGAAGAATTTGTTTTAAATATATCTATGTATGTATGTATAATTTTACACACACACACATATATATATATATATAAATAATTTTCTACTGCAAGTAAAAATACCGTATTTAATTAGATCGAGAAAGCCACTTTTTTCTCATTTATAAAATGAACATAAATAACTAATTAGCTTTGATAACTAAGGAATGAACTGAAAACACACTGATGTTGGGCATTTACGTATTAATGATGCAAACTACTGTGGGGTTACACTGAACAGCAAATGCAACGTATTTTGTAGTATTTTAAAGAAAAATCAGTTTTAAAAAATTCTAAATTGTAAGCCAAGCTTTCTGTGTCAGGTAAAATATTATTTTCTTAGCATAAGTGACACAAATCTTAATTTGATCAGGTCACACTTTGGGGTGGAATTTGGATCCTCACAGTAGAAGAAAACCTACAGGGGTTCCCAAATTTGGAAATTCACAAAGAAAAATTGACCCATTGAAGTTAGAAAACTGAAAACAAACCATTTCTAATTTAATTAGATTCCTATTTATTTTAAAAGTCTAATAAAGATGATGATAAGGACACTTCTGAGTACTGTAAATTGCTTTGTGAATTTTCCGCATAGTATTATAATTGTGGAACATGTTTTAAATTCTCAATGTTCTGCTCATTATAAAACAAAATAAAAAACAAACATTTAATGTGCATTATTAATGAACAATAACATGGCTATACTATGTAAACAACCTGACACAATGCATACCTAACATTCCTAGGGTTCCAAATAAAAGGCCCAAAGCAGACAGCGGAGTTGGCTTTCCCATCATTTCCAAGACTTGAGTCCTGCAGTTCCCTCGTTCAGTGCACTGGCACACGGTTACTGGAATCCAGTTAAAGACAAAGAAATAAATACATGAAATGCATTTTAAATTAATTCTAGGTAAATGCATTTTAAATTAATTCTAGGTAAATGCATTTCAAAAGATTTTGCGATGTCCTTGGAGGTACATGTGGAAGAAAGCCTAATCCATGAACCCTGTAGAACAGACCTCATTGTGCTGTATTGCTTCAGGGAAAGCATGCATTTACCCTCCTGCACCTAAAAATGAATGAGGCAAAGCAAGATGGCAATAACTATTACAGTAAGTGCAGTACACACCATCTCTCACTTCTGAACTTCTCTGCAAAACAGGCAAACCCTGCATTCTCTACTAGTTCAGCCCCTTTATACTACCTTCTTCCTCAATATATCCACCAGATACACAGACTGTTTTTAAATTTGAATTATAGCATCCTACAGTGGTTTTAATGTACCAAAAACAGTGTGAAAAAGATAACTCAGTTATGTTATAATGCTAAAATGAGTTAAACATAAATCTAGGTTATGTTTGTTTTGTAATGTGGTACTGTGCGTCATTAAAGCAGCTGTAAAGATAACTGTGCTATAATTCTAATGCATTCCAAGCTTCAGTAATTATTTTCTGATACATTGAAGATTCCCGTGTGGAATGTATTTATTCACAATAACAGGGTTTGTAGAGGAGTGGTGTATGGACCCAAAGAATGCTTTTCCATTATAACAATTGCTGTTCCAGAAAGTTTAATAACACTCTGTGAACTCTGCCTCAGGATGTAAACAATTCTGTAAATGCTGATGAAGCACCAAACATAAATATTCAGATTTCCATCAAAAATGGTCTTCAGTTTCAAAATAAATGTTATTGAAGTGAGTCTGATCTATAAGAAATAGCTTTTTGCTTTATCAATGAAAACCCAGTTGTTGTCTTTACCAAGTAAGTTACCAGACAATTCAATAGATTTTTTTTTTTTTTTGCTGTGGCACCAATCTCAGCTGACTGTCTTGTTTGCAAACACACATTTATTGAGCGACTGTAATGGTTTCTTCTGTCCTCATTGAAAGCACAATTACAGACCTCAGGGGTTCCAAATTGTATCATTTTGTTTTCTTCCACTCATCTCTGAAACATTTGCATTTATGATGTGGCACTTGAAGAGACCTGACTGAAAAAAAAAAACACCCTGGGGAGCATTTCAAGTAGGGTTTGTCAAAACAAACTTCAAAACAAAACGAATGAAAGGGACTTGAAACATACCAGCACAGAAAAACAATCGAGTGGACCTGAAGTGCCAGGTCACCTTATAGCATGCAAATACCAACTTTTTGAAATTACCAGTGCATGCAAATCCATATGCACAAAGCAGATACAGGCCAACTGCAATAGGAGGGTTTTAAATACACAGATTTCAAATGAACTGCATGGGTTTTCTTTCTGCAGTTTTGGTGCTGTTTTAGAGAGTCTGCAGGGTAAGGTTTGAGTTTTGGTAGTAGTTTATTACATAGGACAGTGAGGTTCTTTATACAGAAAACTGTACAAAACCTGGTTGATCTACACAGTTCAACAAGTCAAACCCACCAATTGTAGGAAAATACTGCATTTTATTTCACTGCAGTTTAATACAACTTTTTTAGTTATTTTACTACAAAAAAATTAACTCAAACAGATTAAAAATAGAACTAAATGCAACACACCATGTTAGAAGTACTTCCCATTCTCTAGTAGCACAGAACTAGTAAAACAAATACATTGAACTGGCTTCATGCATGTGTAAAATCAGCATTTTAGTTGGGATTCTGAGTCACTGGCTGAGATCTAATTTTCTAATTTATGGTGCAATTATTATTATAGTGACTTTAAAGTTAAAAATTTCGCACCAAATAACAAAGATTGTGATAAAAGATCTTTGCATATATTTTGCAAAAATACCAATGCTCTTAATCTGGCTTTTAGTTTTTTTATATGGACATGGACAAAGTGGGATATGAATGTCATGATTAAAATTTAATCCTAGCCACTGTCCACAAATAAATTAGACTCCTGCAAATATTATGCATTAGAAAACATTGTTGTAACATTTAATTTTAATATATTTTATATGGTACAGTAGAGCTGCAGAAAAAAAGACTGACAGATTAAGCAAACTCACCACTGAAACCAGGTTTACCACAGTAAATATGAGCAGTTATTTCACATTCTTCCCATGCTTTTCCCATGGTTATACTATGCATTTACCATAGTTTACCCTGGTTGTCCATGTTTTTTAAATAGGCTTTACCATACCTATTTGGTCATTACAATGTTTAACTGATCTTTACCATGCTTTCACTGTGCTGTATTACACTTTTGCTATGGTAAACCTTTATACTGGCCAGGAAACTGTAAAAGACGTTAGGATCTGACACTTTGAATTTCACTTGCTCGAAGGCAGAGATATCAATTATGAAAAAATCTTGCAAAGCCTTAGCACAGTACACCATGCTAAAGCTCTAGGGTTTACCTGGCAGGTTAAATTGTTTTTCAAGTCTGGGAGTCCCACTGTCTGTGATGATGATAGGCACCACATAGACCTGAGGTACCAAGTAACTGAGTCCCATGGAAAGATAGGCATGAGTCCCTGTCAAAACAAGAAAGAGATCCTCAGTTCAGAATGAAGCTGTCCAATTCAAATACATATGCATGACATCCTTATTAACAAATATATAACCATATGGAAAAAATATACTGGAGAGAATCTAAATAATGTGGCTAAAATCACTTTACCTTTAATTACAAGATATATTTTTTAACTGGGACATGGATTTTGGTTGTGCATGATTTGTTTTCATTTACTGCTTTAATGAATGCACCCACTTAAGCCTGTCGTTCTGTCAAACCCATTTACAGTTGTATATATCATAGTTTATTTTGCTCTGTGCTTTGAAAAGATAGGCCCTATTCACAAAACTTTAAAATATAGTTAAAGTTATATGACAAATGCAGCTTGTTAATCGTGACACTGTTCTGTGCTGTTGTTAATTAAGCCAACACTATCAGGCTGTATTTTATTCATGAATAAAACATTTGAATAAGTAATGCGTTGAAGGTCATGAGGTTTATCTAATATGATGAAAAGCAATAGGATAGGGATTCCTGATGTGGAATACAACATGCGCCAACATACGTCAGCAATGAATTTATCTAATCTGTATTTGGGTTCCCATTCTTCAGAGAACTGATTATAAAACCTTGCCTCCCTTACAAGAGCAAGCATTGGCTGCCACTGGACTAGTTATCTGACCTGGTCCACTCTTATCATGTCCCTGCCTGCTACCTCAGACACAGCTCTCCTTCAGGGCCCATTTTACTTGGGTGAGAGTTGGAGGGGTAACAGTTCTGTATGAACAAGCCCATGTTATACTGTTTATATTGAAAGTAGGTTTGATAGTTTAGTGTACTGTAAATACCTATTCATAACTTGTTAAAGTCTTATCAACACAAAAGTGATCAAAATCTTTTTTTGTGAAAACATTCTTGGGCACAGCAAGATTTTGCTTATTATTCATTGTTTTTGGTAATGTGGAGTTTCTGCACGCACCGCTCTCCCTGCTCTGTGCTTGTGGATCAGAAGGAAAGTTCAAGAGTATCAGGAATTTGTACAACTTAGATACTCTATAGGAAAAGAAGTGAAAATGGAACTAAATTTAGGTTTCATTTTTTGCTTCTTTCACTCAAAATGATCAAGTCATGACAAAATGCCATACAAAGGAGCTGAACGACATCATAGTAGCTTCTATATAGGTGGAGCATCTGTATCCCTGACTGGAACCCTGTCGAGAATGTTGCTGTCTGACATTAGAAGCCACGGATGATTTTTGTGGGAAGACGGTGGCTGCAGGAGAGGAAGGTTTCTAAAAAGGCATCAATTAAAACCCATACATTTAATGCATTTGGAAAACTGAGGGTGTGGGCTTTTCAAATAAAGTGTCCTCACTTCCTTGTGACTGAATGAACTTGTTAAGCATTGTAAGGGCTGGACAGGACTAATCAGGGTTCTATTGTAGCCACGTCAAATTAGGAATTAAAAGCTGTTTAAATAGGCTTGCACACATGTGCACCATGATTCGGTGCAGGTCTGCTATTGCCGAAGAATGAAGTGACATCAGAGATTGTGTCAGCTTCATGATGGGCTTTGTTCGTTTTGTGAGCTTGTGACCGCAGCTGTGAAAAAAAGCTGTGAGGGGTCTTTCAGAGAAGCAATTAAAGTCAAGTCACACTGGTGAGGAACCCGACCGCCAATCTCATTTACAGTCACAGCACAGGGTAAGGACCCTGGGTGACGTCATTGGAATAAAAAAAAAAGTGTAATTACACTCTGCTTCTGAAAGCTGCTTCCCGTTCATTCCAAACTTAGTGGAAAGATCATGAACTAAAAGAAAGACTCAAGGGAAATCAACCTGATGCCAGCACGTTTGATGCCATTCGCTTGACACATTTAGTATAATTACAGTGGCAGGGAAGGGCTATTACTGTTATTTTCGCTTCTTTAGCTGATTCCTTTGTATCAGAAAGTTAAATGGCTGTCACTGACATAAAAATCAATGGTCTTTAAATGCACTTCAAGAAAATCCCCTTCTGCCGAACTGATATCACGGTCACTAGTAGAAACCATATAACTATGAATTAAGATCTACAGATGGTCTATTTTAAATTAAATTATAGTACAGCTTCAAACATTGTGGCACAATAGATGCATTTAAAAGTGGCTCAACTTGGGTTGTGTTTCTGGCTGTGTAAATACGTGACACTGATACCAATGTAAGCTACCTGCCTGTATCCTTGGAGAGGGTTAGACGATGAGATAACTCTAGTAACACAGACAGGTAAGTGGTATTGTTCCCTCTCGTACCATTAATGGGGTTGAGCCTCCAGTTGCGGCGCACAGTGGGGTCGTTGTTGAATGAGAATTGCAGAGCCCCACTCTGCTCCCGCAGATCCCCGTCTGCAGCTCCAATGATAATGGACTGGTTCTCACGTTGCTGTGAGCACATGTACTCCTGGGAGTAATCCCCTACCAGGTGAGGGTAGTTGTCATTCACATCCTTGATATTTATCATCACTGCTGCTGTCACTGACCTAGGGGTGCTGTTAAGGCTTTCTGCCAGGAAAACAAAGAGTGATAATAGACTTTAAATATGGACAAAAAGCACGCAGAACAGTTAGAAACATCACTGAGGACACTGTTAGAAAGCATATCATTTTTGGGCTCCATCATCTTTCTGCAAGTCTCAGAGTTGCACTTTGATGTCCGATTCCGGATTCTGCGTGTTAATCAAGGTTGATCCACTGTGATTGTAGACAGTGGATACTATTTATTCGATTAGAGTGAGTTACAAACACAATATCACCTGTTTCTTTAAATTTCCACCTGCACCTGAAAAACAGACTATTTAAGTCTTGAAAGCTAGTGTTTTTATACCACAGTTAATCCAATAAACAGTATCAGCTCCAATTCCGGATGGTCAAGAATGGTTTAGTATCAAGGGCTTGGCTGACCTGAATAGGCTTGTGAGTATGAGCTGAATACACCTCAGAAATGAATGTTAATGGCAGGGTGTTGGCCAAATGATTACACGCAAAGAGATGTATCAATAGTCATTTGATGTTTTCAGTGTGTAGGGGGGGAGGACACTTTGTAACAATCTGCAACCATGCATGTTTTGTTTCCTCACTATTATAATATTTTCAAATCAATCCAAAAAGTTGTCCACAAAGCCATTTCCATCAAAGTGTACTCCGCACTCTGTTAATGTTACAAAACTAGAAAAAAAAAAAAGAATATCTATCAGGGTCAGGTTGTCATTTCAACTTTGAAACTTCATTGGGTGTTTGATTTTTTTTTTTTTGTTTCAGAAAGGAGTGTGAGTCATGAGTCTTTGATCTCATGCTGGTGTAATAGACTGCTGGTGTGAGATTGCCATTGATTTCCCACTGAAGATGAACTCCAATGATAACCAGTCCTCTGAAGGAGCAGAGCGTCTTAGTTATGCAGTGATTATGTTCAGCAGCACTCTTCTTTCTTTAATGTTGACGGATGCGGGGGTGGCAGAACTATTGTGGCCAATATGACGCTAAGTCACTGCTTGTTACAATGCTTGGGATGGTACCATAAAGCCTGTTATCTTGAAGTTCTGCAGACCCTGCCTTGCATTTGTTATCAGGAATCTTGAAGTATGTCCTGCAGTAATGTTGAATTGTGACACTGTCTGTTCACTGAGCCTTAGCAAGGTTAGGCCTAGCCAGTACTTGGATGGGAATTATTATATGTGTAGTGTCCCCCTTCACCCACTTTACCTCCTAAAACTAAAACCATGCATTCGTTTTGTTTTGGCCCAGTGAAAAAAATTGCTTCCCAGCCAGTCAGTTACCAACACCACCTGTACTTCAGAATAACTAGGGTTCCTTGTAGGTTTCTCATCTTTAAATTGCTAAACATCTATGAACAGATTTAAAAAAAAAGTATGCAGGCATGTTGTATTTTTCATACAGTATATGATATTTTTTTGCATGGTAATAGAAGACTTACCTCTCTCCTCTGCCACCACCACCATAGTGTAGACACCCTCCATCACCTCTCTGTCCAAAACTCGGGCAGTTTTTATTTCCCCAGTGTATTCATTAATGATGAACCATTCATTGGTATCTCCTTTCAGAGAATACCTATAAAACACAAGGTAAAAGCTTTGGCAATGTACTTGTAGTTTCTTTTCCACCTACTCCTTTAATGGAATACACTGAAGGCATTCACATTAGTCTCAGTGAATTATAGGGGTTTTCAAGCAGCATAGTGCTGTCCCCTGGGACCAGGTAACATAGCACTGCGGCTTACAACAGACTGGGATATTCAGTCCCAGCCTCTCAGGGGGCTAACAATGCCTCATTGCATTTGGCACAAGTGTTTCTCATCTAAACACCTGAGCAGAGTTTATAATAGCTGTGCTACTGGTTGTGGCATGCACCTTTCATTGCATAACATTCAAATGTGAGTAGGTGACCGTGTTATTATTAATCAAGAGTGTTACTAATAAGACTAATGCAGCGTCCTGTCAATCCTTGAGCGTTTATGCTTATGTCACAGAGCAATAGCACGGAAGTCATTTCGTAACTGTAAGTAATGTAGGCTATTATTTTTATCAATAGGTACCTACATCATCCATCAGCTAATTCAATGATATTTTAAGGAGATTAAAAAAAAAAAAAAAAAACATGCACTTTATTGGTGGGACACTTTATTTCTAGTTACCATAAAACGAAAATAATGGAGTGTGTGTCTTGTAAGGTGGTAGATAAATACCGTCTCTGTGTTTTTTTTTTCAATTCCATTATGAATAGTGGTCTCTAACCTCACTCCCTTGCAGATGAATTGTGCTCCAATGACATTTTCTACAACGCAGGACCCACTCATTCACAACATCATCAGTATGTACTGCTGAGGGTAATGAATATGACAACAGAGGTCCCTCTGCATGAATTAGTGTATTACAGAGGCACAGAAAATGAGATAAAATGGCTCCACTGCTCAGTTAATCACGGCTCACTGCTAATGAAGGTAATATAGTTCCCACTCCAGTGTCATAAATGATGTTAAATGAGACATGGCAGTAGAGGCAGTCTTAGCTGCCCTGTTTTACAGCAGTGCATGGACTCCTGTGACTCTGATAGGCAAAGGACAACAGATGTGGAGTTAGACACCTAGGAAGCAAGGACACAGTACATAAACAGGTTCTAAGTGGCTGAAGGGGAGATTTTAGAGAAAGAGGCAAGGGTCTCTATATACTGAGGTGGTAGAGAAAAATGCAGAAAGATGGGTCAATTTGCCAGTTCCTTCCTTCAGTACATTAGGAAGTCAATAAACACTAGCTTGTAGTACTTGCTTAAATCGTTTGAATCGTTTCCCTGCCAATAATACAAACCACAAGAAAGAAGCTAAACAAAATGAGCAGCTTGACTGAAGAAAAGAATACCTGAGAGCAATTCCGTGAGGGGTGTCCGGGTCCGAGCCCTGCACGGTGAGCACCACAGTCCCCGCTGGCACCCCCTCCTCCACACTCTCCACGTAGACTTCCTGGGATAACACCGGCGCCTCGTTCACATTCACCACCCGAACCAAGACAGTAGCCGTGGAGTCCGAGCCATAAACACCGGCAACCAGCGGCCCCACGTTCCGAGCACTGAGCACCAGAGTATACTCCTGCACACTCTCAAAGTCCAGCTCCTGACAAAACACAGTACAACACACACACACGGGTCACACTTTTATGTCTGAAAAAGGGTTCAGAGATGTATATCAAGAACCAATCATATACAGAACCTTCATCGGGAAAGCCTCCTGCATCAACCTTCCACACCAACTTCTGTACAAATGGATGTGTTTTTTAAAAGACCATTAAAGGAATGATTTCTGAAGCATACTGGTCAGACTGGAAATAGATATACTGGGTCAGTCAAAACTGGCTAAGAGGTAAATGTAATGTTCTCTATCAGTAGTAATAGTGCTGTATGTGAAATTAAAAAAAAAAAACAGCTGATTGTATTTTTGCACGATTGATTGTTTACTGCCAGTCAGTGTTATACTTTTGTTTCAGTCCATTACTTTAATACTGCAAGACAGTATAAGCTGGGATAAAAAGAGTGCAGGTCACCAGTATGGATCAGGGTAGATCAAATAACCAAACATGACAGCTGATTTTATCTCTTGTGTCCTCGTCAGACCTAGCCCCATTTGGAGAGAGACTAAGGATTTAACGGCAGGACTAGGCTTCTGAAATCCTCTGTGGCACCAGACAACTCCTTAACCCTTTAGTTGCCAGAGGTTTTTAATCCCTTGTGCCAGAGCCCACATGGGAAATTGAAAGGAATTTCACAAGTGAACTGTTTAAAAGCGTACATTTTCTGACTCCTTAGTGCTTGCTTTAGCAACCGTGACCGAGTAACAAAAGAGATATGGCAGATCACCTCTTTATCTGCACCAAGCTATTGAAGACACATGACAAGAGTTCCTCCTTTGCTGCTTTTCAAATGAGAAAATCCTAAATAAAATACAGCCAAATGACAAACAACTTTAAAAAGGGACTTGAATTGTAGGAGCCTGCCATTTGATTGTAGTTTTGTAAAATTAACAAGTGTTTTTAGCCTTTTAAAGTAAACACCCCAAAGCCGTCCCAATCAAATACAATGCAATCCACTAGGTGACTGTTAATGACTTAGCCTGCAGCAGCAACAACAGAGACTCGAAAGCACTCCAGAAGCTTGGAGAAGACTGTTGCAGGGACACAGTGGTGCATATGAGTCACCAGGATGTTATTAAAACAGAAAATGATGTGCAGTACAAAGAGAATGTAACAAGAATAATAATACATTACTTAACTGCAATGTGTCCCAGTCATACCTTTCTCTTTATTTCTGAACAGAATTGTGCAGTAGATACTGGAGGCTTACACCTTATTTTTTGTTTGGTTCTAAACCAACCCTTCTACTCTGTGTGAAACAAATCAGCACTGACCCTCAATTACCAATGGTCCTGGTGAGCTCTGTTCATCAGTCTCAGGGTATCAATCGCCACTCTTGTTACATTTGATTGTTAGCAGGCAGTCCCTGACCTGTTTTTCTTTCTGTCCCTGACGATAAGACTTCTAGAAAAACTACCAGTACAGAATGTCCTGTCTCCGGTACTATTTGTGACAATCAGATAAAAGCATTATCAAAATCCCACTGTGTAATCCTTCCTCCCATCCCAGTGAAATGAAATCATTTTACCACACCTGCTGTCTGCTGCAGCAAACCCAGCTTTTCAGAAAGGCTTTCTGCACAAAAACCACATTGTCTGCGTACCGTTAGCAATACTTATTTTCGAACCTAATTACCTCACCTGTTGTGGTTCAAACCCACTATAATGGTCTACAATTTTGGGATTGAGACATAATAAAAATGAAAAAAAAACTACATGAACGTAATTTGATCTTTTATTTAACATCATGTAGTCAAAGAAACTACAAAATTACATTGCAAAAGTCATAATAGTAGTACAGTATTTCATGTTAGATTGCGAAATGTCACATTTTTCTTTTGTTATCAGTTTTTAATTAAGTATATGGAAAACTACAAAGTGGTATGTAATTCAATATGCTAACATTTTAGCAGGTT
This sequence comes from Polyodon spathula, assembly GCF_017654505.1. NCBI lineage: Eukaryota > Metazoa > Chordata > Actinopteri > Acipenseriformes > Polyodontidae > Polyodon > Polyodon spathula. The sequence continues at coordinate 37,826,395 of NC_054546.1, read as the reverse complement.
TCATTCGAGTTTATGCAAATCTTTTGGCCATAGACTTACTGGCTCCTTAACAACAATGGAAATACGGTGGCTTGTAAGGGTCTGAAAGTTCGGGTCCCAGACCTTCAATGGGGTGGGATTCTATTCCAAAGAGCCACACAGGGGACAGGGTCAATATAATAAAGTCCACTGTATTGTTGATCTGACTTTACACAGCACCAATAGAACTTAATCTAAATGCATTTGGAATATCAGAAAATTCCCTATATTAAAAATCCCTATGACTGCTACAAATGCTCCAAAGAGGGATGAAATAGTAGGAGTAAATATAAATGTGCTGTCGCTCCGTCTCTCTGATCAACAACAAGCACACATGCCGAGTGGGCGTAGCAAACAGTGGGTCAGTGTCCTCTCTAATCTATCCCTTAAAGATATAAGGATCGCTACAAGCTTAGAGTTCCAGCGTGGCTGATTTACGTCACTCATATAGTCTTGGCAAACACTAAAAGGACTAAAAAGGTGGGCAGTGTGGTCCAGTGGTTAAAGTCCAGGGCTTGTAACCAGAAGGTTACCAGTTCAACTCCCTCTGACTGACTTACTGTGTAACCCTGAGTAAGTCACTTCACCTCCTTGTGCTCCATCCTGTGGATTGAGATATCAAATCAATGTCCTATTGTAAGTGACTCTGCCTGTAATGCACAGTTCACAGCCTACGTAAAGTGCTTTGTGATGGTGGTCCACTATGAAAGGTGCTATATAAAGACATATATAACAAGCACACTAAAAAAACTAGCAGGATTCTATGGATAAAATAATTTTATGAACACCCCTGCTAGCCTTCATTGGACCTTCAACGTTTTGTTAAAGCCCATTTTGATTAATCAAATCAAGTCTGCGGTTTATGATCCCTTTTTTCAACTGCTTAGAAGCTGATTTAAACAAACTTAAAACAACCAAACAAAAATAACACTCCTTAACTATTAAAAGCTAAATTAAAAAATACTAAAAATAAACTTTGTAAATTCAATAAGACATTGAAATAGACTTGCAGTCAAAACATTTGTAATTTAATTTAGTATTTTTTAAATTTAACTTTAAACACCTCATCATAAATTGAGAGGTAAAGAGAAGAAAGTCAAGTCAAGACAGCTGTTTTGACCAGTATCTTCATCTGTGTTATGCATGTCAAGGTGTCAGTGCTATAAGTTGTAAAGCAGCATTACAAGGGTCAGTTATGGTGCTGTGCCTTGTCTATATCTTATATCTGTTGTTAAGGGAAGTTCAATTAGTTGCTTGACAAAAATCAGATTCATTAGTTCAGCATGTGCTTTAGCAGATTTACCAATGCAATTTTGAGTCAAAGCCCCCTGCTAATATAATTGGCTGATGGTGGCCCTGGCTTAAGGATCACAGACCAATGAATAACTTTTTTATTAATTTGGAGCACTTCACATTGGTGACCTGTCAACTTGGTTTCATTAAAAAAAAAAAATATATATATATATATATATATATATATATATATATATATATATACAAATGCCCTCTGTTTATGTGATACATAATGTGTTACATTCCAGACCAATGTGGAATTTTCTTCCTTGATGCTGGGAATGTTATATTAAAAGGCTAAATACTTTAACAAATCATATGCAGAAATATCAGTTCATCCATGATTTCAAACACTCAATTAAAATTCCAAGGAAACACTCCAAATAAAAACGGTCAAGTAGACAAACTGTACTGTACGCTGAAGAGACTCGTCAAAATGTTGCTTTTACCTAGTAGTATGAGTTCCTTGAAAGGAGAAATAAATAGTATTTTGTATCGCATGTGCATGTAGTTTTTATTTATTGATTCGTAAAATAGCTGAAATAAAAAAAAAACTATGAAGGTGAATCGTTCTCCAGCTGAATCCCTCATCAGGATTCTGTGGCCAAGGCTTGCCGATGACTCACCCTGCCTGTCACCTCAGTGAAAACGCTCAAAGTCTTCAGAGTAGTTTTTAACTCCCCCTTTAGCTTTCAAACCATGTCACAAGAATGCTTCCCTACCTGAATACAGAGCCTCATTCCAGACAGGACAATGAGGCATCTCAACATGCAACTGTACACTGCTGGTGACAGCCTTAAATCAGGGAGTAGGCATCAGTCTACCTCTGTGCTACAGACAGCCAGACTGGTGGGTGAACGCAGCGCAGAGAGGTGAACTCAGTGCACAATTATTACCAGAATGTTACTGGGAGCAATTTTGTTGCTTTGATCTGGAGTTCCCTTATGAAGCACCTGTTCTGTCTTCCATTATTAAATTTTTTTTTTTTTATTTCACTTGTCTTCGTATTATTATTATGCTCCTTGCTTTGACTATGAGCTCAGACATTCTAGCTGCCTGCTGCAGATATCTGTGACATAAGCTGGATAAGCCAAAGTGTCTTATATTGGTAGGTGATTGATATCACCATGGAGAGCACTGCTGTGTATTCTGTTATAAAAGTTTACTGTAGTAAAATTTTAAATTAAGCATAGTGTAATAAAACATAGTAAAGCATATTAAAACATGTTTAATCATAGTAAACTATGGTAATTTTAGTAGTATAGTAGTAGTATAACCATGAAAAAAGCATGCAAAAACTGCACAATTACTGAGGCAAACTTTAATAAGGACTGCCAGTAAAACAAAAGGAAAATCTATACAAGTGTCAGATCCCTAGATTCTGTCAAGGCTGATCTAGTATGTACATGTATCTATGACAGGCAACTCTAGAGCAACTCCTGAGAGCACCATGATACAGACTTAGCAAAAAACATTCCCTTCTTGTTCCATGCTCATAGGTAACTCCTATGCACCTAACCAGCCCCCCCCCACATCACACCACACCACACCCACACCCTCTAAATTTAGCGTGGTATGTCACTGGACCAATAGTTTCTTTGAAGTAAAATTATGACAAGAATAAAAAAGCTGTTGTCATTTATCATTTTCCACAGAGCTCATTCACTTTCCACAGGGGAGGACATGTTAATTCATGTGAAGTGCAGCCATAATTAATCCAAGTATAGCGACTGCCAGCAGCAGCACTGTGAAGATGAGCAGCTGGGAAAGCCTTATGCGGGCAGGGATTCCATTAGATCGACTTTCTTCATTTGGTATTTATTTTTTGAATCCTGATTCCTATTCACAAGAACCTTTTCAAATTTGCATTGAAATAATGTCTTGCAAACGTAATACTAATATTCTTTTAGTCTTTTAAAAATATATAGGAGGCTAGATAAGGTTTGGTAAAAATTTGGTGCAAAGGCAGTTATCATGTTTACCTTGTAGAGTATGACGGGTGGAAGGATGGACAGACGGAAAATCAGCACACTTTTTGAACAAGGACTCAAAATAGGGGCACCAAGGACAGCTACTGCAGTGTGGCACGAAGGTCTAAAGCGTAAATTGTTATTAAAGATTATATGCTGATTCAATAAAAGTTCATTATGTTACACGGCACAGCAACATCATGTTAGGTGCAGTTTACACCTGCAACTCTTATCTGGAATATTGTTGATAAGTCCCCCCTCCCCACCCATACTGTACCTTCTTGAGGATTATGCTGGCTGCATTATTCTCTCTGTCTGCCTGCAATTCAAAGATTTCTCCCTCGTTTCCTGACTCAATCTTGAACTCCACAAGCCAGCTGTCTGTTCCAGGCTTATCTTCATCTGAAGCTGCGATCTTTGTTACCAGAAAACCCATCTCTGTGTCTTCAGGCACCTTAAATGGTCCATACTGCAGCGAAAAACACAACATATACACCTGATACATTCACTCAGTGCTGGATCCCCAAGAAACTACTGTCTGTGAGACAAAATAAAGATATCTGTACATCTTGCAAGCTATTCTCTGCTCTTACAGTGCTCTTAATTATGTTTGCAGTGTTTTGTCAGAATGTCAATGCACTTTAATTGCAGTTATACCCCAGTTGTTTTTTCATGACACGTTTAATCCTGAATTATTCCGCTTACTTTATATAGCAAACAATCAGTTACTCATTTGCTAAGGAATGCTTTCCCAGCCCCAACAGCCTGTCATTCTGTTGATGCTTTTTTTTTTTTTTTTTTTTTTTACACAAATAGAGTCGGTAAATGTGCTCTAAATCTCACTGGTACAAAAGGTTTGTGAAGTGTTGAAACTTTAACTCCTGAACAGTTGAACTTGTGAAGTGCCTTTAACAGACACATTCAAATCTTCTTGAAATGTCAAATGAATGTGCAATGCTTTTCAATCCCCATAAAACACATGTACAATCCCCAAAGCCCCTGTTTCTGTTAACAAAGAAAATGTTATCCCATTAAAACTCTTTCATAGCCTCCTTCCTAATTCACGGTTCTGGTTAAGTTAACAAAAGCAAATCCAGTACTAGCCATAGCATCATATACACACTTTAATAACACTAACAAAATGAGAGAAAAAGCAATTCAGGAGAACTAGAAGTGTGTTTTGCACATACTAACAAACACATGACAAACTGAGTTTAGCGTTACTGAAAGACTCGATACAACTGTAATTGGTTGTCAGTCACTAAAATCACAGCTTTGATGGCTTCTATTTTGCGAAAGCACCATATTAAATAAGACGATATTACATTTCTTTGTGAAAACACGGGAGGCCTGTCATTCACATCCTCTACATCCAGGATAACCGTACAGGTGCTGCTGTGCCCTAGGAAAGAGGTTATTAAAAACAAAGGGTTGTTCGGTCAATTATTTTACACATGGAAGATTCTCACTCAATGTATTTGCTGTTTGTTGTCTAAATTGTTTGTATTTAGAATAAGAGATGTCCAAACTATCCAAATTCAATTGTTTTGCAGACAGCACTGATTATTTGCTGTTGCCAGTAGTTAGTGCTTATAGAATGTTAAGAACAGCACACTGTAAGGTTTGGCTAACAGGAAAAAAAACCCCAAAAAACAAACAAGTGGTACTAATGAACAATGCAATACAATCTCTTGGTTTTCTATGAACAGAACCCTGTACTCTGGGCACAAAAAAGGCGAATTATAACTTTCACCCCATAAACACAGCAGTGTGATATCTCGCCCCTGGTCAGCTTACCTCCTTTCTGCCCGGCCAGATCCTCTGCTATCACTTCCAGTGTGTAGAGAGCTGCAGCACCATAGAGACTAGCTGCCTGCATCGTAACGACTCCTGTATCCCTGTCCATTCTAAATAAAGGCTCTTTGCTTTCTGGTTTCTGACTGGCAATTCGGTAAACAATTTTTGAGTCATTCATGGTGGGAGCATCTGCGTCCGTGGCCTGGACTCGAAGAATTTCTGTCCCTAATAAAAAATTTAAACGACACACTTTAACTATAATATACAACTCTCATAAAACCAAACAGCTAAGTGCTACTATACCAGATTCTATAGATAACTTGTGAAAGTTATATATGTTTATATATTTCTAAATAGACCTGGATTTGTGTCAAAGACACGTTGGGCAAACCACTGGCTTATTAGGCCAAGAAGGTACATGACTAGAGGTAGGCAGTGAATGCATAAAGCCTATCAGTACAAATTAACACAAGAAACGTTTATAATTTTGACATGGACGATCTGACACACTCACTGACCCTGCCAAATAGATTAGTAATCACATTAATCTTAAACTAATCTGACAGGACTTTCCACCGAGGAACAAGGATGACCTTCCATTCAGACGGGTTGGTAAATGCCCTAAATTAAGTGCTTGAGTCACAAATCAAGTCTCACCTTCCACGGACAGCTCATTCACGTGTGCCTGGTACAGCTGCTGGGAGAAGACGGGCGCGTTGTCATTGTCGTCTCCCACAGCGACTGCCAGCGTGAGGGAGTCGGCATATGCGGTGCCATCAGGGCTTTCTGCAAATACCTCGATCTGAAACTAACAGGAAGACAACAGGGTCACTGCCAGGCTCCTGCCAAACTATACGAGGGATTTATCTGTATGGTCGCTTCCAATATAACCTGGCATTAACACTGCAGGATTTCTTCATATATTCAATTCACTGTTTGTATTACATTATATGTAATAGAGTAATAGGAAGCTAAGAGTAGGTAAATAAATAACAAATTGAGTAGGTCAATACATTCTGAGTTATATGGCGGCACACTGTTTATAAATTCTATACAATCTCAGTTACAAACATCTGAACAGTCAGAACTCCTCTTTTGATATGCTTCAGTTTTGCTGCAGTGTTATTACACTTGACCGCTGAAACCCTCCTTTCAACCAGGACCCTAAAAGAAGACTCTACAATATTCTAGCACATTTAAAAGACACAGCTTCCACATTTATGATTTTCAGAATTTGAAGTATATGTATGTTTCTGTGACTGCAATAAAATCCTTCACTGTTTGGGTCCACAAGAACGGAGAGCGGCTGTGCAGTCCTGACTTGCCTCAGCCTGACTTTCTCTATCCAGAGGCCGGGTCACTGAGATGACGCCCTCACTGCTGATGGTAAAAAGATCCCTAGGGAAAGCTCCCTTCAGCCTGTAAACAACTGGCCCTCCACTCCACTGAACCTGGAGGTGTGGAAAAAAAACAAACTGGTCAAACATTAAACAGAGCAAATAACTCACATTGCCACAGGCAAGGGTAAGGTCTCTTTTCAAGCATAAAAAAAAGAAAAACTTGTGCAGTTTCACTGAAATACATTGGTACAGTGCTGCCTTGATGTTTCCCAGTTTGATATGTCACTGTTTTGGTAAATTCACAGTTAAGCTGATTAAATAGTACACTGCTTTATGTATAAGATACAGTGGAAGCACGGGACTATGTGAACACTGCCCCTGCAATTTGAGATCTCCTTACCCTATAGGCTAAATACTACATGCTAATGATGTTTGTACCATTTACATTAGACTGCAATATTAAAATAAATCTAATTTATGAGTAGAATGAAAATATTAAACACGTGTAATTACAAAAATGGCTTATCTTTACATCTCACTGGGGAATAGAGGTTATTGTGCCTTTTGTTTTACAAGGCAGATTGCAAAGCAATAAAGCACTGAAACAATTGTAACAGTATTCAACTCACTAGAATTAACAACAATAACGATTACATTTTACTTTTAACACAAACTGTGTCTTCTAACTTTATCCTTTAGCAAACATTTTCCTGTAAAATAATGTATTTACAGATGCATCTACACAGTGATTTTATTTTGACACAGCACGCAGCACATAGGTTAACTACTGTACTTGTAGAGCCATGTTTATTGCATTAAATCTAAATTCTGTTTACTATTAAGGGTGAATACCATAGTCACATGAAAAAATACATTTACCATCTGCATCTTTCAGCGATTGCTAACAAAGTGCGATTACTAAGCAAACCTTTCTTCATTTCTGGATAGGAAACTGTTAAAAGACACAGCTAAGGAAAGCCCAACTAGCAAAAAAGTAATAAGATCTATTTCACAGAGTGTGAGCGTATCCATGGAGATTATTGGGAAACTTGTTTGGTTTGAAGTTGACTTCTGTGGACCACTGCCAGGAGGCTATGAAACAGTGCCTAAGAAGGAGTTACATACAGACATGTGCTTCTCATCAAGAGCCTGCTGAACAGGGCAGAAACTCTGTTTGGGTGATCTCTTTCTAAACTTAACTCACCGTATATACAAGCCAACTGCAACAGGATTACTTCACTGACACTGTTGTAGACTTTTTGGACATTGAAAGAATTTACATAATAGCATGATTGTTCTGTTCTAAAAAAGCAAAGGATGATGTCATGTGTTTTGGTTACTCCAGTTTCTTGAGCTCTACCTTTATGTTCGTAATGTTTTCAGCTGAGTCATCTATTATTATAACACTATACAAAACAGCACTTTGAGCAAACTGCACATTTCAGCTAATTACATTTGGAAAGTGTCTGTGAAAATGTTTTACATTGTAGTGTTATGATCACTTGTGTTTTGTTTTTGTTTTTTATTGGATGAAAACTGTTTTTACATGATGTACTAAATTGATGACTGAAATTTACCTATTGTAAAACTGTGCTGGATGCACCATTCCAAATATCCCTATAACATTTAAACTGCAGCTGCATTGCACTGTGCTACACTGCAGTGGTGCTGCTATTGAACAGAAACAGCTTCTCATTTGTATTGTTCAAAATGCAATATAAATGTAGTTGAAGGGGAATAAGAAAATATAACAGTGAGATTCACAGTGGAAAGTAGTGTGCATTATAACTTAAACCTGATCGATCACTAAACCTAAAGCCAAAATTCCGTATCATCCTGTGGCTGTGCCAGTGGTTTCATTAAACCTGATAAAGAGAGGACTGACTTGGACTTTACTATCTGCTATACATCTGTTTCACTTAAAAACTTTAAAGGCTGTACAGTTACCAGCTCTGAATACTGTAATAAGTGATGGTAAAGTTGCACATTAATTACAGTTTATTGCTGTTGTTTGATACTGAGAAAACAATGTACATTGAGCTAAGGTAGCAATGCCTATTTGCTTGTAGTTTTATGTGGAGGTATAAATAGTTTATCAGTCTTTTGCTTCTGGTGACATTAGAAAAGGTGTTTATGCCCTGACTCACAAGGAGGAGAATAGAGTGATGTGTGGCTGTACAAATCTGTGGACAGCATGAGTATCTCATATAATGAGGTACTGGGAATGTAACAGTTTTCTGCCTACATACACATTAAAGTCTGTTTCTGTGAAATGTTAAAAATGAAGTGGTATATGGTGTACCAATTTAAACCAATAAGACAGCGAAGTACTCACAGTAAAAACATTTTAAAAGATAGTATAGTAGTTTTTTATGCATGATGATTGTTTAAATATAATTAAATGTTTTTTTTTTGTTTTGTTTTTTCATATGATTTTACCATACAGCTAATTTTATATTATATTCGATAGAAAAGAGAAAAATATTTTCTTTTTTTTCAGTGAAATCTCTGCTATACAAACTAATTGGGATCAGGGTGTGGTTTTCAAAATTGTTTAATTAACGGCTTTTAATCTTGGCCTTTTCATTTAACTGAATCAGAGCATGTGAGCGATTGATTAAACACGTCTCTCATAAATCAATTAAATGGAAAACAAACCCTGTACCTTTAAACATACTGTATACTGTAAAGTAATGTAAGTAAATGATATAGAGGGCTGCTTTGCACATGTATTTATATACAGTGTACCACATGGTCATCTCAGATAAGCGATGTTAATAAAAAGTTTTTTTAATTCGTTATTACACTCAGGGAAAACCTAGTAAGATGTGGAGGGGTCGATGAAGGAGGGTGTTATTAGCTGCCAGTGGAAAATTTTACGGATTTGTCTGCATTTATCAGCACACTTGTCTGAAACAAACCAGCTTTCCATTTTCCACCACAGTTAAAAGCCTTTCATCTGTTAGTCAGCTCTCAGCTATGACCAGGCTAGCTTCGTACCAGACATTACTGCATTGGGTCCCCTCACGACACTGTTGCTGCCAGCTGCAATGACTCAAACCCTGCTTCAATTAAAGCACCTCAGTGAGTCCCTCGGCTATACCTACTCTGTGGAACCCGACAGGTCAGATCTGCTGCTATACCAATCAAGTCAAAACTGCCATTCTTTGTAGTCCTGTTGCTTCCCCAAATACCCAGGACCCTATTTTAGCACATATTTTGGAAGATAAAAATATTTCCAAGGGTAACAAACAATGTGGTTCTGCATATACACCCCAATGTACAGCTGTTATTTTGAACAAGTGTGGTGAGAGGTTATCATTGTTGTTTTTGTTGCTGTTTGGCTTCCAAGAAGGAAATAATACTTGAACTGGGTTAAACAGTTCTGATCAGATTTTTAGCTTTCCAGGAAAGCCATTTAAATATACTGTATCTCATCAATCTTAACATGTATCATAAAAACGATATTTGAAATATGGACTATATGAAAAATTGTCAACAGCAGTCTAGAAAATGTTTAATAAACAATAAACTTTATTTATTTAATTCATTAATCAAATAAGACTATAAACAGTCTGGAACTGCAAAGTATAGTATAGCCTTGTAACCATACAAACAACCAAGCTACTGTGAAGTTAAACTGCAGTTGGATTGTATCCAAGGTCAGGGAGTAAGATGTTCTAGAGAAGCTTATCTACAGTTCAACAGCACACCGCTTTGAAGTTCCTCAATGTTCTCTCTGTTGCTGCCACAGCATATCAGAAGTGAAGCAGTCAGATTGTGAGGCCCTCAGCCCATGCTCTGCTCATAAATCTTTAATTCCACTAAGAGCAGTGGATATGTTCTCTCAAGCCCATGGGGGCTTGCGCAAACTTTCACAAAGGGCTTCTCCTAAATAACAGGTCTTGTTGTGGAGACCCGGGTCTCTGCTCAGCATCACTCAGTGTGCAGCCGCTCTGACACTATTTATCCTCGCCGTGTGCCGTGGTATGAAGAATGAAGAGCTTAAAAGGTCAGGAGCTGAAACGGTGACTGCAGCTCCTCAGCGTTCACGTGTAACAAGCTGCTCGGCTGAACCATTCCTTATTCCCTACAGCTGTCATAGACTCAAATCCAACCTCTGCCACTGACTGACTCACTGTGTGGCCCTGAGCTAGTCACTAAACCTCCTTGTGCTCCATCCTGCGGTTGAGATGTTAAATCAATGTCCTATTGTAAGTGACTCTGCATATAGTAAACAGTTCACAGCCTACCTCTGTAAACTCTTTGTGATTCCACTTTGAAAGGTGTTATATAAAAATATTATATTATTACAGTAAGAGCCTACCTCCATCTATCTCCTTGCTCCAGATATCATCTGCTGTGTGTAGCATGCGTACTTAAACTAGAGACATCCTTGAGTGGACCAGAATCTGAGACATTAATAACATAAGCTAAAATCCACAACCAAATAAGAAGCGAATATAGTAAGGCTTGGGATTGATTTCAGAGGAACATAGGAATCACACCCAATCATAAGCTGACTGATTATACTGGAACACCTGTCATCTTTCAAAACTGTCAAATTATTGTCATGTAAAGGCAATGTAAAGTTTCAGAGAGGAATCTTTAAAAACGACAATTTGACAGCAAAATAAGCAGTTTGGTCAGAGGTAACATTCGTATCATCCTTCATTTAATAGCACCTGCCAACAGAGAGATGACAATTGCGATCTGGAGGCAATTCCAAGCCATGGTACCAAAACTATGGTAGTCAAAAATACTGTGATACTTGCTTGTGTTAACTGTTACTAAGATAAAGCCTTCATCCTGGAGCCAAAATGTTTCTCTACTGTACTAAACTCGTATTTGAACAGCATAATAAACTGCTAAATTACCTTTCAAATTGAGTTTCATGTGAGTTAATACAGAAATACAGCAAAGCAAAGATGAGTAATGTCTGACATGCTTTGAAAAAGGGCAGCATAGCACACACACACACACACAGATACTGCTGAATACCGTGTAAGCTGCGTGGATGTAATTTGTTTCCCAGGCAGGTAGGCATCAAACCTGCACATTTCTGGCATTCATACAAATACAGACAGAACTCTCTACTCTGAACTCTCCAGCTGTGTCAGCCTGAACTTCACAGAAGCAGCTTCCAAAGACAAAACACCAAGACACAAAAAGACACCTCGAAGATAACAAAGTCAAGACTGTGATCAATTTTAGAATGACCTGTTCAGCTTTCAGAACATCCCCAGGGTAAAGTTATACAAGCAGCAGCTAACATCCGCCTTTCTGAGTCAGGCTTCCCTCAGAGTAGGTCTGGCCACGTCTGTGTAGGGGGTGAGTGGGTGTTAGTGTGTGTGTGTGTGTGTGTGTGTGTATGTGCGTGTCTGCGTGTAGGTGGGTCTAGCACTCATCATTCAAGGCTCTCTGTCAGGAAAGAATAGAATAGAATAGAAACACCTACACATTCTCTTAATGTGGGATTTTGCTGGGAGAGGCTTCTACAGTTACAGTTCAGCCTCTTTTTCTGTTGTGTTATATTTTTTCAGTTTATATTCTGACCATAATTTAGTTTACCTTAAATAATGAGCATTCAGTACGTTACACTTGATTTGTAAACCTGCTATATACCTTAGGCACCTCATTGACAATGAGAACGTGGTTTTGGGATGCAGTTTCACGGCTTCACCTGTTTGTCTCTTATATTGATAGAAGCAAATTACCCTGCATTCAAATCTCAAGTTCAATTTGACATGAACAAGTTTGGATACACTTTAAATACAGGTACATTAACTGCACGAAGATTTAACAAAGTTATTTACTCAGTCTTGCCATTTTGTATGCTTCAGCAGAACACCTGAACAATGGGCGTGAAGCTTTCATTTTTAATGCCGCCCTAAGCGAGAGTGCGTCTATTCATATTTTTGGGGGCAGATGAAAGCATTCAGCTGTGAGTGATACTATAAATGTTATATAACAAGCTAAAGGTCAGGGAAGCCCCCTGGTGTAAGCAGAGCATGCTGCACACCATGAATGAATGCAGTTTTACATCATGCAGGATGGGGGTGGGGGGGTGGCAGCGGAGAGACACAGGAGGGGTGTCTTCTTATGTGGAGCAGTTATAGAAACCTTTTGAGGTCAAAAATGTGAGTCATACCAAGGGGAATATCTAATGAGGAAGAGAGTGATACCCTTCCAGTGCCCTTTAAACATTATCCTGTAGTTGTGTAGACTACAGGAATTGCTGTGTCAAGCTAAACCGTGATTCAGAACTGAAGTTAATCAACATGTAATCCGACCACTGAACCAGGAAGGCAGATTTGAACTCCTTAAGGAGCAGAAAGTTTTTCCTGTGTTCTAAAATATCCTTCTCATATTTTATAAGGGGGTGAGGTAAAACATACTTTTTTCTAATGTGAATAAAAAAAAAACAAAGGAATACATTATCATTACACACTGTATGTGATGCCAGTCCTGAAGGGAGGAATGATGCTATAGTGCGGCATTGGCTACAACAGCGCCATCATTTTGACTTATGGTTGAACTTGTAGTGAAAGCCCATTGGACAAGGATAAATAACTGAAGAGTGCTGTCAGACAGTAGATTAGCTAGCATTTTAAATCTGCATTGCAGTGTTATAATTTTCAGTTACACTACTGTTATACTGTATTAGGAATGTGCAGCTCCTTCTTCAAGTTTTGAAAAATGTGCAATAAGTTTGATTGCTCTAGCAACATAACATTGTAAATTTAACCTCAAATTTAGATAATTTAAACATTTTGCACAACCTGAAAGGATTTTCAAGTCAAAGCGAACTGGGAAAAGGTGATTTTTTTTTTTTTATTTATTTTTTTTTTACTGTAGCTATTCACTTTGATATGCTTTCAGCACAGTTACTTTGTCTCCTTACCTGGGAGATCTGCTGTGGAAAAGGGCCTTGCTGGTTCTCCTGCAGATTCACAGGCGCTAGTGGGATCCATGTGTTCTCCATGACTTTAATGGACACAATGCCCTCCGTTGTGTGTGCATAGGATTCCTCTCCCATGTCCTTGACTGTCACCTTCAGGTTATACATGTTACACTGCTCTGGGTCTAGGAGACGCACACCTAGAAAACAGGAGTGGAAACTTTAAAGGGATTTTATAATATTGACATCAAATATCCCACTATCTGTGTCACTCGTTGCTGTTTCTGATTAGATGGGTATTTACCATGCGCCCATTTACCAAGTGGACAAATATTGCTGAACCGTTGTTTAACTGAGCCTCCGATGTTAATTACATATTCAAAGTGAGTGGCGCCTCAACCCCAAGGGGCCCCTCCAGGTGGTCAGATTGAGCTGCACTTGTAAAGCTCTTAAGGGAAGGTCTCATGGTACTAGTACCATGCCTGACCATCGTCATAGCGCCATTGTCCGTCACCTTTTGAGGAGCCTTTGCTAGGTCTTTTATATTACAGTCCCAGGGTCCTCTGTCTTCAAACTAGATTAGTCACTGACAGAACAGGGCTTTTAGGGATGTTGTTACAGAAAAGTTGAGACACATTCTATTTCTATCACTCTGAGTCATCATGTACTACAGGATGCCATCTTTATGTTTGAAGCTTGTTACAAGTATAATTGTTTTGAATCCGTGATCCAGAATTAACAAACTAACTAATGAATGTAAGGAACCCTATTTGAAGTACAGCAATTATCACGTATTATGTAACAACTTGTCTCCAATGTAGTAATTAGAGTAAAGCAGAAGATAAATATGTTGACCTGCGGAAGAAACACATGTTTTTTTTTTTGCTGTTGTTGTTGTTGGGTTTGTCTCAATTACGCACAGTTTTAGCCAAACCAAGCAAACTCTGAACTGTGTATTTGTTTTTTTTAATTCAGAATTCCCCTGATGCAGAAGTAATTTTTAACTCAATATTTTTACTCACTAGCAGTTAACAGATAAAAAGATTATGATTTAGGAAATGTACCCAGATTCAAATTCTTGGTTAAAAAAAAAAAAAAAAAAAGACACATTTTTTTGTGTACATGGAATTCTTAATAATCTCTATAGGAGCGACAGTATAAGGAGCATTCTTTGACTGTACAATTTTCTGATTTCTGCTATCATAGGATAATTACATAATCACGTGGTTAACAGGAGACACAGCGACTGCTTGGTATAAAAAAGGCTGCTGGGAGTTATAGCCTAAAAGATTGTGCCATGTTCAGTTCGAAATAAAACATATCCTAGTCTTAATTGGAAATTCCTATAGCATTCAGCATTCTATAAAGTACTATAATTATAATAATTATTATTATTGTCACACTCAAAAGTCTTTTTTTTTTATTTTGTGGAAGGGACAGCAATTTCTGCAGTGTAACGGCTTGTCTGCAACTCTATTAAAGATGCCAAAGCCGGCATACATGGGTAGTTGTTAAGCAGGTTTAACATTAAAGAAGCAATTTGTAGATTTCCAACAGTAAATGAGTTCACAGGGGTCATCCACTGGGGGACAATGACTCCTGGGTGTAATCACTGAAATGGTTCAGTCAATCTACAAAGGGGCAGACAAGTTACACTAAAATAGCATCAGTTAAGCCCCAATTGGTTTTCTCCATGACTGTGCACTAGTTTTACTGTAGCTTGCCAGCCAGCTTCTCTAGTGTCAAACATTTCAACAGACTTGCTAGTGATAGCACCACAAAAGCAGCTGACAAGGGCTTTTATCTGACACTCAAGTGTTGAATCACAGAAATCACAGAGACACTTAGCAAAAGTGATCCAAATGGAAATCACTGGCTCACACTTTCCAAAACAAACGTAAAGGGGGAATAACAAATGCTCTGTATGGGTTTAAAAAAGTTTTTCCGAGACAAAATATATCGCATGTCGCTTATTTGTGAGCTGGTAAAAGTGACCGAGTGAAACGTCAGATACTGTCTGCTCAGTTACCTCACAGTGACTTGTTTCAGCAGTCTGGATACTGCAGACTATCCACACTGTATTAATTGTGAGACTTGCCTTCTGCAGTGAGGGACACAGAGCCGGTCAGGGAATCAATCTGGAACATGTTTCTGGATACTTCTGCTGGGGCCTGGCTGACCAGACTGTAGCGGAGGTCAGCATGTGGGGTGGCGGGGTCATCCAGGTCAGTGGCCTGCACCTGCATAAAGGGGGACCCTAACAGGAACCGGAAAAAAAAAAGAACAAGGTCAGAAACTTTGGGGTACCCAAGCAAAATCTAGACCCATCCACTGGTCTTAGTACATTAAAGTACACCACAATGTAAACATGAACCTATCGCCAGCAACACTGCCCCCAGTGCGCATAAGAAAACCACATTTGTTCTACATGGTTTCTCTTACTGATGTATTTCTAACACAATCACAAATACAACACAATTGATACCTAGAATAAAGTAATAAAAAAAATCAAGGCTTTTGGTCATTTAACTTCATATTTCTAAAGCAATCTGGGATGGCAACATGAATGATGGTATACAAATGTAGACTGTATTTTATTGTATTTTAAGCAGGAGCTACTTTGATAGTCTGCAAGTAGAAAAGGAAACAGAAAGGAAAATTACAGTCAGGAGTCAGGAGCTAATATTTAGCCTGTTGAGAAGCAGTCTGGAAACAATGGTCATGTGACTATGTTGTCTAGTTTGCAGCATTATACAAACTAATGAGGGAAAGTCAATAACTGCTGATATATAAATCAAGAGGAAGGTAAACAGAAACACATTATCCTCTTGTTGGGCCTTCCACTCTGCCAGGTGTATCTTAGTCATATGATTCACAGACTGCAGCCTGCTGTATTAGTGTTTTTTTTTTTTTTGTTTTTTTATTATCTTTAATCTCTATTTGATCCTGCAATATACATTTATAGATTTTTATAATACAAATCCATTAAAATATTCCATGCCTTAAATAGCCAGTCTATATATAGAAGAAAAGAAATGTCCATGGCATTTAGCCAGATGAAATATTCCACTACTCAGCATTATGACCATAATTCAGATTGATAGTAGAATGAAAAGATCACAGAGTATAGCTCTATTGGGTACTATTCACAAAATGTAAAGACTGTTTTAAGTTTTAAGGTTCCCATGTGTTGCTACAACAGTTTACGTAAGGTGTGTGAATTGTTAAAATTATTTTTTTCATACATTTTGACCACTTTTTTAAACTTTTAAATTAAATTCCCTGCCTCAAGATGGGTTTTCGTGTACCCGCATGGACCTCTCAATAACTATCATCCTCCTGCTCACTGGTAAATTCATCTCAGTTACATATGTGAGCAGGAGGATGATGGGAAATGTAGTTCTGAGAGGTCCATGCAGGTACATGGGAAGCCGGAGAATGTAATTTAAATTTTTTTAAAAAGTGGTCAAAATGTAAACAATACACACACCTTTAAAAAATTGTAGCATATTGTTTAGTCTCTATCATCCAATCAGCAGAAGGTTCTATAAATCATCAGAAGGTTGTATAAGTAAGAGCTTTTCTGTGTCATCTTTAATACATTTGTGCAACATGCTATAGAAGCCAATGCTGTCAATTCAGACAATACTGTGAATACAAATCTATTTGAAGGTCAACAGCACAAAAACATGACCAAGTGTGCCATTGCTACAGAATAAAAATTGAGTGTGTGTTTTTTTTTTTGCTTTGTTTGTTTTTTAGACTTCACATTCTTGTCCGGATATAAAAAGATTTTCCTTGACGTGAGTGTAGCTTATGAAACTCCAAGAGCAACACAGATATATATATATATAAAAAAAAAAGAATAAAAAACAATGATTTTCGTTATGTGTGGCATTTTTAAATGTCACACAGCACACTTAAATAATTTAATTCAGTAGCATAAGCTCTACTGTATTGACTAAGAGAATATCTTGACGGCATTAAATACACACTATAGGTGCTGCTGATGGTTATCTAAGTCTGTCTGTTATGGAAGATTTAATCACCAAGATATGATCTACTTATCAAAATTGTTGCTACTGAAAGAACATCCCCGAACATACATTTAAAGGGAGATGGTATTTAGTGCTAAACAAATGGCTTTAAAATCATTCCATCTGGCACTGTTCCTCTGTAGCTTTCACATGTGCAGTTTAAAACACATGTCTTAGCAATATAAAATATACATCTGATACCAGACTAGATTAAAGAAAGCTCTGACTTTGCATGCCTTACTTTCAGGTATTCCTTTACAGTAGTACAAGGTAGTTTCACCCCAGCAGTGTTTACTGGTTCCAGGCATGTACAGCAAGTGGCTGAAAAGTATGTCAGTCATTAAGGGAAGCAGCTGGTTGGTTAATAAGGAGGGAGGACAACTTCACTCTCTAGGTGAAAGGACAAAGGAAGTACAAGAAAACACAACGTTGCTATATGAGTCTAAGAGGACAGCTCTGTTCAGTTTGTATCTCAGGGGAAAGTCATACATCACTCACCTGATTTTGTCCCCAGACCAGAGTAGACGATTCCTGACATGGATTCCTTTGTAAACTGTGGAAAGTTGTCATTTTTATCCTTCACCTGGATGTAAACAGTGATGGGGTCAATGACTGGCTGCCCTTTGTCAGTCACGCTCACCTGAGATAAAACAGACAAGTATTGAAACCTTTTTTGTTTGTTCTAAAGAAAGTGGTTGGTAAAAAATATGTAGTGGAACAATTATTTCAGAGAAAATCATACAATATACTCCATGTGAAGATGCTTTTCTAACCAAGTGGGCTGTACCATTGATGTGGACAGTTTGTTTTAACTGTGCAACACCAGTAATGAAACCTGAATGAGAGAGTCATGGAATATATCCAAGTACAAAACATAGACAAGAACTGAAAACGTATTGTCCTAACACAGTAACAGCTATATTAGCACACCAACACATTTACAATGCAGTGTTATATAACTCTAAATAGACAAAGTCACCTCTACTGCCTGAAAACAAGTAATTCATCTTGTGTATATCTTGCATGAAAATACATATCTTCATTTGAGATAAAAGCAGTTTTTTTAGGGGGGGGTTTCATTAAGGTTTCAACATTCCACAAGCTCTCAGTCTGTGTTTAATATTTCCACCCCTGTATGTCTGCAATTGAGGTTCAAGCACAGTGCAGATCATTTGAATTCAAGACAAATTAAGGATGCTGATTACTAAGCCTTACATAAGCAATAGAATTAAAAGTTACAGCTCAGAATGCCTGGCGCAATATGATTTCCATGAAAGTCAAACATTCAACATGTTATCATGCAACACATTTCCTAGATCAAAGTAATTTTTATTTTGTATTGTTTAAGTGTCAATACATTAATGTTCCTGTTTTTCCATCGATTAAATTACAAGACAGATCAAAGGTTGGAAGCAATTAAAATGCAAATAGTAGCTGTTTACATGACATTTGGCTAAAAATACATTTTTTCAAAGCTTTTTTTAAAAAAAAAACATTTAATTTTTTTTAATGGATAGACCATATGGATAGAAATGTATGATGTCTCACTGGGTATGTGGAATAGTGATAATAGCTTCTGCATGCCACTGCATTTTTACTTGCAGTGAATGCACACTGTCTGGCCATTTTATTAGGACCTGAGCCTGATATCAGGCTAGGTCACCGTATGACCTGATCACAGCCTTGACACAACATGGTATAGACCCCGCAAGGTGCTGGAAGGTGAAATTTATTCAGTCATTATCATTTCACTCAATTGGTGCAGAGAGGCAGGCAGAGTATGGTAACATGACCATGGAAGATGCCTGTCCTGCTCCTCAAACTATTCATGCGTGGAATGGTGCATTATTGTCTCGAAAGTAGGCCTAATAAAGTGGCCAGGTAGTGTAGGTCATGGTTATATACTTTTTCATGATACTGATAGCTTTCATTTTGTATTTACAACTGTGGCAGATGGGGATGTATTTTACTTTTATTTTTAAATATTACAGTTTGAAATATTGTTTGGGATCTTTTGATGCAACAGACCTGCAGCATGTAGGAGGGGTGCTTCTCTCTGTCGAAAGGTGCTGTAGCATACAGAAATCCCGAATAAACCCCGAAAACCCCCTCGTCGTCTCCAGTCAGTGTGAAATTGTACGACCCTACCGCCTGCATGGGCAGCTGAAAGGAGAAACAAACCACATACTCCAATTCAGATAATTAATAAACTCACCTATTTGTGTAACTTTCACTATAAAAAAATAAATCAAAAAAATAAATAAAATAATTACCCACTCTAAGGTGCCCTGGGACTGATTTATAGAGTCATTCTTTTGAGAAAGATTGGCTTCCTCAGTGTGTGATTTCAGTAAGAATTAACCAGCATGCTCTTTGTGATACAGTCAGTCATTCCACTGTAAATTGGCTCTGAAGATAGCAGCTGTGTGTTTGGCCCTGGTCGTGCTGCTTGGTCTCAAACAATCCAAATTCAATGAGTTAGCAGCAGAGCCGTTTAGTATATGCAAGGGTGGTGACAAAGATTGTAACTGTACTGTTAAATGTAGTTTGCTAGGAAGCTTGCAGCTCAAATAAGCTTAATTATTATTTTCCTCTAACTTTGTTTGTTTGTTTGCACTAATTACACAGTAATTATGTGGTACATGTTTGAATTTGGAACATTTTCTTTCTGGTAATTAACCTAAAAACAACCAAAATCAGTTGAAATTTCTGTTTTGACAGCCACTGCTACTCCCAGTAGTCGAGGCAACAGCTGCAGTACCTCAGTGAAGTTATATTCAGTATATGTTGTGTAACAGCCCTGTGCTGACTTCTTAAAAAGCTGACCAACCTTCATTTAAAACTAAATAAAAAGTGAACAACCACTTGCATGCTTAGAAACTACGTCATTTAATGAAGACAAAGACTCATTACAAAGCCACTTTACCTCAAACCTCAGACACATTACACCTCATAAAATACAAATGTAAAGAGCTGATCTTGAACTTCTGGAGGTGTGTTTTTGATCTACTCTGCGAAATCCTGTTACTCATTTATACATCACATTCAACTGTGGCATGATTACAATTTCAAATTTAAATGCCAACAAAACTTTCTCCAAGTCAGCAGGTGCTAATTGCTTGCTGTGTCACAAGGCATCTAGACGTTGGAGTATCTCAAATAATAATCTCTTTCGCTCTTTCAATAGCTGCATATTTCCATATTATTATAGAAGCACTAAAGAAAAAATGTATATCATTTGCATGATACAGTAGTCAAAAGCAGAAAAAAAAAACTATTTTTACACATGGCTTAATATAACATGAAACGTAGCTTGAGTGGCATAAAAGAATGTAAGCTGGCCTAAACAGTAGGTTTCAGATTTTATATCAGTGTTCAGCAGACACCACGGTAAATTGCTAAACAAGATTGGCATATTGATTAGACTCATCATTCAATACTTCTATTTTTACTCAGTCAGTTTAAAGCAGGGAATGTACTGGTGCTTAGCTCTCCATCCTAAAGGCACTAAAGGCAACACTCCAATGCTTCTGTTTTTCTCTGCTTGTCATTGGAATCAGCTGAAAGGTGAATTTAATGTGCAACGGTAATTACGATGTGAGTCATAAGGTAGCATGGATATTAATAGGGGTCAGAGTTTCAATATTTTCTCAAAATGAATATGGTCTTTGTGCTGTACAGAAATGGTAAACAAAACAGGCATAGATTTCAAGTTTTAAGTTGAAAGATGGTGATTTAAAAGAAGGTGCCTTTTTTTTCGAGTTAAGAAATGTAAACATACTACCTGCATTTATATTTATAAAACTTTAATAAAATGTATTATTAAAAAGCTATTTTTATTTTCTATCTAACAAAATGGAACATTGCTAAGCTGACTGGACCTGGGTTGTGGTGCTCCAGAGTTATTATCCATTGTTTCTGTCTCTGTCTCTGTCTTTACATGACTATTTACTGAGCCTGCCTGGATATCCTGATTGCATGCACTGAACTGAATTCCTCTTCCCATTTAAATAATGTGATAAGCTGACCTTTCAACTCTGCAAGCCCCACCCACATCTATCTTGAGATATTTTGGAGTCAACAGAGTTGAAAGGTCGAATTGGCACATGACTTGAATGGAATGAGAAATTCACTTTGAAAGGTACTCCTTCATTTTTATGAGAACATTTATTTTTTATTTTTCATGGCGGGGGGGTGTGTGTGTGTGTGATCAGTACTGTGTCGATGCTTAGAACATAGAGCTCATTAGCGTGATGTATTGTAATGGCCCTCAACTCCCCTTGAAAACCTTTTGTAAGAGAGTAACCTTGGAGCTTGTTTGCATTCCTCTGTTAGGAAAAATACTGTATGTATTGCTGATGTTTGCCAAGAAATACATCTTGGTTTAATGAGACATTTCAAACTAAAACACTGTCTTTAGGGTTTTAGTTGCTTGTTGTATGATAGAGGTTTCAATGTGAATGACAATAACTACACCACTGCATGTGAGTGTGAGAGAGAATGATCATTTGAGGCCAATTTAATGGTATAATCGGGAAAATCAAACAATCATAAACCCTGAAGTAAAACATTTAAAAGCATTTACTCCAGTCCCCTATTTGTTGAAAGGAGAAAACCCCCTGTTTATTTTACAAAACTAGAGTCACACAAGAAACAACTAACATGGTAATAGTTCAAGATCTCTGTATTTTTTTCCTTTCTAACCCTAAAGAGTAAACACTAAAAGAGAATGAAAAAAGTACTCTTAATGTTGAATAGACACACATTTCAGCAAATGATGCATGCATAATAAAGGAACGTGAAGCACACATTTGCACAACCTTGCACCAAGCAATCCTTTGCTTTACCATCCTTGTTAATATTACAATTCTGCTTTTTAGCAGGCTTTCACTGTGCTTTATTACACTTTTATATTGCTTTCACAGCGGCCTGCAATGAGCACCCTTTGCTTTCTGGCGCTGAGGCAAGCTTCTTACACAAATTTTAATGTGCATGACACTATCGATGACATATTGATCTAATTAATCACTGCACGTAAACACAATGTTTATGGCAGCCGACACACTGTTTGTTCAAGACGGGGCAATGTTTTTATTCTTGTCTCGTTTCTGCGCCTCAGTTCACAGTTCATCAGCCAGCCTTTACAAAACATGGTGGTTTGCTGGAAGTTACTGCCTATCCTACACTCTGAAGCAAGTACAAAGGAAAATTTACTGACAGGAGGGGAATTTACTGACAGAAATAGAACACTTAAGAGGTCATTTATCAAGCGTTTGCGATGGCATTAAGGCCATAGCATCAAGTTTACATCGGACTTAAAATTGCCCCGTATGTATCATTACACTTTTGCCAAGTTAAGGCCGTGTTAGCACTGCCAAAATTAGCTCCACCGCTCATTCTCGATGCACTTTAAGGCGTGCCAAGCCTATGGACAAATTGCAGGTGAGGCTCATTTGTAGATATAAGCCTATGTTATTAAAATGAGATTCGTGAAACATCTGAACAGCTGCACCAGCTCTAACACAGTCCACAGGTAAGTCAGATTTCAAATTGGTCTTATTTGGGTATAAAGAAAAAGCCAGAAAGCAGATGATAGGAAAGCGCATTACAGCAGCAGTCATAATGTATTTCTGATGACCGAGACTGCAGTGTCCTAAGCTTCCTGAACAACCCAGGAACAGAGAAGAATTTTTAGAATATTTAGGGTCTGCGTTACCCTTCCTGATCTCCCTGAGGATGAAAGTATAGCTCAACACTGCTTATTTCATTATGTACAATTGTTTGTATTCGTTAAGTTATCCTTTTCATTATGCATATTTGGTTTTATCCATCGTATAATAATAATATAATATAAAGTCAAGACACTTAGTCAACACAGGTCATTTCTGCCTCTCCAGATGCGCTAGCCTGGCTTTAGTGGGTTAAAACCTGTACATTTTATTTAAAACATAGGTTAGCCCATTTTGAACTGTCATTTCTGCCTCTCCAAATGACCTTCCTGTTGTTCAATTGAGGTAGCCCATTTGGAGGGGAGGCGCTATTTTTCAGATTAATTTGTTAATCTGTGCTACTGGTAGCCCATTTTGAGCGCTGGCGCAGCGCATTTAAGCATTTAAATCTAGCAGCTTATGCCATGCCTCATTAATTTCAGGCCAGTTAATACATTTGTTACACTTATCCAATTTAGCGCTGTGTCGGTCGATCTTGATACATGTCCCCCTTTAAAGCGGTAAAAAAAAAAAGAAGAAGAACAGTTACTGTTCTGGATGCTTTCTTTCTAGACAATATTTTCCTCCCTGAAAACTTGCCTTTACACTTACATCAATGTCAGAATTTTTTTAAATGTATTTAACACCAGGGGAAATGTTTTTACTATGACAGTTCATCTTCTAGAAAGCAGATTATATTAGATTTTTGTTTTACTATTTCAGGCACCACAGCTCTCTGGGCAGGCCTGGTGTCCTTACACTTCTATACGCCCCCACCTGCTGGACATGACATTCCATTACCATGCATATATGCCTACACCACCTGCTGGACACTAAACAAATGACATGTTTAATTCCTCAACAACATATTCACGATAAAGCCTTGTATAGTTCAATGCAAAAGAGAAGAAGAGTTGTGTTGAACGTACCTTTACGATATAAAAAGGGAAGTTTCCTTCATAGTTCTCTGGAACTTCTGACCTCAGCACCTCAGATGTCCCCACTGCCAATAAGAGCAGGAACTGTTGGGGAAAGGTGGACTTTGGATTAGGGGAGTTATCATTTCCTTGTGTAAACTCTTTATTCCTCGATAGGTGCATGTTGTCTTTGTTTATATAAAACTTGTTTGGATAACCACAGTGGCTCTGTTATCAAGGCCTCATTTTATCATTTGAGGAATATCAAACACATTCTGCTTACTACTCATAAGGCCCCCCATGGTACTGGGCCTTTACATTTACAGGAACCGTTGGTACTTTATTCTCAAGTCGCAGCTTCAGATCAGTCGATACTGAACTTTCCTAGAAGTCATTTAAAATCAGGAGGCGCAGGGCCTTATTTACCAGGATAGTTCCCTTTGTTTTTTATGGGTTGGTAGCAAAGATCCATTGAAGAGCTGCAAAAAGCTGTTCTTTTTGTCTGCGCTTAGCTCAAGGTTACTAATACACAATTACATTATACTTATTACAAAGGCAAACAACACTTACAGAAACTGCTGAGAGCATGTTAAGTGTGTTTGTTGTTATTAAAAGTTTTCCTCAAACAGATAGAAGTGTGTTGATTGTTTTTAGTTCACTGGCAAAAGCATTTCTTTTCCTTCACAGAAAACCTACAGCAGAAACTCTAAACATATTCTATAGGCTGATTTAGCAGTCATGAAAAGAGTGCACGAAAGTAGACAAAATTCAGACCCACAGATTTACAAAAAGGATTTTAATTAAAGGATTATATTAATAATAATAATAATATAATTAATAATATTATTATTATATATATGATTATATAATATATCCATTGTGATTCAATTTTCAATTTTCTTTGGTTGGATTTTTTAAATAAAATCCCCAAAGCATATACATGTGACATGTTGACAAAAAAAATGTAATTCTTAAATGTGTACTTTCCAGAATTTAAAAATAAATCCTATCATTCAGTAACCCATTTTCACTCTATTTAAATAATATTGTGTAGTCAAAGTTTTATGCTTAAGCTGCATAAGGGTGGCATCCACATCTCACCTGGGCCTAAGAGATGGTGGAGCAGAGAGTAAGTTCTAAGCACATCCATCTTAAATAACTATATTCATAATTAATACATTTCCTAATGTGCTTCATCTACATGTAATAGTGATAAAAAATAAAGATGACATGGTTACCTTGGCATTTTATAAACCCTGGCTCTTTGAAGGTTCAGACTCTGGTATTTGCAGTCACTGTTTAGGGAAATTTACTAGACCCTGGATTCTTTGATTAGGACTTAGGCTAATAGAACTATAACAGCTTCAGTGCTGCATACATTTGACCTCTGTATAACAACAAGGAGCTTGAATCTCCCTTGAGGCCCCAGTTTAAGAGAAGCGGACCATGATGAAGTCATTGCTACACTGATGTGAATAAATATGTAGTTTTGAGCTGAACTTTTTCTAGACTGGTTCCAAGAATGAGACCCTCTTAAAGTAGGCCAGTTATTTAAACACAGAGGTCAAGGTTCTAAATCAGGGCAAAAGTTGCAAATTTCCAATATAAATCCCTTTCAACATTCCAGCAGAACAACAGTGTTTAGGTAAGAACAAGCCTCTACCCACAATTAAAACTCAAAACATAAAAAACAATGAAGAAACATTTACAATATAACAGTCCCCAAGTACATGTATATCTCACAGTACGGATGCATGTACTGATCAACTCGTATCATTCTTGAGGGAGGAATCACTTACATTTAGGAAGACGAGCCCCTTTGCAGGTGGTGTAGGATACATTCTTCAACAGGATCTGCAGTTAAAGAGAGACTATCAGTTATATCTTCCCTAAAAAGATGAACTGTATTATATTAATGATATACGCTGGTATACCGCAGTGAAAATAGTAAATACACTGTACAGTAATTTAAGATATTTGGGCAGGTGTGATAAAGCATGCTATGGTAAACTCAAGTATGTTTTATATACCAGTCCATTGTATAGAGAAAGACACCAGTATAGTTCAGCTCATATTTGTAAGAACTGAGATTAACTCAAAGCGGCACTTTAGTGGTGTGCAGTTCAGAAAACTGATTTGACCTTTACCTGAAGAGACACATTGACAGTGTCTTTAAAATTAAACATTTCATTTTCTACACCTGGCCACCAGATATAGCACAAATCAAGCTAATGAAAAGGTGAAAAGGCATCTTTTGAAGTATTGTTTTTACTCTAGATAGAACATATCTGATACAGAATCTGTGAGAAGCACAAGCCCCTCAAGATTTTTTGTTTTTAATTGAAGCGTGATGGGTTGACACTGTGCTGCACACAGCCAGTTCTGTGCACTGTAACTCCCCACCACACCAGGCTCATGCTACAAAAATATTTGACATTTCCTTTGCTTTGCTGTAATGTGTAAACTGCGCTAAACGTGATGCATGCAGACGCATTGAAATTCTGTCTTTGAAATGTTATTTTTGCTTCGCTGACTATTGTTCAAGGAAGCTGTACTTTTTCCCCGAGAAACTGACTGGTTATTAAACTCAGAAAAAGATTTTAGACACAGTTTGGTGAAGTGGAACACTGTGATTTGTCTTCATCTTTTCTAAAAATATGTACAGTCTTGGCAAGTGTCTCTTCAGGTTTTGCCAATTTCCTCTTAAGTTCACAAATGTATATATAAAAATAAACACACTATAAATCCAGTGAAACATTTTCCATGTTTGAATGAGATAATCACTATAAACTATATATAATATATATACACACACACACACACACACACACACACACACACACACACACACACACACACACACACACACACACACACACACACACACACACTGCTGTGCAAAAGTCTTAGACATGTTGCATTTTTCTACTATGATGCATTATGAGCATCAACAATTTACTCAAAGCCTCCACTAGTGTTTTCTACTATTATAACAACCTTGACTTGCATAAAGGAGGAAAAACATTCAGTGAAATAGCTCGCATCACTTGATTTTCAAGGTGTGGTATCCAAAGTATAATCAACAAGTACAGAGAAACATTATCTGTAATTAACAAACCCAGGACTGGAAGACCCAAAAAGCTGTCTAACAAGGATGAGCAAGATATAATATCCTTAAAGAATAGAAAGAAGACAAGCATTGAATTGATAACAGAACTGGCAGAAGGCACAGGTGTCGTTTTCCATCAAATCAACAGGCAAAGGTCACTCTTGAAATCAGGACTTAAAGGATGTGTTGCAGTAAGAATACCTCTGTTAAGAAAGGGGAACAAGACTAAAAGGCTAAAACATGCACAAGAACACAAATATTGGACTATAGAACAATGGTCAAAGGTGCTTTGGACTGCTGATGCAACTGGGTAGCATGTAAAAAATGAAATTATGAACTAAAAGATTATTTTATTTCTTTGTTTAATCAAAGGGCACCTTTTACCTGAACATCCCTAAAAAAACTAAACATTGTGATTATTAATAAACAACCACCTTAAAACAAAAGAACATCTTGTGAAGGCTTCTAAGACAGCAATCCTTCATTTATGAGAATATAACCTTTTAATGTGTAGACGTTAAACAGACAATGGACTCTTTTACGAATCACAGTCTCTTAAATTTTCCATTTAAATCTTATCCATGTCATTGCCCTGCCTTAAGCTTCAACCATTATTACTGTGATCTTGAGAGAATCTGTGATACAAATGAACATTGGTGAGAGTGTGGTCTTTTGCACTTATCTGACTATTAATTAATGATGGAAATTAAGGGAGAATAGAGATGGGTAATAGAGGGGGTTTACAAGGTCACAGAGAGTGGCTTAGCTCCTGTC
The DNA here is from genome assembly GCF_017654505.1 of Polyodon spathula. Classification (NCBI taxonomy): domain Eukaryota; kingdom Metazoa; phylum Chordata; class Actinopteri; order Acipenseriformes; family Polyodontidae; genus Polyodon; species Polyodon spathula. The sequence goes on along the minus strand of NC_054546.1, from coordinate 37,798,531 downwards.
AAAAACTAGGGAAGGAAAACATCTTATTTTATTAAACACAATATATTTTCTACTAATTTATGATTAAACATAAAGCATATTCAAAAAGATCAGTACAGCAGATCTAGAAGCAAAACATGTAACCAATCACTAGTCGAACAGTGTATACTAAGGGTGATCATTTGACTTTGAAGAGGCAAGTCGTTCCTATTGCTAATCACACTTCATTCCAGAATTAACAGTACTTTATATTCATATTCAGTTACAGTGTGTGAACTGATATTACCCAAAAGCTGCCACATAACCTTTTTTGTAACGTGTGGTTATCCAGTTCTGATGAAATGGTAACATATTTTCATATCCAGAAGGGCTAGAAAACAGCAACAGTACATTGGCACTTCTAACTAAATATAGTTCATATAATACATGTTTAAGCCCTTGCTTATTCATTTATTTTGCACTTCAAACACAGACAGTATGTTCTTACCTGTTCCTTCGGCATCTGTAGTTGTTCTGTGGGGTGGTAGAACAGTGAAATGTAAGGCAGAACTTGTTCGTGCGAAACACTCTTCTGACTTGCAAGATTAATTATTGACTTTCTAATTAAAATATTCACTAACCACCAACAGAGTCTAAAAGTTTAAAGCATGCTGAACATGAAGTTTAAAAGGACACAAAAGTTAAACAACGGGTGGTTTGGTTTTATAGACGCCTGTGATAATAGTTAATGAATATACCATACAGGTTTTCATCAAATATTTATAGAAGTCTTGAAACATTTGGCAGTGAATACTGGATTGCAATAATATTTTTTGATTTAATAATAAATCACACATAAGTCTTATGGTGTTTAAATCAGGAATGAGCTTCTCTCTCTCTCTCTCTCTCTCTCTCTCTCTCTCTCTCTCTCTCTCTCTCTCTCTCTCTCTCTCTCTCTTCTTTTCTCTCTCTCTCTTGCTCTCTCTCTCTGTCCAAAAAGTATTAAAATGTATTTGATACTGCACACTAGCTGATGTCTGTTAGAAATCACTTGGAACAAAACCAAAACTTAACCCACTTAACTTCTTTTAGATGCATCACAATTAGAAGAGGACCCTACCGTTAAATGTCTTGCGCTGTGCGGTATGGCTTGATCCAGTCACATTTTAATGTCCACACAGTTGTGGAAACTGGTTGTTTTATACAACAGACACAGTGATTACAAAACATGTATTCAAGGTTACACTACTTGAGTTTGTGTAAATGCAGCCGATTTCAGCTGTTAGTGCAGTGTCAGTGTGTTTAAATGGCAAATATTTATGTTGAAAACGTATTCATGTTTATACTCTAAAGACCAGTCTGGGAGAGCAATTTCACTAAATATTAATAAAACGACAAAGTACATAAATACATGGTGGTCGGTGGTTTCATTTGTGAATTTAATAATTAAGATTTGGTAGCAATAAAGACTAGATGGTCCAAAGTTGTCTACTTCCAAGTACTGTACTGGCTAACCATTCTAAGTTTACCAATGTAAGTTTGCAAGGTACGTTTGGAGTTTACCATACCATGACATCATGGTTTTTACATTGCTTTATAATACTAGTCTGGGATTTAAACCTTGCTTTCTGTGCTTTACCATGCTTTCAAAGTTTTAATGTTTTACTATATTTTCCTACCTTTTTTCATGCATACTTCAGCAATCGTTTCATAAGGGTATGCAATAAAAAAATACTCCATTCTGATTGGTCATTCTGTGTAGCATCCCAAGGGATTATTAGATGCCCAATGATAGCTTGTTATCAATATTCTGATGGTCACAAACTGCCAACTGTCTAAACTTCAGTGTTTCACTGTAAGTTACCAATCTTTCTGTCTTAATTTTTCTTTCTTTTTTTCTTACATATGTTCTCGAGTGGCAACTAATGTTTCACAAGAAATAAAAGGGAATGATTCTTCAGAAATAAAAGGGAATGATTCTTCATAGGCCATTCTGAACAGGCTTTGGAATTCCCGACAACTTCCCTAAAGGTGGTGATCACTAAGGAACAGGCCTATCCCTCCAGAATCCTGGATACCATGTGGGGCTTACACCCTACTGACAGTGTTATGGCTGGTCATTTTTGTCAAACCCCTGTATGAGATTCATAGATTTTTTTTCTTAACAATGGATGGCCCGTGGGAGTAAACCCAGGTAAGTGTGTTCTGTATACTTCCACCACGACGAACAGCAGTGATAGCGCGAACTAGACCTGCTGTAATTGAGACAACTACAAAGACTCAGATTGTAAGATTGTACTTTATTATAAAATACTTATGTAAACATGTAACCAATTTTAAATTGAATAATATTAACTGGAAGTGCAAATCAACCTCATTAAAACAATATTAAATCCACAATAGCTATATTTAGTTATTGCTTTTTTTTTCTTCTTCTTTCTTACGTGGAGTTTTAACATCTAAATAAGAAAAAGATCAACTTTCAGGTAGTAATAACCAACCCACCCACCCCCCTCTTCCTCCCAAGCCACCCCAATACCTCAATGCAAGTACGAACCCGCGCACTGAATTGCACTCTTAAAGGACTGGTTAACGTTGGAATCGACAGCACAGTGCCTGTAAAAAAAGCTCCTAATTTGTCCTTTTAGCAACCATGTCAATATGATACAACAGAGTTTGTTATCTGCTTCACAGCCACATACATCTCATCTTCTGGGTGACCATACAGTGCCTTTCTTTAAGGGCAATAAACATTTTATATTTCTTTAAACAAGGCACAGCCTCAGCAAACAGCGATCGTACGGACATGCCCTGCCAGTATGTACATCTATATACAGAGTATGGTTCACAAGCTGTACTTTTAAGGCAGAGAATAAAGAAAATGTTAGGAAAATAAAATTCAGTAAGCTTCATGCAGAACATTGTTGAGTTGCCTGTCAGTTTTTTTTTTTTTTTTTGCTTGTATTATCATTTCAGAATAATACAGCAATGTCAGTCCTCTGGTTGTCAAAACTCCAAGCCTGTATCGCACAGCATCCGGTCTGGTGCAGTTTGAGTAGGAGCCTCAGAGCACAGAGAGGTCATGGCAGGATTTAGACTTCTGTTTGAAGGCCATTTTTTTGTTGTTTTTGGCCACTAGGCGGCCCAGGAAGCGTTTGGCCTTCTTGCCGATGCTCTCCCGTCGCTTGCTGTTGGCCAGGCGCCGCGCGTTGTCCTCCTTGCTGTCTTTCCGCAGGCGGATCTGCCTCACGATACCCTCAAACAGGGCCTGCACGTTGTGATGGAGAGACGCTGACGTCTCAATGAACTTGCAGTCGAAAACCACGGCGCACGCCCTCCCCTCTGTAAAGAGAACACCAGTGATCAGTGACACAATCTTCACTCATTCATTAACACCCACATCCTCCCCCAGGTGCTGCAGGCTTACTAATCATTGTTACAGCTTGGGAATGCTACAAATAGGATGATTAGGGCTGATTCTCTTTTATCATTGTGTTTACCGTTACAATTTGATTAGTACATAGTGCCCCCAGTGGTCAAATGTTGTGACTGCAAAAGAAAGATAAATCTCTACTTTCCAGTTAGAGGTTCTTGTCTCTGAGGTTTTATGTGCATTTCTTTAAACCCACATGAAGCACATCTAAAGCAGTAGCCAGTTAAAGCAGTATCCTAATCCCAAGCAACATCACAAAGAGACGGTAGGAATGATGCTGGTATTGTGTGACTCAATATACAGAACTGTGGCTTACTAAAGGTTTTCAAAACATGTTGACTGGTGGATACAAACTTAAATAAGCCTTCTGAGACCCCCTCAGTAAGAGATGGAGAGAGACAGAGAAACTAAGGGAACAGGATTTGCAATCTTTTATTCACAGTACATTAGAGAACATCACTGCACTGGTTCCTCTGCATTTTAATATCTGTCCAGCTCCTGCACTTGTATACATAAGGCTTCCACACTTGTATACGTTATAGAGTCATGTTAGTGCTAAGCCATCCTGCCTCTCTTCCTGTATGCAGAGGGTTACTACAGTAGAAGCTGGCGAATGCTGCAGCGCTTACCTTCCACAGAGACCTCTCGCGAGCGGACCAGGTCACTCTTGTTTCCCACCAGGATGATGGGGATATCCTCGGACTGCCGGGCTCTCCGCAGCTGGATCCTCAGCTCCGAAGCCTTCTCGAAGCTGGCCTTGTCTGTCACGGAATACACAATGATGTACGCATCGCCCATCTTCATACACTGGTCCTGCAGCCAGCAACTGTTGTCCTGCAGGAAAGAATGAAAAGGCAGTGATTAGGAAGTGTGATTATTATACAGCATGGTACTGTATTCCTCAAATCCTCTCACGCTTTGATTTCACAATGTTCTTGGGATCTTTTTCTTTACTTTTCAATAGGACAAATACAGGTTTAAAAACTACTGTATAATATTAAAAGAGATATCTTCTCTATAGCAGTACTACTACTACTGCTACCAATAATAATGAAGCCCAGCATGTATAGAATGTATTTATAGTATTTATGTATTGGTTATATATAAAACAATAAGAAGAGAATATGTAATATGAGATTGGGCTGGTTCGGAAGTTGTTACCAACACTGTGTAGGTGTATATTTTATTGTATACTGTGCGAACCAACCAATAATCATTTGAGACAGTGTAGCGATTTGATTTTTGGAGTTTGCGGAATCTATGCTTTATCGGATGGTGGCTGCAAACAGAGTTAGCCACCTTAAAATGACACCATTTATTGACAGAATCTTACCTGCTCCCATATATCGTATAAAACAATAGAAGCCTCCTCGTCATCAACAATGACTGATCTGTTGTATGTGTTTCCTGAAGGTAAAGAAAGACAAATACAGATGGTCTCAGTGGAGGCACTTGCATTAGAATGAGCTAATGTATCAATTATAGAAGATCATTAGGCAGCCTGCATCTGGACAGAGCTGATAACACCTGCAGAGAAGACAGCGCGAGACCTAATCTTAAAAGGGGCTCTGTAGCGTGCACGGTATCTCCACCCGTTTATTTTTCCATTCCTTATCTTCTCTGCCGTGCTATATATAGCATTATCTAACCTGAGGGGATGGGGCTAAATATAAACAGCAGGTCTCTTATCACATTGCTACCTTCCTAGATGTAGATACAAACACATGAAATATTTGTTTACGTACTGTATTCGTGTGCCATCTCAAAAAAGTTTATTTAGACAAACTGATAACATTTTGCAAATAGTCCAGTGCTTTATTAAAAGTATATTTGCTGACGTATGTATACCACTGTATTCCATTATGGAACATGTTTACAAGTCATTTTCTAAACTTTTGGTCACTGACTTTTTTGTTGTTGTCATCATAGTGCGTTATACGCTATTTATTATTCCAGAAATAACGCGCAAAAGACCATGTCCACTAGACTGACTAGCGCATGGAGATTTAAAAACAAAGGCAGATTAAGGTCTGTCTCTCACCTGCTTCGTCGCAATCGTGGGTGTCTTCGATCCCACCGAATATCCGAGCCAGGCTGGACTTGCCCACTGCCTGCTCGCCCAATAGCACCACTTTGTAGACTTGTCCCTCCATGTCACTGCCGGAGGAGATGATTGAATCTGACGAGTCGGAGACCCAGCTGTCTCTGTGCTTCTTGACGGGGCTGTATGAGGTACACCGGACCAGGTTGGACAGCTCTCCCAGCTGCAGCGTGGGCATTGCGGACTTCAATTCCCGCTCGTCTACTGGCATGCTTCTCCTGTGCAGATGCTGGTTCATTGAGAACGGCATGCTGCTCCGTCTCTTGTCCAGATTCCGCAGCCTGTCATCTTTATTCAGAGTCATCCTTTTTCTGGTACTATAAAAAAAAAAACAATAAGAATATTAAAAAACAGTACATTTTAGTATGCCTGTCCCTTGCACAGCCTTATTCCAGATTTAACGCTACTGAAATGAAAGTCTATGAGGGACATGATAATCATACCATCGTGTATCGAATTATTATGCATGCATATCTCTTTTTAAAAAGTATTTATAATATTATTTACACAAACCAATACTTACTAGTGTACTATAAACGGCTCCCTTGCACACGTTTACTGTTAAACATGTTACTGTAATAAAACTATATTTACATCACTGCATTACATAGAAGTTCTTTGCAATAACTAGCGATACACCTGAATGGCTTTGTTTTAGAAAGCTCAATAATACACAAGTTATTGAAAGTGCATGCACAACAACTTCGCGATTTCAATAATGCACTACATCAGTCTTTAATAAAACATCAATATATAATACAACTTTTCAAAATAGTTCATTTGAATCAAAACTGCCTGTTAAATACAGAAAAAAAAAAAAAAAACCTGATGCAATTCCCAATGAAAAACCTACATTTCAGAAATAAATCCTTGGATTTTCTTTATTGGAAGTATCCTTTTTGTGTTCCCTTTCAATAAAGAAAGCGATGCTGCTGTAGGTCCCGTTATATGTGTGCAAAGAGAGAGTTGCTGTCCTATCATCGGCTCTCTGGGTTAGTTTAGCCGAGGTGTTGCGCTGAGCCCCTATTTATCTTTGTCAGCAGCGTGACGTCAGCTCCAGGCAGGGTTTGCCTGGGAGAATCACATCTCTCTTAATAACACGCACGCTGGGACTGAGTCAGCGCAGATATAATTTCACTGTCTTTCTCAATGAGATGCGCTTCAAAAATAGAGCTTGATCGAGGTAGTCTCATTTCCCACACCTCTCTTACTGGACTCACACCCCGGTTCGCACATTGACTCTGTAATGATGAGCTCTCATGGTTTTAGGTCTAATACATTTTTTTACTTGTGCAACTTTACCGTGGATTTCTCATTTTTTCTTGATCTCTGTGATATTTATTTCTTTTTAGAGAAATTGATGGTCTGTTTCCAGTTTAAGTTTGCAAAAAATAATGTATAATGAATGGTAAATATACCTCTGTTTGACAATAGGGAAACACCCATCAGATCGCACATGTACCAAAATCTGACAGCAAACCGCTTTTAACGTGACAATGTCGCTTAACACATTACATGGGCCAGGTTTTGGTACGCAGACCACATTCTGACGATGTAACACTTTCTAACACTAGACCGGTACTGTTTTTTGAAAAGCTTTCAATTTAGGGCTATCCCGGTGATGGGGGATACCAGACAGGAAACTACATGTCCGTATCTCGGATGCTTTTAGCCGCTAAGCCTAAGGAAAATGCTGGCTTTGCATCAAAACAGTCTTTTAGAGTGCACATCCATCAATGCTTCTTGCCTTTCCCAGCTAGAGTCACTGTTTTGAATACAGGCTAACCCCAAGAGAAAGAAGTCACAATGCAATTGAACAGGATGTGCAAATTAGGCCTCTATTCTCAACTAGTACCTGATTTTGATTCTGCTATCTGCGTGCAGTGGTTCAATATAAATGGGACAATATTAAAGTTATTATAGCCTAATACAATTGCGATATATAGGGCAGCTGGCTCTTTGAGCTAATATATATATATATATATATATATATATATATATATATATATATATATATATATATATATATTATATATATATATATATATATATATATGTATATATTGTTTTTAGGATATTTCCCCTACACATTTTTTAATGATTTTTTTGTTCTGTTCTCTAAGTGAAATTCATATTATTTATTTAAAAACTGGAGACTGAGAATTATTTGAGTGCAATATAATCCCAATATTATGTATTCCAGAAGTTTGTTAATTATGAATACTGGACAAATACATATTCCAGTGTTCCTATCCATTTTATTCCTGGCAGTGTCCTTTCCCCAGGAATATGCAATGTGTTTGTTTAGAGTTCTCGCAAAGTCACATCCGCCCTGCTGTTGTTTCGTGCTCCATTTGGTTGCACTCACGCAAGTCGCGGTTGGGTTTGATTTGTCCTGTGCCCTTTATTATTAGTAGTATTTGTTTGATAACTCGTCAGGGATACTTGATGCATGTGCCTCAGGCAACCAGTTAACAAACAATAACTGTTAAAGTCTATATCCGGAGACTGAGGATATTGTGGGAGTTGTACCTGACCTTCTGACATATCTGCGCAGCAGGCAAGACCATATAGATTTCCCAAGTGTAAAGTATACAGATGACAAGCAACAAAATCAGCAGTCTTTGTGTAATGTCGCCATCTGCTGGCTTCAACTAACAACCACAGACAAGCCTTGTCAGCAGACTCCCATTTAGTATTAAATGGTTATCTTGCTCCTGTTTTCTTTTTAAATAAGCACAGCAACACACCGTATTATATATTACACGAACTAATTATTATTATTATTATTTTCTGTTGTCAATAGAAACATTATACATCATTGTAAATGCAATTACAAGCACACTAATTGTTTTTTCCAATGTCCAATTTATCTCACATGAAATAAAATGATCAGTTGTCTAGCAATTGCTTTATTGTTCAAGTAGAGTCTCGGTCTGGTTGTGTACATATCGCTCTGGTTCTTGTCTCGGTCTGGTTGTGTGCATATCGCTATTAACCTCCCTTGTAAAAATCTACGCTTAAATATTTCACCATGAAAATAACTCCAGTCCCTCAGCAGAAAAGACCCTGGGAATCGTTGATAATTGAGGCTGTTATGCTTGCCCTGAACTCATAACAAACGTAACAGTAACTAACTTCTTATAGCAGGCCTTCAATTTAGGACTTTTTAAAGCCATTTTAATTTCATGTTCCCATTCTTTTCCATTGATGCCTTATGCACTTCTCCAGACTTTTATACAGTGATATACTTCTATCCTGCAGACCTTTGGACTTGCATATGGGGAAATCTAGATATATAGTATTATTTTTTATTTCCAGTACATAATCTTTAAAAACCCTTATGAGTGTGTGGACTGGTCTTATTTAGTAAAGCAACATTCCTGGGGGAAAACAGACTATAATTGAGAAATGAAAGAGGCAGTGTATGAAAAGTTGTTCAGTGTCAACATCTAGTTCAATTTTTGATTTAAAATCATGATCTGACAACAATCTTATCTCAGAAACAAAAGGGTCACAGGAGCAAAGAAAAGAAATGGTACTGTCTAGTTTTTCTGTAATTCTAATGAAGTGACATTTTTCTCCCTTGTTCAACAATGAATCTTTTGGAAGGATTAACAGACTACAAAGAGCCATTTCTCCAGGGACCATTGAAAACAAGAATTTAAAGAAAAGAAAAAAACAGGCAGCAACTGTAAAGGTTACAGTTAGTTTAACTTTATTCCTAAAACTATAAAATCTTTAAAAGAGGTCTTTGTGTAAGACCGTAGAATTCCCATCTTACAGACATGCTATCCTTCATGAATCCCAGGCCTGGAAGATTGTTTCCATTGTGCTCTAAAAGTTTAAAGAGTGCTGATGTATTGCCCTTCTTTGCACTGCCAGGCAACAGTGAAACCACAGGACGTGTCCTGCAATTGCTCTACTCCAGCCCATCGTGCGCCTGCTTGCTGGCATCGCCATAGCGACCTTCGCCTTCAACAGCGTAACCTGGCAGCGGGCAATGCCAGAGTCTGGGGGTGTGCGTTGGCACAACTTTCAGCCCTTCCTGAGCTGTGTCAACCTGCACTACCAGCTCAATGCAGCCTTCCAGGTGAGAGCTTTAGGCAGGACTGTGCTCCTGGATTGGAATTTAGCCAAAGAGAGAACACTACCACGCCTCCTCTCATTTTCAATGAAGGCTGGAGCACATTTACATTTAAATGCCCATGACAATGCTGAGTCAATGAATATTCATGTTGTTATTGAGAGAGGTTCACCAAGGATCCAAGATGCAGCTTTTCTTAGATACACACACAAATTAAAGCAATGGTACTTCAGTTTTCAATATGAATAGTAAATTGGTACTGGTAAACAGGATATAGCCTACTGAAGCCTTCTAGGTAGTTGACTGCCTGATGTAGTCATGGCAATTCATTCATAACCCCATCTCCCTTCTCTCCATCCTCCCTTTATCCCAAACCCCCTCATCCTCAACCACTGAGAAGCCTTGTAGCGAACTGAAATCTGCACTAGTGAACTGAAATTTACTTTGCACATATGTGAAAACATTGAATATTTTTTGTATTGTAGTTGTGGAGTTGAATGGCAGTAAATTAGCCCGCTAATTAATTATAAACTGTATTTGTAAGTGATGTGACTTTGAATACAGAAGTAATATTCTGGCCAGCCATGCTTGCACCTTTGATTTGAATTCAGTCCTGTCACCTTTCATAGAACCAGTCCCAGTTCATGTTGGGAGGTCTTATGGACATTACTGGTGTTTTGTATTTTATTCTGTGCAACTGAAATCAAATCCCAGCTACAGTTATTGATGTTGATTTGTTAAGAATAACTCTGCCTAGAAATAGTTTCCTATTTTTAGAAACTGCAACTTTTTGTTTTTTTCTTGTAATACAAAACTGTCTGTCATTGTACAAAAAGGGAATACATTGGTAAGGTGTCCTGTTCCAGGCTCAGAGAAACTCAATCTCTGGTGAATTATTAATGCAGATAGACCATGGAAGTGGCTTTCTTGTTATAAAATCGTTAAGGGGGAAAATTCTGTTGTTTCCAATAGAAATAGCAAGATATTATTTTGTTGATCAATAATAGGGATGCATTCTGAGGCTTTAAAGACCATTCTGCTTAAAAGGGGTAAGTGAACCAGACCCAGGCCAAACTAACTACAAGCTGCTTTAACTCAAGTTCACACATCTTACTTTCTAAAAGGAAATACTGTTTACAAACTAAAGATAATTGGCGGGCTTCTTTGTTCAGCTATGTAATTTCGTCCATGTTTAAATCATTTGTTGATAACAAGATAAATTGTTTATTCTTACATGTTGTGCAATTTTGAAGGAAACGTGTTGATGTGATTCATTCTGATTTCATCTTTTCTGAAATATAGTTCAGCAGGTTGAGAGGCTGCTTCTTGTATTTCAGTGCATGACGGTACAGCAGAGAAATCACTTGACCCTTTTCCTCTTTCTTTTTAAGTGTGTGGTTCTGTCTCGAATTATCCCTGACAAGCAACCTGCTTCAGCATGCACCCTGGCAATTCAAACCATCGTGGGCACCCTGGAACACTTTCAGTCCAAACCCATCCTGGTGCTGGCAGCAGACTGCATGGGGCGCCTGGCACACACATGCGCTGGTGCGGTAAACTGGGAACAGCATGGTTCTAAGAGGAAAATAATATTGGTTAATCTCATAGTCAAAGCACCACAGGCACAATATTTGAGCAATCACAGTAAGAGCCACTTAGAATGATTTGAACAGTAAAAAAGGTAATGGTAATTTGAAGCTATTTACTCTTAGTATTGATTTTAGGTTATTTAAGAATAGGACATCACCACATCTGATCTCTTCCAAACTGTACAAAAGACAGCGCTGCACTTGGATCATGTATTTCTTTCCTTAAATCAGGACTGTTGCTTTGGGCAATGACAAAGGGAAGCCTTTTCTTGCTGCATATTTAGTACCCTGTTTCTAAGACAATACTGCCACCTGCTGAACATTAGTGTGAAGTGATCTAATACTGCAAGAAAAGCTTAGGAGCTGGTGCCTCTCAGGTCTGGATTGATGGCCTGCGAGGATGAGGCCGTTACTTGCACCGAAATACAGTGAATACAAACACTGACCCCTGTGGTATATAAGTCACAACAGCCACTACATTGACAGAGCAGTGTACTCTATTACCTGTATAATCCAGGAGGGGGTGCTGGGAAGGTTGCTCTTATAACATGCTTAGAGGCATGGCTGATGCAATACCCAGCTTAAGTAAAGCAGCATCTAATAGACAGTGGATAAAAGAAATTAAGCAGGTGCATGCTGGAAAATTCTAATGTTTTATTAATGACAGCACAATCTGTTTCTGCGTGGGCTAGGGTAATTAATGTTTTCTTTTGGCAATACAAAGGAAAAGACCATCATACCACATACTGTAAACTAAATAGTTGATCAAAAAAGAGTTTAGCAGAGGATGGTTTCGATCCATCGACCTCTGGGTTATGGGCCCAGCACGCTTCCGCTGCGCCACTCTGCTTCATACTGAGAAAGGTTGGAATTAAACTCTTCAACATTCTGTTGATAATTTAAAAAGAAGGTCACAAGCCTATACTGCCATCTAACAGCTAAAAATATGAAGTCCATTTTATATTGGGAAAGATTTAGCTCCTGTTTCTTCTAAAATGAAAAATAAAATGATACAACATTTGAAATGATTATCACTATGTTTATTTAGAAGTGCCTGTATACATTTTAATTTCTTCTTACTTCTACCATTAGCAACTTGTTTTACCTGTTACACACACACACACACACACATACATATATATATTTCAGAGAGAAGCGAGGAGGGATAAGGAGCGTTACTGGAACGAACGGTGCGCAAAACTGGAAGCTGCAAGCAAACAAGGACATACCCGTGAGCTTTTTGCCCATGTGAAGCAGGCACGGGCACCTTTCGCACCCCGAAAAGCAACGACCATCAAAGATCGGAATGGCAAAGTACTACAGAATGAAGACCAAATTAAGAGGAGGTGGCAAGAGTACACAGCGGAATTATATGCAGGAAACAGACCGAGTCCATCAGCCAGTCAGGAAGATTCGATCGAGCAAGAACCAGATATTCTGAAGGAGGAGGTAGCCTGGGCACTGAAAGAACTCCCAAGCAGGAAAGCCCCGGGCATCGACTGCATACCAGCCGAACTACTCAAGCCAATACCGATCCCGATACTCACAGCGCTTTGCCAACCGATCTGGAAGACCAAATCGTGGCCCAAAGAGTGGAAAAGATCAGTCCATGTCCCGCTTCCAAAAAAGGGCGACACGCAAGAATGCTGCAACTATCGGACCATCGCACTTATACCGCACGTAAGCAAAATCCTGCTAAAGATTATTCAAAAACGCATGGCCTCATCTGTCGAGAGGGAACTCCCTGATGTGCAAGCTGGATTTCGAAAAGGACGTGGAACCAGAGGTCAAATTTCAAACTTGCGGTGGATCATGGAGAAGACTCGCGAATATCAAAAGAACGTGTATATGTGTTTCATCGATTACAGCAAAGCATTCGACTGCGTTGACCATGGCAAGTTATGGAAATGTCTGAAGCAAATGGGCGTCCCAGAACATCTAGAACAACTGATAAGATCGCTCTACAAGAATCAAGAAGCCACGGTCAGGACAGCATTCGGCAACACGGACTGGTTTGAGATCGGAAAAGGCGTTAGACAAGGCTGCATTCTATCACCGGCCCTGTTCAACCTATATGCCGAAACGATCATGAGACGATGTAATCTGGAAGAATCACCGATCGCAGTGAAAAATGGAGGGAGGAACATCAACAATCTTCGATACGCCGACGACACGACTTTGCTCGCAGAGAGTGAAAAAGACCTAGAATATCTGGTCCGAAAGGTCAAAGAAGAAAGCGAACGCATGGGTTTGTACCTCAACATCAAGAAAACAAAGGTAATGACAACAGCAGGCAATGGTACACTCCACTTGACAATTGACAACCAAGAAATCGAATCAGTCCAAGATTTCCTCTTCCTTGGATCCAAGATCGACCGAGGTGGCGAATCGGGACCAGAAATCAAACGCAGAATCGCACTTGGGCGCTGCGCAATGCAGGGAATGGCAAAAATATGGAAGAGCAATGACATCAGCATAGCAACAAAGACTCGCATAATCAATGCAATCGTTTTTCTGATTTCCACATAAGCATGCGAAAGCTGGACGCTCAAGAAGGCCGACAGAAGGAGGATCGATGCTTTTGAACTTTGGTGTTGGAGACGATTGCTGCGAACACCATGGACGGCAATGGTCACAAACAAGACGATCCTTGAACGTGTCAAACCACAAACATCGTTAGAGGGAAAAATCACGAAACAGCGGCTCTCATATTTTGGACACATCATGCGAGCTAATTCCCTAGAAACAGCATTAATGCTCGGCACAGTCAGTGGGTCAAGAAGAAGAGGGCGTCAGAGAACCCGCTGGCTGGACACAATCAAGGCTGACACAAACATGCACATGAAAGATCTGAAAGAAGCGGTCAAAGACAGAAATGCGTGGAGAATGATGACCCATAAAGTGACCGAAAGTCGGCCTCGACTAAACGGATTTTAATAAATAATAATAATAATAATAATATATATATATATATATATATATATATATATATATATATATATATATATATATATATCGCCAAGTCTTTAAGTCTTGACAAAAACAAATGAAACAAAACAACAATTCAATGAACTGTGTTATGGTCACAATTGCCAGGACAGAACATTTTATAAAGGTCAGATCTGTTAAAAGGTTGGGGTGTCTTTACAAGTGGTGGGCACATTCAGATGTATTCAACATAAGATAACTCTGACACAGCTGTCTTTTGTTATACTATCAGGTGGCATAATAGCAATACTCTTAATATTTTTATGAGAAAAAGCAACCTTTTGTAATCAGTAATAGAGATTATTTATCTCCTACAGTAAACCTAAAAAAGAACCACCTTTACAATGTACTTATTTGTTCCCTTATAATAAAAAAGAAAAAACATTAATATAAATACTTTATTCAAACTTTTTTACATTTTTGTTTTTTAATCAAAATGTATGCACAAGAGCAGATAGCGGATAAATGAAATATATTCAGTGCTTTAGCTTTGCTTTGTTTACTTCTGTTTTGAAACTGATGCAGATTGCACTGCGGTTGCGCTGGGCAATTGGCTTTAGGATCTGGTAAAGTTCCATCTGGTTAAGTTCTGGCAGACAAACACTGGTTCACAACTTCCAGCAGGTGGGAGTTCTCTAAAGCAGCCGCCACTCTTTCTTTGTCCCCCAGCTGTTTGTTAACTGAAAGAAAATTAAAGACAGTATTTCATTTTTACAATAAACGTTTACTGTACAAACTGAAGTTTTTACAAGCAGGGTAGACACTGACTAAAATTGGTTAGCAGATACTTAGCGAAACCAAACAAAAACAATATATTGCAGGCTAACCATGTCGAGAAAAACGTGAGACTCATATTTATCTAGCAAAAGTCCCAAAAAACCCCAAAAACCCCACTTACCTGCTTGTTCAGAGGCATGGGCACCAGGAGTAATGTGCACATCAATCTAAATAAAAGTCATAAACAAATTACTAGTGATAACAGTAATGATAACAAATATTAACCACGCCACTGAATACCTCTTTATATGCATTCATGTTAAATCAGCTGATAAACTTGCAATCAAGTTATGTGCACTTAACAAAAATATAAATGCAACATGTAAAGTGTTGGTCCCATGTTTCATGAGCTGAAATAAAAGATCCCAGAAATTTTCCATATACACAAAAAGCTTATTTCTCTCAAATTTTGTGCACAAATTTGTTTACATCCGTTAGACATGTCACCCACTGAGCATGTTTAGGATGCTCTGGATCGACGTGTACGACAGCGTGTTCTGGTTCCCGCCAGTATCCAGCAGCTTTGCACAGCCATTGAAGAGGAGTGGGACAACATTCCACAGGCCACAATCTACAGCCTGATCAACTCTATGCGAAGGAGATGTGTCGCGCTGCATGAGGGAAATGGTGGTCACACCAGATACTGACTGGTTTTCTGATCCACAACCCTACCTTTTTTTTTATTCCCAGTCATTTGAAATCCATAGATTAGGGGCTAATGAATTTATTTCAATTGGCTGATTTCCTTATATGAACTATAACTCTAACTAAAATCTTTGAAATTGTTGCATGTTGCATTTATATTTTTGTTAGGTGTAATGTTGTATACATTATTCTCAACCAAGAAGCAGTTGACGTTTAGAAATGCATAGATAATATTTTGGGGTACACCTTCACTTGTGAGACTGCTTATTCAATAAAATATTAGGCATATTTGAAAAATGGACAATTATTTGTTCAGAATACTTATTTGTAAAGAAGTCTGATACTAATTGCTTATTTTTAAAAACACACCCACCTTGAACCTCTCAGGTAAAGATCGAAGCAGTTTTACTTTAATAGACAGACCAATTAGGGTGGCCATGCTGCAGTGAGGGATTGTGGGAGTGAACTCCACTGACACTGTGCTGTCAGTATCACTCACCTAGACAAGGAAAGATAAATTAAACACATTTCTTTTAAGTTACGACTGTGCAACTGTGATCTTTTCTACCTACTTGGTTGCACTGAGAGAATAGTTCTACTACGTTCTAGGTTGCATTTTCAACTCTGTCTTCATATACAATTCTATAAAAAAAAAAATCAAACAGCAGGCCTGTCGTGCTGCTTTAGGTCCATTTCAAATTCCTTTACTGTAAATTTAGTCAATTGTTTTCTATACCTTAAACTAGTCTATTTGATGTAAACCTGACCTGGGATTAGCCAGCGCACCTCCTGGCAGGCGTGCTCACGGAAACAAGACAACCCTAATTCTTCATTTAAAACCATCAGGCTGCATAGTTATAAGATATAAAATTCATTTAGATTCACATTGTAGAAGTCTTTCTTCAAGATTATCACCCCTACAGGTATGTGATATTCTTTTGACAGCACAAAAACTCAAGGCTGAGACTGTATGATTCGCAGCTTGGATATGTCTTGCAAACGGAGGACTGGGGTCACATCTTCGGATTGCACTTTTATGTTCACTGATGCATCTCGGAGGTTGACGATTAGTTTTAGTACAGGGGATAAGATAAATAACATTATGGACCTATAAGACCTGCCACAGCAAAAGCTTAAACTGCAAAAACAGTACCGGCGTTTCAGTAGTATTGCGGTGTACTCTACAGCTAGCTCAGAACACGTTAAAACGTTATAAAGGAAATACAAAAACTCTTACCCTAACTCGCACTTGCTCAACTACGTTTAATTCTTCCAGTGACAGTGGGTGTTCTGGATCGTTAATCGTCCTGATCAAATGTAACAAGTCAAGGAGAAAGAGTTTTGCAACAGAGCCACAGAATTATACCGACAACTAACACATCACTGTAAGTTATATATATATATATATATATATATATATATATATATATATATATATATATATATATATATATATATGTGCACTCTTGAAAGTTCTGCATAATTGTAGAGAACGACTTTTGCTGCATCTAAAGGTAGATCTGCACAGCTTCGCAACATATAAAAACAAACTAAAGGATATCGAAAATCTCTCTGTCATCTATCGGGTCAGCAAACTCCTCATCCTCCTCTTCTGTGGTGAGTTGTCTCTCCCCGGATCGCTGGAAGATCAACGGGTTCGCATTTTCTAATCGCGTCGCTCCTTCCATCTATATTAAAATGCTGTAAACAAACGTGTAAGAATAAACAATATCAGCGTGGAATTCGCGGCTCTGCAAACATTCCTCTCGTACTTCCGGGGAAGTTCACTGACCGGCTCGCCTTCTTAACTACAGAAACCCAAAAGGCACATAATGCACAATACTGCATATACATGAGTGTTGCGCATTCCAGCTGTAAAAAATGATAAGGGACACTTACAGTACATGTATATTTACTTATTTTGTTCGAATATTCTCACAAACATACTTGAGCTCCTTGTATATGAATGTTTTTGATTTATATTGCCCATCCCCCCTTGTCTTCCTTGTCCATTAATTGATTTAGTGTAAGGTCTATCTTCCTGATTTTTTTTTTTTTTTTTAATAAAGCGGTACCTCTTGTGTTCATAAAACGAAAATAGCAATTCTCACAAAGCGCATCCTTATGTACATTTATTTTGAAAATATATCTATGATATGTTTGTTAAGTCTCACGCTTTCAGCGTCATACTAACTCATGAGCATGTTAGCTGTCTCTTCTACTCATTCTTAAGCCTGTACACGCATTATGAGTAAAACATTAAAACAATAATATACACATACACATATTTACTAAGACGCTGCTGCAGACAGCTATACATCCGAGGCCATTTGTTTATTTATTTTTATAAGTTCTTTTTATTTGTTTATTTATTTTTTAGGTCATTTTCCAGAAAACAAAAAAAATCTGCATTTGAGAAATTGTATTTGACCTCTTTCAGACTCAAACAACAGACCATAACATCATTAACTCACATGGCAATAGCAAGTCCAGTCTAACTTTATATTCAGTTAACTTGCCAAGACTATTACATGTAAAACCAAGCTCCTACAGTATTGTATGTAAAACCGAAGTCCTGTTGGAAGTGACTGCAGCAGCGGTTGTGATGCATAGTTCACTAGTGTCTGTAGGTCGCTTTGGCTAAAAACGTCTGCTAAATGACTCATTAACGTTTATTCAGTTGTATTTGTCCATTATAAAATAATACAACATTCAAAGTGATACCAGTGTTGGCAGTCCTCATTGCAGAACCCCCTCTTTTGGGGACAAAATGAAGAACAAATACCTACTCTGTTCTGCCTATGTGGTGAAAAAAAATAACATTGGGGTACCCCTGCATGTGTCTTACTGATTAAAATACTTGCCTAATTTTTTTAAGTAGTGACTGATGGGCGGCGAAGAGCTGTTTTTTCTTTTTTTTACCCAAGCAATTTTATTCACATCACAGTCAAAGAACATTGAAAAGGTAAAACAAAATAGATAGTATCTGTTTACATTGAAAAAAAAAATATTTTAAACTATGCAGCATTTCAAGAGGAATAAAGGTAGGGAGTTCATCTTTACCTTGTAGATTTGTTACAAGGTGGTCTTCACATACTCTAAATAGCTGACTGTGACTTTTTACAGTACAGGCTCCTGGTTGTCTGGTTGCATGAATCTGTGCTGTGGATGCAGGTAATGTGGATCCACTTTAGTATAAATCTGATGGCTGGAATCGGATGTTCACAGCTGTGCTGTGTCATGATAAAACAATTTCAGTTTATTTTTCCACATAAGATGCCCCGACCTGCAAGAATTGTGAAATCGGGATCGCTCTGAGTATAGAAAGATTGACTGGAGTACGATTCAGCTGCAAGAAGGACAGTCAGTCATACAAACACTACTTTCCCATGAAACAGTGATTAGCCTCAGGGCTACATACATTCATGGACATGGAATTTCCAGATTGCGACACCACTCCAAACCCTAGGGCCTGCTTCAATGTGTCCCCATGAATGGGAAGGAGACAACATCCATTCCAGTAACAATGAGACATGCAAGATAAGTACAGTATGTACTGGAAACAGGGAAAAACTCGCCTGCAGCTGCCTGGAGGTTTATCAAATTGTTTAATAGCTGGTTGGCTGCCATTTGACAACACCAAAGAGTAGGTATTAATATTTCTACTGAGATTATAAGCGTTATCATTATCGTTGTCCAAGTCCAGCAGGACATGAAACAATAATAATTGCTACAGAAATTAACAATGAATGGTACTGTACTGCACATTTATTTACTATTTCTTTAAGATATTGGCTCAAATGTATGAGGCAGTTCCCTCATTCGTGATTTGAATGAGGGAACGAACACATGAATGTTGGTCCTCCCTTTCTAACTCAAGTCTCAGCACTGAGGAATGCTAGGAAAGTTTAAAAGAACAAAGAACATTAAGAGAAGAGTCCCTGGTAGTCTTCCAGAACCACATAATTCATACTGTTAGTTGCTGTACCCCATGAATGATGTAGTTCTGGAAGGCTATGATAGTCACTTCTAAACCTTGGGTGTCATATGTACACCCATCTATCACGAGCATAAATGTGAATTATACAGCTTAAATATACAATGAACAATACAATCTGGGAATGATTATTTTTAACCATGAGTTTAAGAAGCACATTGCTCAATAAAGTGCTATCTGAGCACTTGTAAACAAGACAGTGGAAATAACAGCACGTGGTTGATGATTTTTTTTTTTAATCAGCTTTTTGATTTTTTTTTTTAATTCATAAAAAATAGAATAAATACATTTTTACCTTTTGTGGACTGCATTATTTCAATGTGGTAACTGTCCATGTGACGCATTCGAAATTTATGAGTTCTTAATTGTTTTAATGCATTAAAATCCTTTAAATATTCAATACATAGAAATTATACTTATTTGTTCTGCCTGGAGGAAAAAGCATAAGTAATTCCACTGGTTAATACACGAGAACCCTCCGCCTAATGCAAAGAAGTTGTGTGTTTTAGAAAAGCTCCAATGTTACCTCTATTGAGTTGGGAGATCTGATGCTTTCTGTGGAAATACTATTAAGAGCAGGCAGGTCTGTTAATTGAGGACCAGGAAAGACTGGTAACAACTGTTCCGGTTCCAAGACACTGCATACATTAAAGACAAAAGTGGTTCCTCTTAAAATCAATGCAACCCAATAGAATTTAATGTCCATTCTACACACACACACACACACACACACACACACACACACACACACATATATATATATATTGTAGTAACAACTGATACTATTGTGTAATTATGTGTTTTTCTTGTGTTCTCAGTTGCTGTTCTTATAATTTCAGCAAATATTTTGGTCTTTCCACTGGAAAGTGCTGCAATCTGGTGAATTTATTTATTTATTTATTTATTTAAGAGACAGAACAATCTGTGTAAGCAGTCACAGTACATCTCAACAGTCCTTAACATTTGTGTTTTGGAAATACATTTCCTAGAAGTAAAGGCCACACGATTTAGGCCAGCTGCCCAAGACCTCTTTCTAACCTCTATCTTCTGCCACTATATTACAGGCCAAGTTAAAACTGTACTATATTTTAACAAATATATTAAACATATCGACTCATACTGTACCCAGAGGTTTTTAAAAATCTACATACATAACAAAGAATTCATTTTCATGACGACCTTTGATTATAAATCAAAAAGCATGAAGCATGCAGCACTTTTATCCCGAACAAGACTAAAAGGGAACTGTGCAACAGCTTATTAACAGTTATCCCCCCCCACCCCCCCACACACGGCTGTGAATTCAATCACTTTTTTTGTATGAACATCAAACAAGCACATGATTTTGCAACTGATTTGATGTTGGTTCTCTACAGTGTATGTCATCTCCAGCAATTATAGACTTGCCTAGCTGGCCTCAAACGCTCAAGTTTCGTCCTCATGAATGGCTTGCAAGCTAGTGTTTGAATCACAACTGCTGTATTGTGACTGTTGATGTTGGAGCCGTGGAAGCAGAATTCGAACCTTGAATACTGCAGCCAAACAGGGAGCCTTGCTTACAGAACACTGATAAGGGCCTCTACAGTGTATTCGCTTGTGGAATTTATACTGATTAGTTTATTAACATGCCCTATGCACACACAGCTAGAAATTGGAATTTTGTGAACAAAAACAAAGCATTCCCGGTGGCATCATCTAAGAGGTATGTTAAACCAGAAATCTAAACATTAACATGGCATGGTCACTAACACAGCATGGAGGGTTTACTGTATATACTGTAATTCTGCAAATATGAAGTACCTCAAAAGGTTTCTGATATATGTTCTTGATACTAAACTTTCGAGCTGACTTACAGGCAAAAGAGATTGGGCACTTACCTCTTTCGCAGTTCTTTCAAGTGTCCAGATGGGACTGTATAACAGAGAGGGTATCTAGGGCATGGTGACTCTTTTCACATCTCTACCAGCAGAGGCCACTGTGGAGTAAGGGGGGGTGGGGGGTGACTTTTTTTACTTTTCAATCAAAGTAAAAGGTAGAATATTGTAATACTGCTGCTGTTGCTCTGTTTCTAGTTACATGCTTAATGAGAATGAAAAGGGAGCACACTGAAGCGTGCCGTTAACTATGAACCCCAGTTTGCATGGGCTGCTAGTTAATGAATTATACAACTGCAGAAAAACCTAGCAGTAGTAGCAGCAACAGTACATTTAGTGAATGGGGTTATCTAAAACTGTACTTGTATTAGAGTGAGAATTCACTGAGAAAACTAACAAAGCCATTTTATCCAACAAAGCAAATGTGCTGGCATTGTAGTATTGTAGTAAATGTGCTGGCATTGTACTGCCCTCAGTTTTCCCAGCAGGGCTTATCTGTAAACCACAATTTCATAGGAAACAGGGATTTGAGATGTTGAGCAGTATAATTTCCAATGCTTACCTGTTGAACTTGTTTTTTATAATAGATTTCAAGTGTACATAGTATACATGATCAGACTTGTTCCATGATACCTGACTGAAACAGTAATACAGTAATGCTGTAAGAAAGTTTCAACTTTATTTTGTGAAAGAATTGTACACATTTAATTTAGTATTACTATGTATACAACCATTGAGGTTTTATAGTACGTTTCTTTAAATAAATAAATAAAAATTACAATGAATTTAAGCATCTGTGGATTGTTCACATCCCATTTCCACTGATCCTGTGGTGAAAGCATTCTGCTGTCAATATGTTTCTCTACAGGGTTATTTACATAGAAGTGTATAGTTTTAAAGCATGTGTAGCGATATCGTTGCCCTGGTTACATATGCATGACCTCAAGGGAGCTGATAAGATGTAGGTCTGGTCTAACACAAATAGATTTTTATATTTGAAATGTTTAACTAACTACATGAAAACATGGGTTCCTGGAGGCAGTAGAGCATCAAGCTTAGAGATGTATGCCTTGAGCAAACAACAAAAAAATACAACACAAAGAAGCAGTCATGAAAAGTACAGTAAATTGTTATTTTAAAAGAAGTATGACAATGTATTTAATGGAATAGTCACAAATCTGGCCTTAACCACTTGCCTATCAGATCAAATAGTTGGACAATCTTAACACCACTGCTACAGACCCCAAAACCCTGCTCCTGCGCAGACTTTTTTTCTACAGTGTTTTTATTATATGTAGCTGGATTAATAGATTTAAAATACAGATGCGTTCAGACCTGCCACTCTGCTTAGATTAGATCAGTTTGAGTTCTTTATATTTTATTTATTTAACCAGGGGATTTACCCATTGCAGCCAAGGTCTCATTTACAAGGGGGTCCTGGAAAACAATGAAAAAACAATTACAATATACAAACCACATGATAAAAGCTTTTCTGTTTATACTTGCCATCACCAGACAGGATCAGCAAACCTGATGTATTCCACCATAGTTATCTGTACCATGCTTGTGTAGGGTTTACAGTGCTTTGCTATGTTTACATATGCCATAGCAGTGACACTTATTTGAAAGGATTATATCAGTCTTTTGACAATGCAGACTACTTTTCTTTCCTTCACAGTAGCCTTGAAGAACAGCCTCCCCCCTTTTTACCAAAGGAGAGTTCTATTCAATTATAGTACTGCTGTTGCAAGCATTTTAAAGGCGAAGTTAAAGATTTTCTGAAAGCTTCACAAAAGCATTATGGCTGTTCCTATTAAAAGAATAAGCTGCGTTAAATGGAGCACTTATGGCTCATTATGAAACTCTAGCCTAGTGATACCCTCTTCAACTTAAGCAGTGAGTCATTTATGTGAGCTTACAACAAACATACCTACAGGCATCAGTCAAGCTTTATTTTTGGGGCGGGGAAACACTGTGTGACAATCACTCACTACTGTAAGTCATAGTTACGATTAGGAACTATTGTCCACATTAACCCAAGGCATCCAGTTACTAGATTTGCTTAAAACTTCGTACAACAATCCCTCCCAGTACAGTATTGACCCAACAAGCCATACATGCCTCAATACAGATTCAACACATCAGCACATTTACAATTGATTATGAAATGTCTGGCCCACACAACGTTCAATATTTAAGTTCTGGTTGAATGAGCAATGGCATAATTGCTTTTATTACACTGTTGGAGAAGGTTCAGACAACAGCAAGCACAGACTGTAAAATGAAGACGGCAGGCAGAGGGGCATTTACTGTAAATGTCCATATTTCACTTCTTGAATCTCTAGTCTTGAAATGTTCTCCTGTTTAGAGCATAGTCACACCAATCAACCCCTATGTGTGAAGGAACTGCTTTTTAAAAACATCGCCTAACTATTTGCAGCGAAATAATACTTTACAGATTGACGCAGTCAAAATAAGAAAGCTGACTGCAATTTTGAGAGAGAAGCGTCGCTGATAGAGGTCAGGTAGATTTTTTGGTAATTGAAATGTGTTCCAACATTAGTTGTATCTGTAAGTTGACATTTAATCGATAAGATCAATAGGACTAAATATGTAGGTTTAAAAGTACGTTTATTTAGAATGGTAAACACTAGGCCGCACGTGGACACCGGGCATGTCAACAACGATAGAACATTTAGTTTAACATTTGAAATATCATCCATCGACTGAAAACCTAACAATACTGTTGTAGACTGAATGTGTCCTACAATTTCTAAATGAAACTTTTCGGTTATCTTTCCAATCAATCAAGCAATGTTATTTGTCCCAATGTATTAACCCCTTTCACAACTAATTTTTCCAACGATATCATACAACATGGTCTACAAAATTGTATAATAGCATCTTCAAAGAATAATATGACATAGCTCTTGACAATATGAAGGGCACAGTATTCATATTATTACGTTTTCTGTTAGTTCAGTGGCGAATCTAACCTCAGCCCATTTAGCTGATTCCAATCAACATCTAATTACAACCATGCACTAAAAGCAAGTGATAATAATTAATCTACAAATCCCCAGCCAATAAAACCACCCCACCAACAGCTCAATTGTAATTATTAATGTTTTTAAAGGCAATGTGTATTTCATTAACATGTGACCTGCAGTATTTTTCAGTATGTGATAATACAAAAAACAAGGAAAACTATTAAGTCAAATTTTGGCCACACTAGCTAGACAACCTGTTGTATAGGCGTGTTTGTTTTTAGTAGAATGTTACAAAATTAGTATTCCACCCTAAACTTACTGTGTTGTTTGGAAAGGCAGGCTTAATTAAAGGGAAGTTTTTGCCACTCCCAAACTCTTGTTTGGGTCCACTATTAACTTCTTTATCTGTGACTATTAAAAACAAAGGCTGATGTGTACCGAAACAAGAATTTAACTTCCATGCACCATAAGGAATGGTAATGAATGCCCTCAGTCAGGGTGTTCTCCTAAGTCCAAAGTGCAAAAAAACATAAACTTTTAAATTTTCTTTTTTTTTATATATATACCTTGCTGTTTATACTGAAAATCATTGATCTGGATTGTGAGCAATATATTTTGGTGCAATAGAACCAGTACAACTATTACTTTATACTGTTTGATTTAAATTAAAGTTAAGTCATTGTAGTTTAACAATAACTAAATAGGTAATCGTTGTTTTTTAAATGCTGTATGGCACCCATTACATGTTTATGCATTTGCATTTTAAAATGTTTGGTTTTTGCTTCATAGAAGCCCCATTCAAAATCGATATAGTAGGTATAGTGTCTAACATCGGTACTGAATGCATCTGTTATGCACAAAAAAGGTTGTAGCATCCATCACACTGACTAAGTTGTATCCGTCTACCACCATCCATCAGGCTTCAGCTATGCCACCTGACTCGTATATTGACTGAGTCAACCCAAGACCCACAATTTCCCAATATGAAAACATGTTTTATGGAGTAGTTTGATAAATAGAAACATGATAGTGATGGTTATATGTTTCAAGTCCAGAGCAAACACGTCCAAGTTAAACTACAAAAATTATTTGTTTTGTGTTAGAGAGAAAAAACAAAAAACAAAAAACATTACACCCCTGGCTTTTGTTATGCGCTGATCACATTAGGGTCTCATGATTTGCAGTCTCTTTAGGTACAACACTTAAGGCCACTGTGTCTATCCAGAAAATAGTGCCTTTAAATCACTGCCACTATAAAGACAAGGGGTAGAAGAATGTACAGTTTATTTTTAAAGAAGAATTACTAATTTAATTGTTTAGTTTTTTTTATTTTTTTATTCAAAACCATAATTAGCACATTGTTAAGAAGTGTTATCAAACTTACTGTTTCAGTTTCAACCATGTAGTTTTTAGCAGACAGTGCAAAAACAATTAGATTGATGTTAGTTATTAAAGTAGCTTTTAGCCACAGCAGGTGAATTTGAGTGGAAGTGACACTTAAGAAATAATTATGCACCTGGCTGTTCTTGATGAGTTGAACACTGTCAGCAATTCAGTGCACTGTTGACCCTCCATGAAATGTAGACAGTATGAAAATACTGTAGCTGGATTAATCCGTAATGTCTGGCACTACTGAGGAAGTGAAACTAACAATAAAGGTGACGTCATTGTTTCTCAAAGTGTTTCATATAATGTAATACTATAAACTGTCAGGTGCCCTTTGGTGCTAAAATGTTTTGCAATAACTCCCACACAGGATGCTTATTGAACCCACCTAAAACATTATGCAATCAGCAGGATGATTTGAATGTTATAACTTTCAAGGAGACTAACTGTTTTTACATATATCAGTCTCATAGAAGAAAAGATGCTGTTAACAGAACACTTAACAATTGGAGTAGACAACTGAAACAGCAAGAAAAATTACCTGAGAGTTGACAAACCATATTTTACAGTTTATATCTCTTGTTTTAAAAAATATGCTTCGTCACCTACAAAGTAGGATTGGTACACTCACAGCATGTAAATAATTATAATGGCCAATTAAAACAAGTTGTGTTACCATCACTAAGGCTTTTGAAATATACCCAGCTTTGTTGGAGAGCTGAGTCAGGTATAGGTTTATTCTGAAGTTTTATCAAACTAGTTTTTATCTCAGACATATAGAAAAACATATGTTTGCCAGTAAGCTGCGAGTCAAAACAAATCATACCCTCAAGGGATAAACTCTTACCATTAACATTAATGCAGATTGATTTGTGAAGGGAAACAAAGAACCAGGACCAATAAAATATACAAATCATTATACAAAGCAAAGGAAGATTATAAAAAATATATGTATTTAAAAAAGAAAGATTTTGAAAGCTAAACCATTACCATTGGTAATGCCTTTCTTTAATTTTTGTATTAATTCATCCCACAAAGCCAAATGTGATTTCAGGCTCATATGTGCTGAATGCATAAACGTTAAACTAGACTGTCACCCATCCTTCTATGGAAAAAGGTATCTCTGTCCATTCTAATTAAATGTTGTGGTGTACTAAAGGAGCGCAAACATTTTGGTGGAAATGGCAATTACTCTGCGTCCCTAATCCGTGTCATTTTAACCTTTTATAGCAGACTAATGTTATTAAATAAAGTCCCCAAAAAACTGACAAAAGTTTTTTTGTATGTACTATATTACTAAACTTGTTTAACATTTAACATATTGGAAATCTTTGAAACTAATCAGAAGATTTAGATTGATGTTCTTTTTATGATACACTACAACATTGGAAAAGAACATGTCTGTATTAATGGTTAAATGTTTATGCAAATACAATAACAGTTGGTAAATGTGAAAACTCTAAAGTTAACATTGCTACTTATTGTGTTTGCTTACCAGCAGTTATGACATAAAATGAATTGTAATCCTACACAAACAAAATGCATTGCAAAGTAATTGGCTTTTGTAATTTATTAGGTTTTTTATAAGTATAGCTTTCATGTAGACCAACCCGTTTCCTGTGATGATACCTTTCAGATAGATGTTAGCTGCAAGATAAATACTTAGTGATTTACCATTACACTATATAGGCATTTGGAAAACACCTCTAAGCTATTGTTTGGTATCAAGGAAACAGGGTTGGGCCTCGTTTGTTTAGACTAGCTAATTCTATCTGGCCTCAAGCTGTACTATATACCTTGGTGTACACAAGTGTTATCTACCAGCCCACATAAAAAGGACTTTATATTATATAATATTGACAATAATCCTATTGGGTTTTATTTTTTAAATTTGAGATACCAGTCTGCAATTAGTCTACATACAACAGTGAGAAAGATGGCCTGGTTTCAATATAGTTCTGTCCTGGTTTTAATACAGTACAGGGCTTACTATTCTGTCCTCCACACCTTTGAAAACTATTGTATGCAGCTGTACCATATCTCATTTGGGAGTTGATGCTTCCCATCATATGACCCGAAGCTGGTTTCTTTTTATACAAGACCCTTGGTAAACTTTATTCAAATCATTATTTTACATTATTAAAACCAGTTCTCCCTTAAAAATAAATAAATAAATAAAATTTTACTCTCTAAATGTTGCCTTTTGTTTTTCTTGTCCCGCACACTGATGCAATATTCTCTGTTGTAGGTTTTGCTTTACAGTTGGTTCATGGGACACGGGTCACAGGAGCTTAACAAAAGAGAAGGTAAAGTTCCTTCCAAGTCCTTATACCCTTAATTACATTGGAAGCTACCTCAGTTTAACCTGCTCTTACTAAACACACAGCCTCATTAGTCTACTTACCCAAATCAGTGGTGTATGTGCAATTCAGAGAGCTAGGAAGGAAATTAAAAGAGAAAACCAAAACTGTGGTATTTTCTGGTATACTACCCGCACCTTGCAAAGGACCATATGGACAGCTGGAAATAATTAATCAAAACGAATGGCTGAAGACGTGGTGCACACGGGAAGGCTTCACCTATCTTGATCATTGGACCACATTCTACAACGAGGACTATCTGTATAGACGGGATGGACTGCATTTAAATAACAAGGGAACTAGTCTACTCGGAGAAAAGATCCTCGAGCAGGTTCGGAAGCATTTAAACTAGAAAGGAAGGGGGGAGAAATCAACAAAAAAACAGAAGGGAGACCGCATCAAAACAAGAACAACAACTCAGGTAAGACAACCATTAAATGTATTTATCTAAATGCTAGAAGTATCAGAAACAAAATTCTAGAACTTGAAGCTACTGCACTAACAGGTAACTATGATGTGATAGGTGTTACAGAAACGTGGTTATCTGAGAGTGATGGGGACGAATATAATATTTGTGGGTATACACTGTATAGGAAAGACAGGCAGGACAGAAGAGGAGGAGGGGTAGCGCTATATATAAGAAACAGTCTTGAAGCCCAGGTGTTAAACCTGGACAAAGAAAATAAAACCGAATCAATATGGGTCAGAATAACAGACAAAAATTCCAAAGGCATAATAATAGGAGCATGCTATAGACCGCCAGATTCAGACGGTGAGCACAATAATCTGTTATACAATGACATTAGAAATGTATGTAGCAAAGGAGAAGCCATACTAATGGGGGATTTCAACTTCCCCCAAATAAAATGGGAAAACCCGGTGGGTAGCGCGAAGGATGAAATAGAAATGGTGGAAATGACAAATGACTGCTTCCTAACACAATTTGTGAAGGCACCCACTAGAGGGGAGGCATGCCTTGATTTAGTCTTTTCAAATAACGAAGATAGAATAACTAAAACAGAGGTCAGAGAACCATTGGCAAACTCAGACCACAACATGGTCTCATTTGAAGTGTTTTTTAAATCCCCAAAAGTAAAGACTAAAGCTAAGGTTTACAATTTTAGAAAAGCAAACTATGAAGGCATGAAACAGAGACTAACAGAAGTAGATTGGAGTAAAATAGAGAAAACACCCACAGAAGAAGGATGGTTGTTCTTCAAAAATGTAGTACTAGAGGCACAAAACAATTACATCCCTAAAGTAGACAAATCTAAATGTAAAACTAAATTGCCAAAATGGTTTAATAGATCAATTTAAAAAAAATATTCAGCGAAAAAAGGCACTGTACAGAGCATTAAAAAAGGACCAAAAAGAAAGTACGCAGAAAGAGTACACGGAACTGCAAACGCAAGTCAAAAAGGAAGTTAGAAAGGCCAAGAGAGAAATAGAAATGAACATTGCTAAGGGAGCTAAAACCAATTCCAAAATGTTTTTCCAATATTACAACAGCAAGAGAACATTCAAAGAGGAGATTAAATGTTTAAGAGATACAAATGGCAAAATCGTAGAGGAAGAAAAAAAAATAGCAAATATGTTAAATGATTACTTTTCACAAGTTTTTACAAAGGAAGATACTGACAACATGCCCCACATGTCATCCAGTTCCTATCCAGTTTTAAATAACTTTAGCATAACTGAGGCAGAAGTGTTAAAGGGACTAGGAGCTCTTAAAATAAACAAATCCCCTGGGCCGGATGAGATCCTCCCAGTAGTACTCAAAGAAATGAAAGAAGTAATTTACAAACCGCTAACCAAGATCATGCAGCAGTCTCTTGACACAGGGGTGGTACCGACAGACTGGAAAATTGCAAACGTAATACCGATCCACAAAAAGGGAAACAAAACTGAACCAGGTAACTACAGACCAGTAAGCCTGACTTCTATTATATGCAAACTTATGGAAACTATAATAAGATCCAAAATGGAAAATTACCTATATGGTAACAGGGTACTGGGAGATAGTCAACATGGTTTTAGGAAAGGGAGATCGTGTCTAACTAACTTGCTTGATTTTTTTGAGGATGCAACATCGATAATGGATAATTGCAAAGCATATGACATGGTTTATTTAGATTTCCAGAAAGCTTTTGACAAAGTCCCGCACAAAAGATTAATTCTCAAACTGAACGCAGTTGGGATTCAAGGAAACACATGTACATGGATTAGGGAGTGGTTAACATGTAGAAAACAGAAAGTACTGATTAGAGGAAAAACCTCAGAATGGAGTGTGGTAACCAGCGGTGTACCACAGGGATCAGTATTAGGTCCTCTGCTATTCCTAATCTACATTAATGATTTAGATTCTGGTATAGTAAGCAAACTTGTTAAATTTGCAGACGACACAAAAGTAGGAGGAGTGGCAAACACTGTTGCAGCAGCAAAGGTCATTCAAAATGATCTAGACAAGATTCAGAACTGGGCAGACACATGGCAAATGACATTTAATAGAGAAAAGTGTAAGGTACTGCACGCAGGAAATAAAAATGTACATTATAAATATCATATGGGAGATATTGAAATTGGAGAAGGAATCTATGAAAAAGACCTAGGAGTTTTTGTTGACTCAGAAATGTCTTCATCTAGGCAATGTGGGGAAGCTATAAAAAAGGCTAACAAGATGCTCGGATACATTGTGAAAAGTGTTGAATTTAAATCAAGGGAAGTAATGTTAAAACTGTACAATGCACTTGTAAGACCTCATCTTGAATATTGTGTGCAGTTCTGGTCACCTCGCTATAAAAAAGATATTGCTGCTCTAGAAAGAGTGCAAAGAAGAGCGACCAGAATTATTCCGGGCTTAAAAGGCATGTCATATGCAGACAGGCTGAAAGAATTGAATCTGTTCAGTCTTGAACAAAGAAGACTACGTGGCGACCTAATTCAAGCATTCAAAATTCTAAAAGGTATTGACAGTGTCGACCCAAGGGACTTTTTCAGCCTGAAAAAAGAAACAAGGACCAGGGGTCACAAATGGAGTTTAGAAAAAGGGGCATTCAGAACAGAAAATAGGAGACACTTTTTTACACAGAGAATTGTGAGGGTCTGGAATCAACTCCCCAGTAATGTTGTTGAAGCTGACACCCTGGGATCCTTCAAGAAGCTGCTTGATGAGATTTTGGGATCAATAAGCTACTAACAACCAAACGAGCAAGATGGGCCGAATGGCCTCCTCTCGTTTGTAAACTTTCTTATGTTCTTATGTTCTTAATAGGTGATCTAGTGCTGCCATTACATACATGTGCTGTCTTTGAGGGTAGCCTTTAGTTCATTAAAATACAACAATTGAAGTAGAGTATTTAAGACACTAAAATCAGTGACTGTCAATGACAAGGCTTTTTTTAAGTGCTTGGAACATGCATGACTGTTGCACCTGGCTTTAACTGAGACCAGTTATTGACTTTTACTAATATCATCTTTCCAGGTGTCAGCTAAAACAATTCATCTTTGGCTAGAAGGTGTTAATGTGAAATTAGAGAACAATAACATTCTGTTTTAGATCCATTTTGCCATGCTCACTAAGCACTTTAAAAACAAACCTTGCGTTTTATGTAAGCTGTTGGTAATACTTCTTAAATTCCACATTCCGTCATCAGTTTGAAGAAGAGAAGAATGTAAAGTTGTTACTGTGTTGTAGCTTTCCCATGAAACCTACATAAATACAGGGGGTAGGAGCAATTTTCAGTCCAGTCGTGATTTACATTTATGAGTTGTTTATTCTGTTAGCCTTTAATGCTTGTTTCATGCCTGAATCGTGTGGACTCTAGGATCTTGGGGGCATAGGAAAAGGCAACTGAATAGTACTATTGTGTGAAGCCGCATAGAGGCAGTTTAGAAATCGCACAGTTACTTTGTACGTATATGCACAGTATCCTTACTAAGCTGAGTGGAGTCACTCCAGATCTTACTTACTTCAGAGGCATTTATATCAGTTTAAAAACAATATATATATATATATATATATATATATATATATATATATATATATATATATATATATATATATATATATATATATATAAATGCATTCAGAAATAATTTATGTCAACCTGTTTTCATCTGTTTTTGTGTAATACTATATAACATGTAATATACACCAGAACTTAGCAGTAGAGTGTTCTTTTTGTCTTCTATAATTATTGATATTGTACTTGTTTTGTAATAAGTATAAAACATTAATGACATTGTATTATGATAACGTTGTTTACGGGGTAGCTGTGGTATAAAAGGTTATTGTTGTCTGTCTGGAGACACATGATTGTATTCTACTATCCTTTAGAATCTGAGACTGATGCCTAGAGCATGTTGCATTCCAGTTTCTTGGAATGGTGAGGTTTACACCTTGAGTGACAGGGTGGCTTGGAGCTATGCACAGGGAGGAGTATATCTATTTACACCTCATCTCGTATTTGTGTAGGATGGTTGGGGGATGTTTTGGGGGGGAGTAAGAAGTTTGAAACAGCAGGGAGTGGCAGGAAATAGCTAGGTGTGTAAGTAGAGAACAAAAACTAGCAGCAAGAAGGATAATTAAAACACAGTATTTTGCTCTTCATATTAAATTTGGCATCGAAGTCTGAGGCATTTAAACACTTGAGTGCAGGTATAAAATATTGCTTTGAATCAGAAAACTACTACTGCTTTTTGGCACCTGGTCTATAGGAAATCCAGACGGCAAAACTTTTTTATATTACATTAAAATAAAACAAAAAACATTGTCTTTAGGTTTCTGGAGCTTTCTGTACATCTACTGTATAATACTATCTCAAGGGACCCACAAACCCTATCACAATACCAAGATATATATATATATATATATATATATATATATATATATATATATATATATATATATATATATATATGTGTGTGTGTGTGTGTGTGTGTGTGTGTGTGTGTGTGTGTGTGTGTGTGCATATATATATATATATATATATATATATATATATATATATATATATATAGGTATTACATACACACCAGTGTGTTCAGTATTCAGTATTCAGACTTAATTTTTACTTTTACTTTTCTTTTTAAACAGCTGAAGGGCTTTTCCCCCAAACGTCCTGAAAATGAAACTTTTTTAATCTTCTAAACTTTTTGTGCACATTTTTTAAAAACCTTGTCTTTCATATGCCTTCAATTTTGTACACTGCAGTTATATATAATAGTGTAGAACTTTGCGAAGATATGTTATTTAGTTTTTGAAATTAACCGATGTGTTACATGAGATGCCATTTATGAGAATTATTTGTTTGGTTACACTGCTCCAATATTATTGTGTTATTCATTTTCGCTTTTAAACAAGGGAGTGACAGAAAAACACCTTGAATAAGTTGCCATCTGTTTTAAGCAACCATAAATAATTTTCAGAAAGGGATTTTCCACCCTGACATGTAGCTGAGGGAGGAAAGGTGAATTAAGGTAAATGTGTAGTATAAAACTAATGAATAAGAAAACTAAACAACTTGGATAGTGAAGCTAAACAGTGGGTTCAGACGATTTACTACAGCATTCATTTTCCAGGAAATGTAAGGAATAAAGATAACTTATATTTCTGTGTGTTTTCTTTTGTCGTCATTAGGGTAATGCCTAATTTTGAAACTGTATAGACTCTGGACTCAGGAGGTAACGCAATTTACCGGTTTGATAGGGGCGAAAGGATATGACCATAATTGAAAAGCAGAGATGTTAAAAGAACTCATGGGTGTGGTCATCTGGAGACGTCATTAACTTCCCGAAAATACCTGTAGGAGCTTTAAAAACAGAACCCTTCATTTGCACCTACAGTCTTGAGTTCGTCACACGCATTTTAAACGAGGACTGATTTTTTTTTTTTTTTTAGCTCAAGAAAAAATAACGAAAGGATTTATTTTAAAACCGAAAAGGTCACAATTTGTAAATCGATGGGGAGTAATAGGAGTTTTGGAGTAATACTTATCCTAGTCCAGGTTAGTCTTTTTTAAAATGTATTTATTCTTATTAATTGTAAACATGTTTGTCTGTTGAATCTTATTAATAGTATAACTGTTAAGAGATCAGCGCTTCTACTTTTGAGCTTCTAACTGTGCCCTCTGGGTACGTATTTCCAAAAGCTGTTGTTTGGTTCCAAAATGCCTTTTCATATTGTGTTCCTTAACTACCGGCACACATTCATTGCACAATAAACACTTTGGTTTTGCGTTCGGTACAGTCCTGACCTACAGTACATTGTTACTGGTGAACTGCTTTAAGAAGGATTTTTCCTGAAAACTACAGTATCTAAGGGATTTAATTTAAGAAAAGATGAATGAAATAGATTTTTTTATATATCTATAAAAATGTTATTTATGTTCAAATTACCGTGTTAATTCTTAATAAATTGGTAAAACCAAAAAACGTAATTGTCCATTCACACAGTGGAAAATCAGGAGCCCTAGGTCAGGGATGGGTTTAATTCCTGAACAACACCTAGGCAATAGTCTATACTGTGGGTATGGATAGGCAACGTAGTTGAACTTTTAACACCTATATGATTGAAATACTTTATGTAACGCCTAAAATATTCACGCGTAAAATCTTTCGCAATTTAAAATAAATGCTTTGCGTTAAAGTACACT
This sequence comes from Polyodon spathula, assembly GCF_017654505.1. NCBI lineage: Eukaryota > Metazoa > Chordata > Actinopteri > Acipenseriformes > Polyodontidae > Polyodon > Polyodon spathula. Next base: position 37,763,693 of record NC_054546.1, on the reverse strand, counting down.
CATTAAGCACTAACGGGTGATTAATTTTCTAAACGCACAGCTATTGCCAAAAGTTTTCCATCGCCCTATAGAATGTACTAATATTGCTTAATAAAACTGAATGAAATCTGCTGAATAAGGCTAGTTGACATATTGAATTACGTACCGCGTTGTAGTTTTGTATATACCTAACGAAAAACTGACTAAATGTGACATTTCGAAATCTAACATGAGATACTGTACTACTGTTATAGCTTCCGATAGACTCCTGCCATATCATTGTGTAGTTTGATTTACATTGTTAAATTAAATATCTAAATTATGTTCCTGGGTTGTTGTTGTTTTTCTCAATCCTGAAATTCTTGGTGATGTAAAACTTTTGGCCATAACTACTTTAGTTTCAAAAGAGATGTTGGGCATAAACATATCTGAATATTCCTACTATAGGCCAATTTTGTTTTACTGATAAATATCCTTTTTCTTTTAAAATGTTAGATTTGGATTGGAGGATTTTGTGAAGAAAGTGCAAAATGTCAGCCTGGATTCAGTTCAAACCATTTTGTCTTCAAACTCAACAAAGGAGAGCTAGAGAGAGGCAGAGTGCTTGGTAAAGGTAAGATGGTTTAGGGTTTTGAGATCCATTGGATTGTAAATAAAACAAACTTTCCATTAAAACTAGAAAGCCAAGATTGTGACTGCGATTGTGTTCATTTGGACTCGGACTACTGTATAGATGGGAAGAATGTTTGTTTTTGCATTTTGTTCTGCCTTTTGTAATTGTTGATCTTGCCCTAGGCTGTCTGGGGCTACTTGCAAGTCATCTCTTGTAGTTTCTTTTAAAATCAAGGTGTTTTTGCCAGAAATGCACACTTGCTGTTTGGATGGTTAACTTTCATCGCAGTTTGTGGTATAGATGAAAGAGCAAATGCCTGAAGAGGGTGATTTTTCAAATTCAAAACTGGTTGTGCAATGCCACATGGAGGACATAGTAAATATTTTGTTTTACTTGTTTTGAGTGTGTTAAGAAAAATGGCACATAGTAACACACAATGTTAAAGAAAGTCCTCTCCTGTATGTCAGCCTTTCATTTTTTTATAGGTATACAGTGGATATAGGTCATGACCAACTTTTTTTGCCCAACTGATGTGAGTTGTCACTGACATACTAAGGGTGACATTAATTTTGAAAGTAACAGCAGTGACCAATCTAACTAGCATGCAGACTTAAATTCTGACACTCCCTGTTTGATAGAACCCTTCAACCTGTTTGCTAACAGGCAACTCTCCCAGTGATTAGGTGTAAATTGTATTTTAGCCTGCCACACCTTAAGTGTAGGAGTAAAGATACTCTCACAACAGGAGCAAATTAAAAACATTAGGCAGATTTATCCAGTGAAAGGCAGTGTGTTTTTATTTCTTTTGTTTTTTAATTAATGTTGCTTGGGCATTGATGTCCTCTTTGTTTTATAATGTAATTTTTGGCTGAATGTGATCTGTGATTTAAACATCAAGGATGCAGTCTATCCACCCACCCCAAAAGAATAAAAAAAAAAAAAAAAAAAAAAAACTTTGAGAAGTGACTCGGGCATTGCACAATTTAAAATAATAATGTCCAGTAGGGACTAGAAATCTGACACACTGGTATCATTCTAGTATGTCATTGTTTATAGAATGCTGTTTAAAGTGGGTAATTGGATGCTGTTTGATTTGAAATGTTCTGCTGAATGTGTATGATGTCATCAGTTAGAAAGACACTGGGTGTTAATATTGATGAGAGGGCCAGAACAAGAGTGCTCACGGTCTCCTCTGTAGACAAACTGTTTTTTCCTGTCCCTGATGGCATTTTTTTTAAGGTGATTAATTACAGTATTTTTTAGTTAATTATTTCTTGTTTGCACCAAGTTGGTATGCAGGGAATTTGTAAACTGTAGATTAAATCTCTTGGGGTTGATTTTAATGTTTGTAGTAGGACTTGATCTTGCAAACTTGTTAATGATAAAATAGGTGAGGAAATGGTTGACCAAGCTTACCTTGAACGCTAAGCATATAGTAAATTTAATGTGGTTGTTTTGAACATTTATTTTTTCCCCCTTCCTCTAAAATGGAACTGGTTTAGCTTTTTTGGTATGGATTTCTGAAAAACTTACTTTAAAAATAAGGTGAATGAACATACCAGTGTTATTAATTAAAAGTTTAAAAAGCAAAAATTCAAAGCATGTTCCATATTGGGAGGATCTGTTGTGCTTAAGGTACACTTTTTGTTAAATGTACATTTGACATTTTTTCAGTCTTTTTTTAAAAAAAAAAAAAAAAAAAAAAATTACATTTTGGCTTTCCTGTGGTTGCTTAACAGGACCTCTTTGTGTGTTGAACATGCATGTGGTATAACATGCTACAGTATCAAATTACTGCCTACTTAAATCTGCTGTGATTACCTGTCTCCCCATAACAGCACAGTATATCACTTCTGGGGATCTTGGAGAGTGAACAGTATTTTGTAACACAATGAGTTGGTGTCAAAAAACATGCCATCTACTGGAAAGATTTTGGCTACTTCTTTTTTTGGGTCAAGTATGCTGCGATTGAACCAGGCCCATGACTTGTGTTCACATTTTTGGAAATTTTGTTTGCAGCTGGTAATGTGTCCATAAGCCTTTTAACTGGGTTGTTATTTGTTATACATTTCAGTCGCTATTGAACAAGCATAGTTTAAATTCAAAACATGATTTTGCATTCAAACTGCTATTCGCATTCTTGCTTGGCAAGACTTCAGTAGTAAAGAGCTTGGAAAATGAAAAGTGCATTGCAGGTTTGCTGCTTGGAGTGGCATTTTATTGTATGGGAAGGCAGAACAAAAGTTCATTCTTATTCCATAATGTCTTTTATAAAGATGTATTCTTATCTTGAATGAAAGGTTTATTCTCATATTGAATAAACGTTTAAAGTCTTTTGTTGTATGTACGTCTTTGTCTAAAAGCAAAGTTGTAAGCTAGGATACCCCCTTTCGCAGTTCTAAAGTCGTCTTCAGAAAATCTTTATGCACTTTATGATGTCATAGATTTCTTCTTTTGATATGTAATTTGCCTTCAGCACTGAAGCCATTTCAAATTTGTTACAAAAATTAAGGCTGTGAGTGACTTGCACAAAGGCCATTATTTATACATTTGTAATCTTTATTATTGGCACTCATAACCAGTCCCTCATTTTAGAAATGACTAATGGAGACAAAAGCTTTTTGCCGGGAACATAGACACATTATCTGCACAAAATGATGTATTAAGCTCGTCTCCCCTGTCTTGTGTGTGTCTCTTATTTATTAAAAAACACGTCGTGGAACATGAAATAACTAAGTTCTGATTTGTGGTAAAAGCTTATACCTGTTGCTCAACCCCAACCTAACTAGAAGTCCACAGGTATTCTGTTGCTTTTAGAATGGTTCACTAGTGTTTTAATGAATTTGTGGCAGTTGCATGAGATGTAGCCCTGCCCACTTTTGCTAATGCAGCATTGACTTCCTAGAAACCATTTTATGCAAGGGTTGGGTAAAGCAAACCTGGGAGCCTTTTTTCTAATTGTCTAAGACCTTTTGCTGTTTACCACCCTAAAAATTAATTGATGCTTTTATAATTGTTTCCTTTTATGAAATGAGTTTACCCGAAAGCATTTTAAAATTGAAAGGTTGTAGTTAAAGCTCAGTAACTACAAATATTCTCAGGCTTTATTAACAACAATGTTACTTTATAGAAGGAATTGTAAGAAACCTTTGTTGCTGTTCCTTTTGAAAATATTTCACTTTTTCTAGTGAATTTTGATGACTGTACTGGACGCAAGGTAGTCCTTTACAACTCGAACGATTCCCGGTTTGATGTGGGTACTGATGGAACTATCAAACTAAAGAGAAGGGTGAAACTGCATCATGGGCACAAGAGCTTTTCAGTCCATGCCTGGGTTACTAAAGGCAAGCGATCCTACACCAGAGTCACAGTGGAAAATGAAACGAGAAGACGCCACTCCCACCATAGAGACCATGACCACCATGGAAAGGTAAAAACACAGTAAGGAGCTTGCTCATTGAATGGACTTGGTGATGCAGTTGTATGATGAGCAGATTGCTTCTGTTTTTTAAATGTTCTATTTGACCACGTTTGCAATGTCTTTTTTTTATGTCCTCGAGCATAAATGATGCCTTTTAATTCATTAGCAATTTCACATGCTGTGTTCTAGATACAGTGAAGATCTATTGCATGCTTAGCACTTTTTTTGTTCTCTCTTTTTAAAGCATAACTCATCTACAAATGTTCAGAGCAGTAGCCAGCACCAGGTCCTGACATTTCCACAATCTTCTACTGGCTTGAGGAGACAAAAGAGAGACTGGGTGATTCCACCTATCAGTGTTTCTGAGAATGAACGGGGCCAATTCCCCAAATTTGTGGTTAAGGTATGTACTTGTATTTTAAAATTGTGTGTATATGTGTGTGTGTGTGTGTGTGTGTGTGTCTATATATATATATATATATATATATATATATATATATATATATATAATATATATATATATATATATATATATATATATATATATATATATATATATATATATATATATATATATATATATATATATATGCATACATACATACTTTTTAAAAAATACATACATGCATACATACACACTTTTTAAAAAATATATACCTATATCTAACTCCATGTATATTGGAAAATTATTGTCCACAAAGGGAGATAAAGCTTCTTTTAGAGCTGTCTCTGAAGGACACTTGCCACTAGTGGACAATAGTCAATAAAACCCGAAATATCCAGTCTATTAAACCTTGAAGAAAGCTTTATCTGCATTTTGATTTTTGGACGACAGAGCGACTGTGCTCTTGTATTTCTCCACAGATTCTTCTAATGGAGGATTACAAGCTGTATTGATTACAGCTTGTGTTTTTATCGTCTTTTTTTTGTTTAGAATTTGTTGATGCTCTTATGTACTAGATTTCTATTGGGTATTATGGAATACTACAGCGCTATAAAAGTGTGTGTAAGTCTTTTGAATCATTCACAGACCATGCATTATATTAAGAATAAACCTGCAAGTGACGGATGTTATATATGCACATATAATTAAATACACACAACCATCATCTTCATTTATTATTTAGTTACATTTTATGTTTCATACATGGATTCTCTAAAATTATTTATTTTTTTACTAAAAAGTGTGTTGTAGGTACCCTGGGAACTCAAACTTCTGTGAGCTTTCTGTACATGTTCATTTTTCTCTGTTTCAGATAAGGTCCAACAAAGACAAGGAAATTACAGTTTACTACCACATAACAGGGCCGGGAGCAGATGAACCCCCAGAAGGGCTTTTCACAATTACAAAGACTGGTGGGGAACTGTATGTGACCCAGCCCTTGGATCGTGAGTCTCAAGCTCAATATATTGTGAGTTTTCATTAATACTCTTCATCTGACAAGTCAAGCAATCCATTGATTTCTGGTACTTACTATTATTGTTTGTGTTTTTGTTTTTCTTTGTTTGTTTTATTAGCTTATGGCACATTCTGTTGACATTAATAATAAACCAGTTGAAGATCCTATGGAGATCATAATTAGAGTCACTGATCAAAATGATAACGTACCAGAGTTCACGATGAACACCTTTCTTGGCAATATAAGCGAGGGCTCACCACAAGGTAAGTTTGTGTATAGAAGATGGTGTTGGTGGGAGTACCACAATACAAACTTTGTAATCTCATATTTGGGTAGCAAGGTTATAAATTGAGATGCCCAGTACCCAGAAAAGGATTTTGCAACTTCTCTTGTTTTGGTACTTTTCAATGTGCAGTTACCAGGAATTCTACAGTTAACCTTTACAACCAATCCGATCGCTCCTTTGCTGTAGAATATATCACAATATACTACAGTTTGTGATTTCTGTAGTGGATGAAATTGAATTAATTTTAGGCTATGGCTAAGGACTTAACTTATTTATTTATTTTTAATAAAGTAGTGTTGAACAGCTATCAAACTCTGAAGTAAACGTTCCAAATTGAAAAACGTTTTATTGGTTTCTAATGTTAAATTATTGCTTAATTAAACCTGTCAAGATTAAGTCTTATTTTTTTATCTTATAACTGAGTTATTTCAGTATTGTCAGACTTCTGGCAGTTATGGGGGATTACTTAATAGTGCATTGATCTTTGTGTTCATATTAAGCCTGTTACTGTAACAAATGAATAACGTTAGGACAAACACAATGGAATGAAAACTTGATTTCTTTAATTTTTAGGAGCTGTAGTTATGAAGGTGACGGCTACAGATAAAGATGACCCCACGATGGACAATGGTATAATTGGGTATTCCATTCTAAACCAAGAACCTAAAGAACCCCACTTCCCCATGTTTTCCATTAACAAGGCAGGAACCATTAGTGTGATTGCAGCTGGGCTGGATAGAGAGGTGAGTTCTAACTAGCCTGCATATGTGTTACAGTTTTCACCCCAGGTAAAGTCAATGGTCTGCAACGTATAATAAACCCCTCTCATGTCTCATTTCTGTTTTGGTGTCCTGAAGGCCTATAGTGCTGGGGAGGGGGAGGGGGTGGTGGTGATTGTAAACAGAAGTAAAACTAGAATGTTTTTTTGGCATGCCCATTCCCTTACAAAATACTAGGCTAGTAATCTGGTTGCAGTAGGCATATGTCAAAATAGCTATACTAAATAAATGCATATCTAATACTGGACAAAATTCTTTTTTTGTTAATAGTAAATACAATTAATAATCCTGAAATGTTAGTCTGAAGGAAAGCAAGGCAAAGCAGTGTCTGCATTGCACATGCTTGTTTGTTCCTGTATAAAATCTTGGCCATTTTGATAATTTTAGCAATGACTAAGTGAGTATGGAATTACAATTTGCAGATTAGAGCTAATGTGTGAAACAGTATTAATCTTTTCTTTTATATAAATGTAGTAAATTTGGTGTTGACTTACATTTATAAAACTTCTTACGAAAGAAGTAGCAATCAATACATCCCTTTGTATTTTGTCTTTTCAGAAAGTACCTGAATATAAATTGATCATCCAGGCTGCAGATATGGATGGTACTGGTCTCTCAACCACTGCCACAGCTATCATTACCGTAACGGATCAGAATGACCATGCTCCACAGTTTAAAACTGCACAGGTAAATTCATATTTTGCACTAATCATACTTTTGATCCAATTACTTTGTGTAACATTGTACTTCTATTAAACCTGAAATTGTCCTAAATGTTATGCCTGACAAACTTAATTAAGGAAACTTATGGCTAATGTAATGTAGTAGTCTCTGGCTAAGAACACCCCTCGGGGAAGCAAACGAAGTGTCTGGCATTAGCTGCCAGACACAATATGAATGAATCAATAAATAAATATGTATCGCTTGTCATGATGCATGTGCATTAACATATGAAATGAACTGAATAAGTAAAAAGAAAAGCAATAGGCAAGGTATGTTAATAAACTATAATAAAGTATAAGACAAACTAATGTTAATAAACTAACTGTCAAACTAAATTAACACAGCACCCAAACACACATTAAATGCAGCAGCAACGTACAAGACATGCACATTATTTAAAATAATGAATCAGTACTTAAACACCGCTTCCAACTTTGTAGCAAGAGAAACAGCGCCACATTTTGCTGTTTTATTTACATGCCATTTCGTAGCAATGAGGTGCACTCGTGGAAATCAGAATACAAAACAAGGCAATGACGTGATGACGGTTCCAGAAAGATTTAATAAGCCAGTCGGTGTGCCTCAAAGTTGCTTGTAAACTTTATTTAAGTTTGAGTTATCAAGTTACAAAACAGTACTGTATCCATTGTGATCGAGTCGCTATCAGTGCCAAGAAGGTGTTCTTTTAAGCCGGAGCATGTACAATGGGGAGAAATCTATTTCACCACCAGAGTGTTCTCTTAGCCAAAGTATCCTCTTAGGAGGTCTTCCTTTATGCGGAGACCACTGTATTATTTAAAATGTTAACACTGTAGAAAATACATCCTTGAATTCTGGGTGTAACTGACTCGGTCATGCGTTGCAGTGGGTAAATGCACAGTGCTGTACCACAGAAGATGCAGGGGGACATAGCGGTTGTGCCCAACCTAATTCCGACTGAAGTAAATGGTAGTATATTCAATTGAAAATGGGTAACTCCAGTGTGTGTGTATATATAATATACATACATACATACATATACACACAGGTGTATTTCCTAAATAAAAGCTCAAGATTCCTGCAAAATTAGTTTTTTTTTTTTTTGCAGGAAACTGTTTGGGTACCAGAAAATGAAGTGGGCGTATTGGTGACGAGATTAGCTGTGACAGATCTGGATGTGCCCCATACACCAGCCTGGAATGCCAAATATACAATTGTCAAAGGGAATGATGGAAATGCTTTCAATATCACCACAGAACCCGGCAGCAATGAAGGAATTCTCAAAACTGCCAAGGTAGGGGACAAAAATGCCAAGAGGCAGGAGAACTGCATTGAACTCTTTTAATCCTATTTATTCACATTAACTCTGTTTTGCTCTTAGTTTCTAGCAGTCTGATCTGCCTTTTTACATGTAATAAACTTGGAAAAGTTCCAGTTTTGATTGCAGTCACTTTGTAAGTTTTATAATGACTGTATTTTAAAATGTCTTTGTTTTTTCTCCCTTTTAAGGGCCTTGATTATGAGACAATAAGGCAATACACGTTGTTTGTGACGGTAGAAAATGAAGAGCCATTTACCAGTACTCTACCAACAGCCACAGCTACCGTTACAGTTAATGTAGAAGATGTCAATGAGGCTCCCATTTTTAATCCACTGGTAAAGAGAATTGTAGTTGAAGAGAACATGCCTATTGGAAGTTCTATAGCAGTATACACTGCAACAGATCCAGACAAAGAGATGAAGCAGACTGTAACGTAAGTGTGTGTGGTTACACCTCCACCGAAGTGCAAGATTGTATATCCTTGATTGCATGTGCACAGTCGTAAAAATGATCTAAACACTGGCTCAACAAAAGTTTGTAGAGAAATACTGTTTTCTACATAAACTTTCTGGCAGAACTCAGTGGGTCAATTGCAATGAACTAAAAGGAGCATACTAGCTGGGGATGACCCTGAGGTTAATACCAATTGCATCAAACTTAGCAGCTCAAACTAGTCCCCAGCTGTGTATTCAAAGTTGGCTCAATTGCAACAAACCCAAAGTAACTACTGTTGCCCTCTAGAGCAGGGGTTCACAAAGTTTTGGTCAAGGAGGCTGCTAACAGGTGGGACATTGGGTGGTCTGCCGCATAATAAAATTCAACCTATAATTAAACACCAGTTTGTGCAATAAATATCACATACCTTTATAAATCTTTTCGGCTACCTTTTTTCTTTTTTGGTTTTTGAAATGGATTTTTTTATTTATTTTTTAGATTTGATTTTATCTAGTTTGTTTTTATACTTTTGTAATACTTTTATGGCTGGTTTAACAAACCCAGATTACCATTCTTACCTTTAAGGCAGGGGTGTCCAATCCTGGTTCTGGAGGGCTGGTGTCCCCCCTGTTTTTTGTTCTAACTGTGTCCTAAATTACTTAATTGTACCAATTATTATCAATTGTTCTAATTTAAGTAATTTAGGGTACAGTTGAAACAAAAACTAGGCAGGACACCGGCCCTCCAGGAGCAGGATTGGACACCCCTGCTTTAAGAGAAGCAGGACTACGCTTACCAGAATACATTGGGTTGTGAGTTGAAAAGCGTGATCTGTCCCGCCGAACACGGAGCCATATGGTTACCTTAATGATTGTCAAACCTTTCCCTTGTTATAAATACCGACATATCTCAATGTCACATACTCGTATCTCAAACTATATATTTAAATAGGTTGTAAATTCTCAAAAAGTCTCAAAATAAATTATGCCTCTATGTATAGTAGATTTGTGGATAGTTTGACACCACAGTAATCTTTCTAAGAGAAAATAAATGCCATACTAAGTATATTATCTGCTAGTAGTCTTTTAAATGGTTATTTTACAGAATGTAAAAGCAGTAGATATGTTTTATGTAATTTTATATAGCACAAAGACGGTACATCTCCGACCACAGTCTCCAGCTGACTTCAGCAAGAATAGCATGTGAGTGTAGATTAGAATGTGCAGTGTACTAAGGGATAGGGAATGTAAGGGAATTGCTTGGAATAGACTGTGAGTTCTCGGGGACGAATGGAAATGATGGGAGGTGAGGGGAGACCAGCATTAAGTGCCCAGCGAAGTATAAAGGGGAAGAGGAGTGAGATGGGGCTGAAGACGAAGAGAGTGTGTGTTTGGTCTGGCAATTATGATAGGAGGGGGGCAATATTAAATGTTGCCATTTTCTGTTAGGTATGGCACCCAGCAGATATCTCCAATAATGGGTAGCTGTTCATGCTGCAAGCTGCTGTAGTAGAGAGACCTGTCCTGGGGAGATAGTAAGACAACCTTGTTTCAATGTGCTTCTGAAAAAATCATTCTCTTTGTTTAACTGAAAAGTGAAGTTTAAGAAAATGAGCACAATTTAAAAAAAAAAAAACTGAACTTCAGACAGACAGTGGTAGATCCTTCCAGGAGGGCTGGACAAAGACCTTTGGAATGATTGACAGTACAGGGAAAGCGCTGTGTGTTATTTGTAATGAAAGTGTTTATCGAACCACAAGTGTAAAACGCCATTTTGACACCAGCCACAAAAATATTACAGATCTTAATGAGGGTGAAAGGAAAGAATTCCTTTAAAGGGCAGTGAGGATGTATAAAAAACAGCTTCAAATTCTCATTGCAAGACAGTCCCTTATCAAATGGTGAATATGTTAAGAGTGCCATGCTGGCTAATGCTGGTTCTTTATTTCATGACTCCCCTAACAATAATAATTGTGCAGCGTATCACAGAGAACGTTACCGGCACTGCAGCTAAAAAAACTTCACCATCCCTGCTCTAGTCTATTCATTCCAAGTCTACGGTTTCTGTAGACTAAAGACTACCTACTAACTGGAACAAATATGAAAAATCCCTAGATGTATTGACAACGCTTTTGAATCTGAACTATTCATAACCAAAAATGATTAAGTGATTTAAGGTCCTATAAAACTAATGCATTTGTTTTGTGTGAATTAAATAATGAGGACTAATAAGTTGTGTTTTAACCTCTAACGCAGCTTCAATAATTTTGGTGGTTTATGCATATTAAATTGGTGTAAGAAATTGAGAAAATATTATTATGTAATTCAGCCATAGTATTTACTTTGGGCATAAATACATTTCCTTACATCATTCTTAAGTTCAAAAAATGTACATTTTAAAAAACAATACTTTAAGGTTTTTTATTTATTTATTTATTTTTTTTTTAAATATTAATAATAATTTTGATCTTGTAATAAAGTATAACACTCTTAAAATATAATCGTTGGAACCAGTCGCTCCGATTCCTGTTTGGTAGCAAACTATAATAAAGAGCTGAACCCTGAGCGCTACTAAAGCAGGGGATCAGCTACAGTAGTCCAACTTTGGTCTTTTGTACTATACTTGTACACATGACTAACTTTAGGACTAATAAGGAACCTTTTAAATTTTTTTTTTTTTGGTGCCATTAAGCATCCCATTAACCCACCTACTACTGTTAATATCTCACGAACCATGTAAGCTGTCAACATTTATATTTTCAGTAATATGGAAACTCTGGGCAAAATCTAACGGCACACTTTAGCCATGTTGGGGTTCATGTGACCTTTTTGGTTTCTGGGTGATAAAGGCCTAAAGCTTTCATATCAACTACATAGACCAAATTGCTTGTAGTTGGTATTCTTGGATTCTCTCCAAGTTCCATTATAGGTGTGTCCAATGAACATTGACTGTTTCAGTGGCACATTCTTTAACATCAGTCCATACTGTTAAAATACAGACCACCCACTTTCACATACCCATATTACTTCACGTTTACAAACCATTTGATCTGATGTGACCAAAATAAAAATTAAACACAACAAACTCCATTTCAACTTGAATACTAAATTGAAAATGTTGCCTTTTTTTTAAATTCAGATATCGTATAGGGAATGATCCTGCAGGATGGATGGAAATCAGTAATAATACTGGAGTGATCAAAGTTAAGCAACTCATGGATAGAGAGTCTCCATTTGTTAAAAACAATACATACACTGCAATGTTTCTGGCATTGGACAATGGTAAGGCTTAATGTGTAACTGTATAAGTAGATTATATTTTCCGTATCTGCCCATGATTGGAAATTGTGAAACCTTTTTTTTTTTTTCCCTCTCTCATAGCTAACCCACCAGCCACAGGTACAGGAACTCTTGTGGTGGAATTGACAGATGTGAACGACAATGGTCCTGAAATAGTTGAAAGAGAAATAAGAGTTTGTAACAAGGAAACGGTCCCCCAAATACTGAATGTTGTAGACAAAGACACTTCGGTCTATGCTGGTCCTTTTAATGTACAAGTCCTGCAGGATGAGGAGAAGAACTGGACTGCCACCATGAATGATAAAGGCAAGTATTGTTTTGTTTGTGTGTATTTATTTTAATTGGTTTACTTCACTCAGTTAGGTTCATAAATTGGGTTTATTCACACACACGTTTACATGAATAATTGACTCGATTAAGTTTTGAAAAGTGTGTCATTTTATAATGAACTAACTTTTTTTTTTTCTTTCTTTACTGTAGGAGAACACATTATTCTCACAATGGCCAAGGAGCTAAAGCAAAATGATTATCTTGTTATACTGAGAGTGTTTGATACTGACAACAAATACCAAGATAGTAGAATTAAGGCAATAGTGTGTGATTGCAAGGGGGGTGATTTTGCCTGCAAAGGTGAAATAAGTGACGCTGGCTTGCCTGCAATTCTGGGGATAATGGGAGCCATACTTACACTGCTGAGTAAGTACTTTATTTAATACCACTTGTTGTTCGATTCCCCTATTTTATATATATATTTTTTTTTAAACGTGATTTTTATATACTGGCATTGTAATGATTACGTTTTATGTAATGAATGTTACTGACCTCTATCTAGAATGTAATCTTTTCGGGGCTAATGGAAGATTATTATTTTTAGTGCTGGTAGCACACGTTTGCTGTGGAGATTCCTGTTGTCTACTTCAATAATAAAACTCTGAACTTGAACCAGATACTTCTCCAATCTTTCAGTAGTCTTTAGTATAGGCTATAACAAGATCTCATGTCATTTAAGGTGGAACTTTGCATTCTCATTCTCGCCAATACAACCCCATAATGCTAGTTCACAAATGTTACGTGCTGGATCAGTAGTTATCCACTATTTAATGTGATGCGCATATATATATATATATATAAACAAAACCACAAAAACATAGGCAGGGAGTATAAAGAACCGACACTAGGATGACAAAAATATTGCATGTTTTAGAAGCTTAGGCTGAAATTCGGAGGAGGGATTATTGAATGATTATCACCCATTAGATTACTTCTTTGTTTGCAATATAAATCTCAGGTAAACTCACCTGAGCGTTGCCGTCACAATCCCAGTTGTAATATTACCCTCCACCTCCCCAATTTCCACCTTAATGCAGGCAGTCCCCTTGACGAGGGGGAAAGGGTGTGGCTTCATCACAGTCCACCCTGCTGACCTGGCATAGTCAGATCAGTTCCCCTTTGAGTGCAGGACCAACGGCCAAATAATCCATAAACACCATACCCATACAAGCAGTCATGATCCTGGCCATTGAAATCCATGTGTGTGTTTTACAAGCAGCTCATTACTGGATAAATGCATGCGGTGCATGTTTTTACAACAAAGTAACGACCGCACATGCACTAGCCTGTGCTTTTTTTTTGCATTGGTGCAACTGTGCCTGTCACCCGGATTCCACATGTGTTTACTTTCTTTATCCACAGTTCTCTTGCTAGTACTGTTGCTCCTGCTCAGAAGAAGAAAGGCCATTAAAAAGGAACCTCTGCTTCCAGAGGATGACATCCGTGACAATGTCTTATCTTACGATGAAGAGGGGGGTGGAGAGGAAGATCAGGTTAGTGTTGCAACTAAGCCATAACTCTAGATGCATGAGTTAGAATCTGTTAGGTCACAAATAATAAATAATTCAGCCTTTTAATTGGCTTCAGTAAATGCTAGTCCACACCATGCCACCACTGCATAAGTGTGAACCTTGGCAAGCTGTCAAGTGGAGGCCAAGGATTGTCAGTCCTGAACAGTTTTCAAGATTAGCTTGAGCCTTCATCTCTTTTTCACATGAAGGGATGAACACATTATTATAGTTGTATTAAATCTAATTATCTTATCTAATCAGGAATATGACTTGAGCCAGCTGCACAGAGGTCTGGATGCCCGACCTGAGGTCTTCCGAAATGATGTGGTGCCAACTACTATGGCTGTGCCACAGTACCAGTACCGTCCCCGACCAGCTAACCCAGATGATATCGGCAACTTCATTGATGACGTAAGGCCTTTTGTGTGTGTGCAAATGTGGGAAACAGGGGATTTCATTAACTGCTAAAGTTTGAATCCCTCCATTTCCAAATTCAGTTACCATGTAGCATAAAAACACTTATGTTAAAAACCCTTTTCTTAAGAAATCTTATGACTTCAGACTATGTTCTGAACCCCTATTCTGACATTGTGTCTCATTTGTTTCTGTTTAACCCACACAGAACCTGAAGGCTGCTGACAATGACCCCACTGCTCCTCCTTATGACTCTCTGCTGGTGTTTGATTATGAAGGTGGCGGCTCAGAGGCTGGTTCTGTCAGTTCACTGAACTCCTCCAGCTCTGGGGATGACCAGGACTATGACTGCCTCAATGAGTGGGGCCCCCGCTTCAAGAAACTTGCTGATATGTACGGTGGTGGAGAAGACTGAGATCTTGATGCCAACCGTTACAGCAGTTTTAAAGCTGAATACGTATATCGCTTTTTCTGAAGCCGTCAGTTATGCACACAACGCCCACACTAATAATGAGATATTGGTATAGAATAAGTGCTATATAGTACTTGTTGATTTGAGTCCTATGATTTTTTTTTTTTTTTTTGCTGGTGAAATGTGAGTGTAACACTGCAGTGACATTGTAGATGGTCTTTTATATTGGTTTGGCTTTGTATATGAAAAGCTAGGCTGTATCCAAATACCGACGTGTACGTTAATAAACTGCACAATTGTCAAGAATTACTACTTAGAACAGTAAACTTGCAGGATGTGAAATTTGAAAATTCTGTCTAACATGCCAATATTTTTAAGTGTTAGAAACCCAAATCTCTTGTTTTAATTGCTGAAATAAATATGTATATATCTTTTTTTTTTTTTTTCCTTATCACACCATAAACCTGATGGCTAAATTACTACAGAGACAGGGCTTGGTGAAATTAAAAATATTGTTAAGGTTATTAAATGATTAGTTGTATTTTATTATAAGTGCTTATGGTTCATTTATCAGACTTGTAAATCATTGTGCCATGGAAAGTACTTTAAGTCAAAGGATTTGTGTAGACTGTTGGTTGGGGGTCAAGTTCAAACTAGTCAATTGTTGGGTTTTCGTGTGTGTGTGTGTGTGTGTGTGTGTGTGTAATATATGTGTGTATGTGTTTTTACGTTAAGTTGTCTGGTTGAGAGGACAGTCAGGACTAAAATGTTTGACAATCATCCAACTGAGTTTATTAAATAAACCAACAGTGTTTAAGTTAATGTTCTGTGTGTTTGTATTCTGTTTTATTTTGGAACATCTAAAATGAGTGGATTTAACACACCCACCAAGTGTCTTGTACTGATTTTCTGTTTAGTCCAGGACCATTAGTAGGGTTTGCTGTGCCCTCTAGTGGAGACATGAAACATTAATCTCCATCCTGTTACAATATAAGTTGATGCTTTATATTGTAAAACCAGAAGAGAGGCAGTGGCTTCCATTTTGAGTATTTGACTACCATTTGGATACAACACATTGAATCAAGCGATGCAAGCTGTTTCTCCCAATGTTTTTCCTTCTTTATGCAAGTCAAGGTTGTTATAATAGTAGAAAACGTGATGTCGCTTTAAACATATTTTTAGCCGATTTACCTTCTTAATCAAACACTAGGAAGTTGTTACTTTTTACTCTCATCTTGATTGAATTAACAAACGACATGCATTGATTCCACCTGATTTTATTTGAACCTGCATTTTGTTCTGGCTCTATTCACTGCATTCAGCTTATTAATTTCCACTGCATTAGTTTCTAGTAGTGCGTAGCTAATTTAGACAATCTGGCATTCTGTTAAGGCTTAACAACTATTAATTAAAGTTTAAAGGGAGGGAACGAGAAAGAAAATGAAACCCAATAACTAGCCCTAATTATATAGTATCAGCTTAACATGAGATTGATAAAGTGTTGGTTATTTCCAGACGACCAAGGGTAATTTAGTTTGCTTCCTTTTTGGTCCTTCTCCATCAAACTGTGTTTAAGCAAAACTCATGAAAGAGCTGATGGAGTCGAATGTTTCGATTTTTGGAGTGATAGCCACAAGGAAAAGGTAAGAATTATTTGTACACAATTCTAAAACACCACTCTGAAAGCTTGTTTACTAAATACCTTGATATAGCTGAATAGATGATAATTATCCATCCAAAGAAATGCAACAATTTCAGTGAAAAAGCTATTTCACAAGTGCAGTGGTACTCCATAATGTATCAATGACGGAGTGGGACATTTATTGATCATGTAACCAATCATGCCTCTTGCCCATTAAATATCTTGGCATTCCTGATCACCCTGTCTTCAAAACTAGACAAATTAATAAGCAAGATTAACACAAACAGTACCCCAAAAAGGGGGTGATTTTAAACTCAGTTTTGTTCATGCAAAGGGATGTTGCCCAGCATTGTGAGGAAATCCTCTTTTTACAGCTTTCAGGTTTTGTATTCAGATGGTAATGCAGACAGTCAGGGCTCCTTGTTTTGGTAACCCTAGCCCCCCGCTTCACGGCTGGGGAGGATAAACTTGGTCCTTTTGAGCAAGGTCTTCTCAAAGGATATGCTCTTCTCCCATGTGGGGGTGACTGGGAAAGCCGTTTGCTTTCAAAGCTTTAAATGGGAGACATATGGAAAGAAACTTGAGATTAAAAATAGTAGTGCTCAAGTCAGCCATTTTGTACAGGGCACAATATCACAGTTATTTGAGCCAGTTTTAATTTTAATTGTTTCCCATAATCATGTCAAAGAACTGTGGCCCTTATAATAATTTGATATACAATACTACTATATAGCATAATGGTATTAGGTATTACAATTTCCTTTTTTCAAATGAAAGTGAGTCATTATTTTAATGATTCACCCATTGTATAAGTAACACTAATAGTTTTGGTGTGTTCTGTTTTTAACTACAGGTTCTAATGGTTGTCTAACGGTTTTCTAACTAATGTACACATAAAACATTTGTGATCCAGTATTTCTTTCTTTTTTTCTTGTTGCTTAGTGATTCTAGAAGTCAACCATTCGTGGGCAACACTAACAGTAAACCAAAAAGTGTTTGAAAGAAAAAAAGTTTTTCTCCCTGAGCCATAAATAACCTCTTACAAGTAAGCAGGTTTCAAAGACGAAGGCTTTCAGACATCTAAACAAACTCGACTGTCAACAACTTTCTATACATGGAAAATTAAGAAAAAAAACATTTTACTGCATTTATATATATATATATATATATATATATATATATATATATATATATATATATATATATAATTTAATAGAAATTACTTTCCGATACATTTCGTCAGTTGGTACTGTACAGTGTGTGTGGCAAATGCTATCGCGCATGTCTACCAGTTGGAACAAACATTCCCGACTGTGTAACTACTTCAGTAACTTGGGATGCACCTGTTTTGTTGGGGTATGCCGATGGTAGAGCTAAGGACTCCTCCTCTTGCACTTGTCCTTCGATTGCAATTGGTCCGGCTGGTGGTTTCTTATGCTAATAAACTGTGACCCTCTCTGCACCTGACTCCCTGTAATGAAGAATGCAAGGCAGACAGGGTCGGAGTATAAACTACTTATTCATCTTCCCATCCTCTGTCCAGCTACATTCTTGCGTTGCCTCAGAAGAAGCAACAGGAATCTTAAAAGCAATAACACTAGTAAAATGCCAAAATCTTTCCTGGTGAAGAAACACACGAGTTATAGGAAGCCAAACTATGGACGACTGGAGTCACAGAAAAAAGGTAATTGCATATATATATATATATATATATATATATATATATATATATATATATATATAATGATTTAATAATTGTATAATAATGTGAGCGTTGTTATTTGTTGTTGATTTCAAACAACAAGTTACTGTCAAATTATTACTTGAACATAGTACAGTTTCAGTCCAGTAGTTTCGTAATTTGTGTTCGTGCGAACTTTCCTTACGTTTTTTTTTTTTTTTTTTTTTTTAAGGTTTAAGTACCACGGATATCGCATAAGCTGCGGGAGTTTAGCAGGTGCAAATTCTCTCTGACAAAAGAGAGGCTTATTGTTACTCTGTCCTTTTTTTCGGTTTTGAAGGGTCCTATTAGGGGATTGAAGAGGCCAGTCCTGTGCTTTTTGAGCATCTTTTCTTGCCTGTATAATTCTGGGTGAAATGCGATTTTGTTCTGAAACTGTCCAAGAGACGCGGTAGGCGCATGGGGGGAAAAATGATGACATCAAAAAAAAAAAATAATAATAATGTTCGTGGTTTGAGCATATTTTCTTCGACTGTGCGCGACTGCTATTGACCAGCATTGTTAATTATCGCTAATTACCATAGTAGTTCAAGTGCAGCTGAAGGGACTGTTACAACTTGTGTGTGTGTTTGGTTGTGTTATAGTGGACCACCGGCTATTTTTAAAACGGGGTCTTTATGAATAGCACAGCATGCTATTTCGAAGACTTAAGAGTTCTTCAACCTGCTATACAGCACAATACAATCTATTAGCCCTGTTGTAGTTCACAAGAGACTAAAAACATTCATCCATCTGGTTATTTTAATCTGTTAGTTGAATATCCTCGGTACAAAAATAACTACGGTTATGGCAGATAATTATTAAAAGCAACAACCACAACAAATTATATATATAACGGTTTTCTCAACAAAAAATTAAATAAATAAAAGATGCGATGAAAAGAAATCGTTAGACCACAAACATTGTACCATAAAGGGAACCTTTCAATCTAAGATTTTTGAGTCAGGAATGTCTTAAAAGTGTCACCATTATAGAACTGTTGTTACTACAGTTATTTTTTTATTTAAACTGTACTTAGGGGACCACAAGCAAGATCTTTTGTTTTCTTTCTTTACAGTGATCTGCTTGAAAATGGCAGAAAACCCTCAAAATAAATGGTGGTATGATGAGATAGCAGCACCAAGTCAATTCAACTTTCTATATCTATTAAACCCCAAAATTATATGTGTGTTATATGTATACATAGAACTGTGTGAAATGTAAGTCTTATTAGTTTAGAAAGAAAAAGTAAAAAAAAAAAGTGTATGCTTGCTGTTTCAGAAGAAGCTGTATCATCTTCATATCCTTTTGAAGGCTCGATGATCGCTCACATTTCCCAACCCGAGTTCCCAACACCGGCCATCTGTGCTGAGGCCCTGGAAGGGTGGGGCAGTAAACCCCTTGTCACCTCAGCTACCCCAGCCACAGGGTCAGGGGGAGGTGGTGTCATCAAAAGCATGCCAGTCAACACACGCCCACAGCACACAGACTCTTCCAGGGCTAACCTGGCACTCCTCACCTTTCAAACAACCACCTCTCCTCTCAGAGACTCCCTGAACAGCCTGACCTCCTTGGACGTCTCCAGGAGCAGAATCGGTGGCGTAGCCTTTGAGGAGACAGGCTGCCTCCCAGCCCCTTTCCTCCTCAGGTCGGAGAGCTGGGGGCTGCTGCCTAGCGTTCAGGAGAAATTTGAGTGTTTCGACTGTCACAAGGCCTACTATACCTTCTCGGGGCTGGCCAAGCACAGGCAGCTGCAGTGCGAGTGGCAGTGCCGCAAGAATTTCAACTGCAAGTACTGCCACAAGGAATATGTGAGCCTGGGGGCACTGAAGATGCACATCCGCACCCACACCCTGCCCTGCGTCTGCAAGCTCTGTGGCAAGGCCTTCTCCAGGCCCTGGCTGCTGCAGGGGCACATCCGCACACACACAGGTAGGGAGCCAGGCTCTGGTCTGCTTTATTGTAAAACCCCTTTCCCTTGTCTGAGCCCCAACTCTCAGCTGCCGGAACTCTTTCAAAGTACGAAGTATAGCTGAGACAGCTCCTTAACTCTTTTCGCATGTATACAGGTCGATGAAACTTCAATATCGTATGTCAGGCTATAACAGCAAACCAGCTGAATGAACACAAAGTTATATGGGGAATGTGTTTTGTTGTATGAACAGATTCAATATGTTTAAAAAAAAAAAAAAAAAAAAAAACACTACAACATAAGAGACCGTCTCAACAGGCAATACAAACGAAGGTGAACAGAGCAGTGCGAATGCTAAGTAAATGTATCTGTTTGAAAATAATACGCATAGTTAAAAAACAAACAAAAAAATCTTTCCAAACCATCAAGACAGTTTTTGAAGAAGTATCCACATAAAAATAAAGGAGAAATTAATAAATAAGTATTTCATATTTTTAATATTTAGTGATGATTATTAACTATATATTTTTTTCTGTGTTTGCAGGAGAGAAGCCCTTCTCTTGCACACACTGCAGCCGGGCTTTCGCAGACCGCTCGAACCTGCGGGCACACCTACAGACACACTCCGATGTGAAGAAGTACCACTGCAAGAGCTGTGCCAAGACCTTCTCCAGGATGTCACTGCTGTCCAAACACGAGGAGGCCGGCTGTCCTCCCCTCTCTCCTGATACCCTGCCAGGACTCCCAAGAAGCACCTGAACACTGGTACAAACATATAATCAGGGTGTGAGCAAACCAGTTTCCATTTCATCACAAAATATGATTACTTTGGAACTCAATAGGAAATAATCTTCAACTACATTACCTATTTTTGAATTTCTGAAACCTGTTGCAAAATGTTACCTTTCTGCTGAGTTTTTTTAGTCTTTTGTTCAGCGATTATCAGGCAAACATGGCGGAGAATACAAAAGATCGTGGCGTGTAAAAAAAAAGAACTTGCTACAAACTGTATTCTAGGCATACTCTAAACAGAAACCCTGGCAGCAATTTTATTTTATTTTATTTTATTTTAAAGAAATGGTACAAATCGATTTCACAGCATGAGGACAGTTGTAGGGCCTATGACCTGTTTTCTGACTGGCAGCATTACTTAAAAAAGATAACAGCAATGGTGCTAGAAGGAACATTTGTGTATTACTATTCACTGTTACTTGTTTTGATATTTTTGTTATAGCAGGGAAGTATAAAGAGATAGTATTACAGTCCATCCACAAGTTAAACAGTACAATTAATTCGTTTACAACAAGTGACTCAGATCTTTAGCCAAATGTCATTTTGCTGAACAGTTTTGCAGGGCTGACAAATGAACATGTAAACAGAAACTTGAATGTTTTTTTCAGTTGACACTGTTTGTACATTTTTGAAAAAATAAAATAAAAATAAATATTTACCAAAGCAATGTTTGTTTACAACAACGTGACTTTTCAACTCTGCCTGCCCTACCTACTGCTCTGCATATATTTAAACAGAGAGAGTAGGTGGGCCTGATAGAGTTGAAAGGTCGTATTGTCACATGATTGGAATGGAATTAAAGCTGTTCAGTCTCAGCACTCAGGATTCTCCAGACGAAGGCATAGTTACCCAGAACCACTCAGAATGACAGAAAACACCATTAAATAGTAAGAGAAATACAAAAAAAGCAATTCCAATGACTTTTAAACGTATTTGTGTTTTCTGTGCAATATGAATATTTTTGAAACTGATCTAATTTCTTTTTTGTTTTTGTACTACTGGGAGAATTTAACGCATTGCATTTCTCTTATTTAAAAAAAAAAAAAAAAAGTAATTTTGACCAGTTTGTTTGAACAGACTTTGATTTCTAACCATGTGGCCAGATCCCACTGGATTGGCTGAACATCCTGCCACAGCACTTCAAAGAGGTGTGCAAGCACTTCAAAGTGGCGCAATCGGTTGCTTAAAGCAGTATTGAAAACCAAGCAGAGGATTTGGTGGTTATTTAGAATAGGGCTTTTGGCATTCTGTTTATGAAACTGTTTCATCTATAATTTATCAGACTTCTCCTTCATTGTGTGGCATGCTTCAAGATCACTGTCCCAGTTTTGCTCCACTGGTAAGTACTGGTTTATAATCCTTTGAAACTAGAAAGGCACAATTCCAATGGACAGGTTATGATATCATTTTTGAAGTTTTCTGAATGCTGCATTCTGAGGACAAACTCAAGTTGTTGATCATGTCAAAGGTCATTGCAGTGTGAAGCCCAGTTGGCCCTAAAGCCTTTACTCCAGACCCATAAGCATATGACAAGAAAACAACGTAGAAAAAAGTGCCAGTGGTTGCTAGTTCAATCTTTTTTAATGATTTTGTTTTTAGGTTTACTATTCCATACATTTTCCAGATTGTGTTGAGCAAACGTACACTTTGGTTTGCTGTTGACATAGCCAGTGTGTGTTATGACAAAGTTACAGTTTTACTTTAAATTCCTGTGCTGTGTTTGTGTGTGGGGGGTGCCATAGATTCTGCGAACATGATACTTGCCATCATCTCCTGTACAGCTGAAGTATTCTAATATTTATGGAGCTTTTGTGAGTTCCCCTTGTGCTTGATTTGTAATATACTGCAGTATATAAGAAGTAAATTAACATTTTAATACTTTCCCGTTGATATGTGATTGGCTTTCCGGG
Organism: Polyodon spathula; assembly: GCF_017654505.1. NCBI lineage: Eukaryota > Metazoa > Chordata > Actinopteri > Acipenseriformes > Polyodontidae > Polyodon > Polyodon spathula. The sequence continues at coordinate 37,740,815 of NC_054546.1, read as the reverse complement.
ATCCTTTTCCTATTTTCCTATTTTAATAATATAAAATGTGGCAGATCTTAATACAGTACTAACATTCTAAAAGTGCTCTATCACCAACCTCTTTGCCTCATATTTTATTGTATTATGTTAATAAGTGGGTATATAACTCAACCCTACTTGAAAATGAAATGCTTACCATGTACCTTGCACCTAGAGTTTCAACTGTATTTGCAGTGCTGTAGCAGACAGTGTAATATGGATATTGAGCTAATTAATATGTCTGCGACGAACAGCTGCAGTAAATGGGGAGGAGAATTTTACGAGTCTAAATAAAGCTCCAATGTTTCCCATTTGTAGTGGTGCATGGAAAATTCTTATTAAATATATCTGCTTATTGGCAGGTGGAGGTTGGCCAGCTGCATGGAGTAAGGGGCTGGGTGCCAGGCCTCTGACTGACAAGGGGGTGGTGGGAGGGGGGCAGTTTCCAGTCACTCAGCACAAGTGCATAGCAGCAGCTGAGATTAAGAGTGAGAAGTTGATTGGGTCTCATTTGTAATATTAACATGGGGTTCATAGAAATAGGAGTTAATTAAATGCATGGACTAAAATATGTCCAACTGACAAATATTAACTTTGAAATGGAGTTTGGTTCTGGATCAGAGGATAGTCATTTCAACATAACAGACTAAGGGGTTAACTTGATCAGCTTCTGCCCTAACGGGATAAACCACAGGTGGAATTTTATAAGCATTTCACAGCACAGGGGAATCTCATTGGATTGCATTACCCCCCTAGTTTAAGGGTAATCCCAGGATAACCACAGATAGGTGATTGATTCCCCAGTGCTGTGAAATGCTTTAATACAATCCAGCTGTGATCTATCCCAGCGGGGTTAAGGCTGATCAAGCTGAGATTTAGTTATTTTCAGTTACGTGGTATAAAGTGGTACGCAGCGCACTGCGCATGCCTAAGTAACTTCCGTTAAGAAAGCAGGGAAGCGCCCATTAAAATCTGGTACGTTATGCTGTTTTCGGTCTTTTACATCTTTTTAAATTAAATTTATCCTATTTTTCCACCTTTAAGAAAATAGTATGCAAATATTTATCATATGCAATAGACTGGATCTTGTACATTTTTTTTTACTTCTGCAACTCTGTGGTGGACTTCTCATTTTGTCCTGAACTGTTTTTATCTTTTTAGAGAAATTGATTGTCTTTTTTCCGGTTTAAGTTTGCAAAAGATTATTATAAATAATGGTAAATCTACCTCTGTTTGACAATAGGAAAACACCCATCAGATCACAATTGATTTCACATGTATCAAAATTTGACAGCGTACCACTTTCTGACATTAAACGAGTCAAGTTCTGGTACACATACCACTACAGGGGTGCTAAGACAGTCTAGAGGGTCTTAGTGCCTAGAACAACAGTATGTCTCACTGGGATATCTAGATCATGCAAATCATTTTTCAACATGGTAACAAACTAGTACATTACCTCTGTCTCAAGGCTCAAGTGAAATGCGTCGTCTCAAATGCCCGCCGTTTTCAGATGAGAGGCCCAGGACTGTATAATCATGCAAGGGTTGCCTAGGTGTACTGGCAAAGATTTACCAGTAACCTTACCAAGAGTCCATCACATTACCCCACTCACCTTTGCTCGGTATGTTTAACCTGTCAAAAATGAATGTCAAAGGGTGACGACAAACTTTTTAAAATCAGTGGCTCTGATTCTCTCCTCGGCTCTCTATCCGTGACGTCGCAGCACCTGATGCGTCAACTGTAACAATAGCTGTTGTGACTCCACAAAAACACAGCTCCTCTATAAATACCCTGTAGCCAGGGGCAGGGAGGCATGCCCCCGATCCATTTACAGCAACAGCAATGTCAAAAATAGCGCCTGTGTTACTATTTTTGCACGCCACACATGTAACCAGCTCGGTCATGGCTATGAATAAAGTGCTGGCAGACAGCAGTGGAACCGTGGAAGTTTCCGACACTCTGGGATTGCAGTATAGAAATGGATCTGATTCCACAGAGACCACCTGTGTGTGTTTATATGAGGGAGGTTGAGATCAGTATTAGCAAACTACATGTACAACTGTTCCGAATATAATTTACGCTTCTCTAGCTGTGCTTCTTCTTGCGAAATTGTATCGAGGTAGATACTCACAATGGAAAAATAAACACATGTAAGGAATGGATGATTCTGCTGTGAAGTCTTTAAGGAAAGGAAATGGATGATTGGCTCAGTTTTTCAACAGGTTTGATGTCATGAACAAGCTCTCTGTCTTTCTAAACTCACAAACTGCTTGAGATGAGTCAGTTGACTGAAACAAAGTTTGAACCAAGTTATTCATCAACTATGCGTGTAAGTGTCATGTAAACATACATACACAGTGGCACCATTCAGACAGTCTCCAAAAAAAAAAAAAATGTGTGTGCTATCCTCCATTACGTATTGGCACAGCAACGCCATCCAAATTGCTGTTTTTAGCCCCTGTGAAGACGGTGTGTATCTATTTTTACCCTGCCGGTGTAGGTTATCTTGCCTGACGGGATATTTTTATGAACGACCTCCGCACAGCCTTGCACTGACTCGGATTTGCTGAATATTTTCCAGTGTGTGTTTGGTGTATAAAAATACTCTGCTGGTGCTGGCTGACACACGGTGTATGAGTGCTATGTGTGCACTTGTTACCCAAACCCCATCGCTATGCGAGTGTGAAGAAGTCTGGATATATCCATCCACTTGTGGAAAAAAGAGGTGCAGCCTTTTGACAGGTGTGGGCTCTTAACATTTAAAGGCATTTCAAAGCAATGAGTTACCTCGCTACACCACACTCCACTGCTCATTGTACCCAGCTTGTTTTCTACTAATGTGGATCTCTTGGCTTGCCTGCCTCTCTCATCTGAGTTTACTTTCAGCGCCTTCAAAGAAGCATAGAGCACACACAAGTAAGAGCTAGGTGGTGCAGCAAGTTACTTAACTAGCCTTTGAAGAGGCTCTGCGAAGCAGTCAGTTACAAACTAGGCTCAAAGAGTTAGCAGCATTTTAATAACATCCCTCCCCTGCTGACGGTGCACCACACGGCTTTGCAAGCACACTTGTTATAATTGCAATCCTCTAGTCACTGGCCATTAATAAACTGGGAGATTGCACCCAAAACAATTGAGCTTTTCTTTAATCAAACTGTGTTCACCTCTTTTTTGCCTTTGAAAGGTCATATTGTCCCATCTGTTTTCTCTATTTAACAATGGTGGTGGTGGAGTGAGACTTTGTTTTATGGAAAAGCACTCCACAATAGGCTGGAATGTGCAACAATAAGACCTACACAGGAGGTAGCGAAAGTAAGCAGTGAGAATGTTTAGAAGCTCCCAATTAGCAGGGGTGCAGCACCCTTCATCTCAAAAGAAACCTTTACATTATAATCATGATGGCTATTAAATAACACAGAGGATGAGCTGCTGACAGGTCAACAATATTGAGATTTATTTTTTTATTTTTTTTTGTCGTCATGTAGTATGGGACTACTCTACAGTTCCAGAAGGTTAACTGAAGATTAAAGTTTATTAAAAAAAAAAAAGAAAAAAGTACAGACACTACAAATTGCCGGAAAAGAAAGAACTATGAACTGCTTGAAAAAATGCTATTCTACTTCTGTTTTCCCCTTTGAAAATGATATGTGTCATTGGTCAAGGCTACTGCAATTCCAGCTCTTAAATTATCCGTAAACTTGATATTTTGACATACAGGAAGGCAGAACAACATTTGCTCAGTAAAAGGTCAGTGTGGTTGCACTCTGTTTTCATTAGTGCTAAAATCGGAAGGGTAAATCCTGACCGAAATGACTCTGGCACGATGCGCAACAAAGCAATAAAAGCAGCTCACAGTACCCTAGTGAAGCAAGAGGGAATAAAAGAAGCCCTCATTGAAAACTGTATGGAAATAGAAGAAACTACATAAAACCTTTTGTTGGTCCAAAAAATTCTAAGTTGGTCCCTTTTAACACAAAATTGTAGATTTGACAATATTGTAGATCTTTCAATTTTAAAAAGAAATCTGATCAGTGTGCATGTAGCTGGTGATAAGCCTTTGACGTTGAGTTGAAAAACTCGGAGTGCGAATCCAACGCATTGAAAGTCGGAGGATCCTGCCATGTCATGGCTTGCATGTCAACCGGGATCCATGAAAAACTGATTGGATTCGGTCAGCAGGGTTGGATCAATTAGCAGTAGCATGGCACTGACAGGGAGCACCACGCGGAGGCTGATCCAATGCTCCCCAAAAAGAAATACAAAATAGGGACAGTTGAACAAATACAGTACATTGCTACATGATGCAACGGGCCAAATTGTGTTCAACGCTTCATATACAGAATGGAAAAGTGTTCACAGATCCATGTAATTCCCTTACACAGCTCTCATTTTGCAACTTTGTTCACAGGCGTTCAATAATGAATTTTACACTTGCAGGCAGAAGAGCGTTTCATTAAGAAAATGTTCAAAAGTCACGTAAGTCTATGTACACCATAAATATGCAGCCATTAAAAATGGTCATAATTTAGAATCAGATTTATTCTTTTTCTTTTTGTTTTTTGTTTCAAAGTAAACCCCTACCCTCCTTATCTTGGTCAATGGCACTAGCTAGGGCACTACAAACATTTCACAATGTATATTATTTTCTTTTTTCAGCAAATAACCCGGTATTTACATGGACCATCTGAGAAGAAACAGATAAGTCTTTTGTAAAGCCAGTAGCAATAGTCTTAACTATGTACATGCCTCTGTTCTATACCCCTCATTATAACTCATTCTTCACCCCCTCTCTTGTACTCCTGTTCTCACCACTTTCTCTGTATACGCATAACAGCACCTTGTCCACAGCTCATCAATCTTCCCTCAGCCTTGTTTCACAAGCATAGGGCGGGAAGGCTGACCTCAAAGCTGGGGGGGGGTCATGTTGAAGTGGAAACACCTTCTCTTCACCCCGAGCCACTCAGCAAGAGGGAGACAGGACAATGCTGGAGAGAGCTGCTAATTACAACACTGTGTTAAGCAAAGACTGTCTCCCTTCACAAGTGGCCAGCATTGATCCAAATGAGAACGCTGACCCTTTTCCATAAGAAACTCCTACCATCTGGCCCAATACCAACTAATTAAAAAAGATGTACCTACCTGGAAAGTCTGCCCCACCTGGGATTTGCACCTGACAACCTAAGCAAAATGGAGGCAATTAAGCAAGTAGTGTATGAAATTCTACCTACACTGTATTTTTGTAAATATTTATTAAGTAATTCATCCAGAAGGGGTGACGCCTACCTCCCACCACCACTGTAATCAGGTTTAAGATTAGGTTTATTCACCATAGGCCATGGACAGCCCAGAGTGGCAGAGAGTGCCACTAAGTGCTAATTCATAAGAAGTCTTCGTTACATGTATATCAATTGCCAAAAAAAAAAAAAAAAGTTATCTACATGCTGACAATACATTATTTATTGGAAGGGTTAAGCTGAGTAAATCTCCTGAAGATAATGCTGGCCCAGTGATGTAATATCGGTGCTCCCCTATCCAGTGCTGTACATGTCGATCGCCTCTTAATTTTCTGGAGCCTGGTCCCCAGGACTCAGAATGCTTTCCCACTGCCTGGCGTCTCTATGGTACTCCAGTGTTGTCACGGCGAACTCGGAGTCGCCTTCCAAAAGGAGGACCTCGAATGGGACACGTCGCCCCGGCAACCGGTGTTTGTTTATGGGCCCACAGTGGGTCCCTTGGTGCCCCTTTTTTTCTGTAGAGAAAAGAAGCTCCTTCCAGAAGACACTACTGGGAGTCTATTCAGGCCCGGTAATTAAGCTTTGTTCCCCCATTCCTCTCCTTTAAACTTTCTTCAGCCGCCCAGTCCCCTCCCTTTCCTACTGACATTCTCACAACACAATGCCTTGGCCTTGGGGGGTACTCGGCAACTAGGAACAGCTTGCATATAAAAATCAATAGAATTAGCCCCAATTTAGATATACGTTGTAAACATATTTATATGTGTAATCATCAATGAATCATCTCCTTAACAGGGTTCATTTGAGGCTTAACTGGAGACTTAACACACTTGGAGTTGCAATCAGTGAATGAAAGCAGGAGTTTTACAAAGAGCTGAACATAAAATAAAACTCACAGTCAGCCGTGGACCAAAAAGGGATTCATTTTTTAACTCCTTACCTGAGCTGAAACTTTTGTCAGCGGCAAACTGAAGGTACCTGGATTCTGATTTATTACGAAAAGTTGAACCAAAAGCAGAGCAGTCAAACTGAACTTGATTCTTGTAACTGAATACATTTCACATATTTTTAAAAATGCCCTGTGATTGACAGAAATCATTTAATAAGAAGTAGTATCAGACATTTGGTGCGTTCAGGTGAAGGATTTACCTCTTTTTAGATGAAACATTGGGAAAAAAAAATATGACAAGAAATCAGAAGTGGATGAATCTGTGTTTATTGGAAAACTTTTTTTTTTTTTTTGCTACAAATACATAGATTTACATGTATCATTTTGTAAGTTTCAAACATTGTAAGTTCAAAAAAGTTTATTTTAATAAACCTAATAATAATTCAATTTGGTATTCAATTATTATTATTATTATTATTATTATTATTATTTATTAATAATATGCAAGAGTCACAGATAGTCCACAGTTTCTATCTGTGGCCAATGCCATATTACACTCAATAACTAAGACTGGGGAAGTGGCTATGAAAAGTAACACAACATAAATGCAGTCTCTGCAGGGGACTGTGGCAAGCAGCAGCATTGCTTTTATTCTTAGGTGCTGCAGTTAGAGCTCAATGCATTCCATGGCACTGGCTACAGTTTAAATGGGAGTGCAACAGTTATTGACAGCTTGTTTAAATGCAACACCAGCTTCTACTTTAACAGTTGTAATTGCTTGTGTGGGCCTTATTCATGAACACGAGACAACATTTGAATATTTAGCAACTGTGGGTGACACATTGCTGTATTTTTGGAACTAGCCATATGTTTTAAGCAACTTTCTTAGCAAACTGGTAAATATCCTAAAGCCATGTGATAAAACCTTATACTACTTAACAACAGTGAATTCAATTAACTTCTATTGATAACATCAGCATTATTATTTAAAAAAAAAAAAGGCAAATGGATAAAAACAAGTTTTTAAAACCTTGAACATAATATTTGCAATGTGTGGGTTTTGGCTGCAATCAATGCTAGAGTGTTAAAATACTTCACTCCCTGTAATGGATTTTTATTTTTCTAGTTGTATTTATGCTTTACTCACAATTATTATATTTGTTCATAATCATGTTCTTAGTTACAGGACTCCTCTGAGCCTTACACAAGTCTATGATGCACATAGGAAACTATGTGGGTTACATGGGCTTCTGTTGCACAGAAAGAAGTGGGAATGGACACCTTTGTAAAGGAGGTGACATCATACAAAGGCTGTATCCAGGTAAAATCTTTAAAATAAACAGGAGAACGGGGCAAAGAAGTACATCCCTCAAACAGAAGCCACTGGAGTCTGAGCAAAGTCAGGAAAACAAAAAAGTTCAACAACAATGTTTTTTTTTTTTTTTTTTTTTATACAAACAGACCCAAACATGCAGGTACATCTCAATTATATAAATGTTGCACCCCCTAGTGGATAGATATCTCTAACGACAGTGACACACAATTAGAACTACAGTGCATACAACACAGGTAAACCAGGCCAACAAAAACAAACAAACAAAACAACACCTTCAAACATGTGCCAAGAAAAGACACTTTATGTAATTGTATGTAAAAAATAATAATACAAAAAATATTTTGTGCATATTAACTTCACTCTTAAAAGCTAGATTTTAAAAAAAAAGTATGAAAAAATAAAAACTGTAGTACTAATTTAATACCATTAGAAAATTCTGACCATTTCAGCAGTAATGCAGCAGTTCTGTATTACTGTTTAAAAATGTTATGGTATAGTGGCTATGTAAAAATGAACACGACTGGGTGATATTAACGATCTGAACAGTGCCAAATATGCAATTTGTATGTATCTCTGGATTGAAATGATTCCCAAGTCAGAAATTCATTAATGACAGCAATGGAGTAACTACATAAGCCATAATGAAGCTAGAAATTTGATTGACTGGATGCAGGCCCTAGTTTGCCTTATTTATGTGTTTATTATAGTTGGCAAATGGCAGGTCTACTGCGTCTTGCCTTGCCCTATCTCCCTAACCACGTTTATTGGCACTAAAGAATTAGTACCAAAAAATATATCCTTTGCTTACCATATTTATAATAGTTAGACCTTAAACAGCTGACACCAACTCAGCAAACCTTTCAAGAGTTTTGTGCATACCACCAATAAACGGTTTTCCCGTATATCAGAGGCGGTGCGAGGAATCGAACACCACGTAACACCACTTGGGTAGTACAGCTCAAGCTTTATTGGGGCTCAGACTTTTGTGACTGAATTTTTTAAATAATTGTAATACTTATTTTTGTTGCTGGTACCTGTACGTACCATACATATATTTTCTGTTGCAGTTTGGAGATCTTAAATGCAAATAACAGGCAAGATGCCCCCCCAACCCCCCCTCCTCCGTTTTAATTTTTTTGGCAAGGTCATGTATCAAAAAAAGTATTCAAATATTTATACTGTATATCACAAAAATCAACAGAAACGAGTTTGGTTTGCCATCAGTTGCCCCCTAGTGTCACAGCGATATTACTACACACTAAGATTTAATTATCATAACTGAGCTTCAGTGCTCATGAAACTCACTTTACTGCACAAAAGGTGGTACAAAACCTCCAGTTGAAAAAAACCTTCATCAGCAAAAAAAAGTTTAATAATAAATGACCCCCTTTTTATGTAATTTTTTTCTTCAAATTATTAAAAAAAAATCAAACCATTTTTAAAGAAATGTTTTCAAAAATATATTTCTTATGCTGCATAAAAATCACTGTTGCCGCTAGTCAAACAAGTTATAGCAGTATGAAGTATATATGTATTATTATTTCTGTAGTCAACTATAAAATATGAGCAGTACAATACTGTAAAAAAGTGCTGGAATTCAAGATATGAGCAGTACAATACTGTAGAAAAGTGCTGGAATTCACAACTGTAAAAAGGGGGAAGTGGAAGCCTTATTCTCAGTCCTTTACAGCAGTGACTTTGCTGTAGTAATTGGAGTATTTGTGAATTGGTCAGGGAGTGAGAGGATTCAGCCATGGCCTCAGGGTAAGCACTTTGTTCTTTTTCAGTGTAGACAAGGCCCTGGTTTACCGTCTCATTGGGAACACAAACACATACATCATAGCCCCAGCCAATACAACTTCATAAACTACACAGCCTGTTTGGACTTGGAGGCTCACTTTTTATGTCTCACTTGCCCCAATGCACCCCCCTCCTTTAATAGAGGTTGTCAGTAAAGCTTCCACGCTTGGTAAAATAAACAACATAAATAAATCATTGAAAGGTTGCTTAGCATGACAATACATGACAATACATGACAATGAAAGGGACAGCATGTTTGTTTTGCCTGGTGTTACCCAGTGTGGAATTCAGCAGGAAGTGAGATAGGGAGGTTCCCAGTGCAAAGGATGATGGTCCTGGACGGAGGGAGGCCGGACTGGCGCCTCTAATTCTCAGACAGTGAGAGTGCGAGGGCTGCCTGCAATGCTGCCTCCTCGTCAATACTGTAATCCTGCAACAGAACAGCGTGCAGGCTAGTGCCAAGCAGGTCACATACTGCATACACAGCACATATCAGCCTTCCCAGTATATATCAGTAATGCCAGGGGTCCAATCTTATCTTGCACAGTTGTGTTCTAGCAAATTTCAAAACTAAGCTTTAGGTGCCGCTGGGTGTTTTTTGCTCTTCTAAATACAGCTTAAACTTTTAAATATGTTAGGAATAACATACACATGTCTTGGTCAGCATTTCCTTATGAATTGTAGAAGCATTACGACTCAGTCGTGCCCCAGTATGAACAGTATAAATATAAGGAAGGACACACACAACTCTTACCTGCAGGAGCTGTTTGCTTTTTGTTACAAATAACTGCTAAATAAGTTTTAATTGCCCCGTGAGCCAGACTTCCCACAATGGTGTCTCCCCACTGCTTACTCACCACAAACGTGTCGTAAGAGAACTTGTGCCGGTGTAGGAGGTGCTGCAGGAAGCTTGCACTCCTGTAGCTAGGATCACCCCAGGGCATGGCTGAACACACAGGACATACCTGAGGAGGGGGACACACATTCACTACACTCCATGGAGTCCCACCTTCTCAGGTACATTCGCCACTGCACACTGGGAACAGGGCAAGCACCTTATTTTGAAGAGAGACAAAACCAGGCTACTGAGAATCACAGACTAGCTGATGAAAATCAACATAATTAAAAGTGCCAGTGAGTTTGTAAAAGCGATGCAAGGTCATGACGTCAGTATTTAGATCCGTCGCTGTTTTAATTATTAATACTGGCCCCCTTCAACTTTAGGGACTTGCCTGACTTGTACGGTGGAAGGATAAAATAGTGCTCTCTAGTGTTAAAGGGGCCCCTGTTAATGTGACCCTAGGACTCACCACTTTATTGGGGTCGTTGCGATGGTTGTCCATGCAGTGCTTGAGCAGCTCCAGCTGATCCAGGTGTCTGGCCCCACAGTACGGACACACAAACGTTGAGCGGTTTGGAATATTGCTGGAGACACAGACCAAGGCAGACTATAAAGTGTCAGAGAGAGACCACTGTAACAAGACTGCTGCTTCTAGTACTGGGGCTCAGTGACTGGGCTCTGCTATTATTATTAAAAAGATGTGTTACACTTCATTTAAGAAAAAAGAAGGAACAAAATAAAAAAAGGTTAAAAAGTAAGCCTCGTCCTGACTAGACTCTTTAGAATCCATGGGTTTGGGCAGCAACTGAAAACAAAAAATAATTACAATTACAAAATGCGTAAATGTGTCCCCATGATGTCGCTGTAAACATCACCCCTCAAGTACTGTGTTGTGAAAATGGGTAGGATGAATTGGTCGTGTATTTCTCAGAAACAATTCATGTTTCATTTTTGCGGTTGATTTATAATTTAAAACACATGAAAAAAACGGTATTGAAAAATAACTAACAACAATAATAATAATAATAATAATAATAATAATAATAATAATATTACTGTATACCATATTGCCTGTGCTGATTTGTATTTATTTTTAGTTTCTTTATTCTTTTGATTAGTTTTTAACAGATATGGTGGATTTACAGTAATTGTCATTTACTTCTGAGCTTCAGTTGTTTTTTCTTAATTGCACAGGTTGAAGTGGGTGGTATGATCCACACCTCTCAAGATTAATCCATATATTATTAAATATTATTTCATGCCACACTAATTTGAGCATTAGCACAGTATTATTAAAATTCATACTAGAAAAAGATGTGACATATTCAAAAAACATTTAAACCACTTCTCTAGATGGTTTCATTTTATTTTAAACAGATTGAGAAAGTAGAGGTGTCGTATTTAATTTGAACTGAACACCCTACACTTACACTCCTGGTTATAATGTTCTCATGACAACTCGGTTTCCCTGGCTTGACCCAGGATGTACTTTGTCAACCTTTTTCTTGTTGCCTGACCTGCTTTGTTCTGAGATCCAGGAAATCATATTACTTTTTATTTTGATCCTCTACTTCCAGGACACTTTACCACTGTCCAAAACAAAGCAAACACGTACTTAACTACTGTACATCCTGGGTTGATTCGGGCAGGGAAAACCTTAGTCACCATGGAAATCAACTCATCAAAAGTAAGGACAAGATACTTCCTGTCTTGGGTGGGGGAATGGCAGGTAGCAAATGTGTAGCTAGTGACCAGCTTACCTGGGGATGGGCTGAGAGGTGGGCACTATGGGGACGAATTTTGGGCAGTTTGCCATTTGTTCCTGAACTTTTGTACAGGAGGAAATGTGAGACCTCATCTTCACCAAGGTAACCTTGGGGTAAAAATCAGAACAGTCTGTGATCAGCACAGTATTTCAAGATTTTAGTTTTATGTCTAGATTTCTTTTTAAATCTTTTTTTTACCATATATTGGAAACAATTAGTTAAAATCCCTAAGCAAGAAAGATAATTATGTTGGTTATTTAAAATATAGATTAAAAAAAAAAAGAAAACGATGACCCCAAGGAAAACACGCAGTATGAAATTTGGCTGTGCACCTGTAAACTTTTAAAAGGAACAATATCTGAACAATACAAGTTACAGAATGTGAGTGATCAAGTCCTGTGTGATACAGAATTGTATTAACAGTCCACCTTAAAATACTCAGTAAAATGAAAAACATATATTAAAATGAAAATCTAAAACTTCTTTACAATCAGTACCTTACAAAAAAATCAGTGTGACTGCGTCTTTAACAGGTATCCTGTGGAAAATGGGTCACCTTTTTACAGCAGCCCCGGCAGGGAGCCTTGTAGGAAGACAGCTGCTTCTCCATGCTGGAGGACTTGTCCACCTTCTTCGAGTCGAAAGGCATGCGGCACAGCGGGCAGAGGGGGGACGGGACCTGGAGGCAGGGCTGTAGACACTCCCCGCAAAAACTATGGTATAACCAGAGAAAGAACTCACTCGTCTGCCATTAGACGTTAAACAGCAGACAGGCGCTTTTGGCCTTCATCTGTGTCGTAGCCCAAAGCATTTGTCTACTTGACTTTCAGTTTCTTATCTTCAATTTGGCCATTGATTATTTTTACAAATGCTGAAACTCAAATTCCTTGACAAGACCGTAGTTGCATGTACAAACACAAGAATCGGTCAGTTATGTCAGCTGATACATACTTTGAAAAATGTTCTAATGTTTAAAGTAACTACTTGTACTTAGGTAAGACTAACACGAGAATGTTGTAATCATCAAGAATGTTTTACTTTTAAGTTATATTAGGAGACTCACGGGGAGCACTAGTTAACATGGCCTTTAATGCACTGGCTTCTAATTCTATGTTTTCATCGAGACAGTGTTAAAATCCCTATGTGAGGGAACCATTTTACAAACAATGTTGAACTTGTGCTTCTGTTTCTTCCCTCTCTGTTAGAATGTCTAAAGTGTACAAGGCTTGGGGTAGTCTTATATAACAGCCACAGAGGATCAGAGGTGTGTACAGAATTGGCTCCTTTGTACAGAATAATTACACCCTCAAGGAGCAGCACGCCAACAGAAATCACATGACGCGGCTGCCGCTGCTGCCTGCAAAGTGAGACGCTTCTAGAGAGCTGATGCACCTCAAGACACCCGAGGACAGCACAGCACTACCTGCTGGAGGCACAGGAGTGGGACTGTGCTCAAACAGCACAGACTGGGGTGGAGGAGACACTGTATTAGTGCTGGATTATAGCAGTGTTCAAATCCCACTGTTAAAACACTGCTCCTCGAGTTGCATAAAAACAAACACAAAAAAAAAACAAAAAAAAAAAAAACAACAGTACGTGAAACTGCTATTCCAACATCCAGCTGCTGGAAGGTACTACTATGTGTTTAAACATTAAAATTCAGATTGAACAGCAGCTCTTTATTTGAAAATGTACTGGTTAGTGCAAAGAAAGTTCAGTACTGTTCTGCTCTTGTTTAGAGCCAACAACAAAATTGTTTGGATGTTATACAATATTCATGATTCTCAAATCAATGTTTTCCTGGGATAAAAAAAAAAAAAAGATTCACCTAATTTTGCACAATACTACCATCAAAAAAATTTCAGAAAATTACAGTTTTCAGGAAGGCCGATCTATTTTGGTATTCACAGGTATTGTGAGAGTCATGCTGGTATGAAATCTGTGTGCATCCTGCCGACGGTTAGTTTGAGGTGTTCCTGTTCAATTTCTGACTGGAACTAATTTTAGCTGACAATCAACACATGGCAGTAGTAATGACAAAAACGAGATTAAAAAAAAAAAAAAAAAAAAAATATTAGAGAAATATTGCAGATTTTTTAAATGAATACAGATTCCCATACTTTGCTAGCGTTACCAGGAATTCCTTGTATTATAATACTGTAACTGGTAAAAAAAAGATATATTGCATGTTTCCCATATGGAGAAGGGGTAGGGCAGTTGAATAGTGGCTGACAAGTTAATAATACTGTCATAGGCACAAGACCTTACCTTACCTCTCTTTAGTTGAATGGTAAGACGTTTGTGATTCCAGCACTTCCATTTAATTCAATGGGCTGACAGGCAAATATGTTACAATATGCTGTATCAAATGTTTCAGTGGCACAATAGCAAGCAAAAACCAGGAGCAAACACAAGTGGTACAGGAATACTTACAACCAAGGGTAATCGCTTAACCATGACACTAAACTGCCATCTGTGTGGAACCGAGATGTGCCGTTGAACGTAGATTATGTCTTAAGGACATCCACCTCTGTGAAAGACAACTAGAAGGTCACAATTTCCTTGTGCTGTTATTAACAAAAACTATGTCCATTCAGACTTAAAACAGAACAAATTGAATTTATTATGAATTCGACAACAGTGCTCTCTCAGCAGGAAATCCAATATAAACCCTGGCTGTGCTGCTGCTAATACAGGCTAATCCATCAGAAAAGACTCGAGAGATCCTCTAGAAATCTGATCTGCATACTGTCTCGAGTGGATTGGTTCTGTGACAATCCATAATCCGTTTGGGAGGGAGATCGTTTTTTTTTTTTTTTGTCTTTATAGTGTGCCAGTCTAAATCTGAATAATGTGATTAACTCATATGTTTTTTTGTTTTTTTTAATTAATTGCTAATTATGTATAAGTATTTATTGTATATTTGCCAGTGATCCATTGAGAATCAGTCTGTGGCTTTACAGGGATTACATCTAATTTTATTTAAGCAAATAAAAAAATAAATAATTAGATTATTTGCATAGGCAAGGTTATATACTTTTAACATTCGGTACTCCAAGATTAGTGCTAATCATGGTCTGTGAAACCAACCATTGGATTTTTAACACTATCTGAACTAAGCTTAATGTTGGCTTGCTTTTGGGGCTCAAATGCGGAGCATAACACAAGCCTTTGTGATGACAAATTCTATGCAGCAGCTGTGAAACCTTTTGTTTCCTCCACTCTTGTACTGTCACTACAAATACACAGGATAAAGTAACCAAACGTTTGCTTTTTGTTTTGAATGATATCCTGTTCCCTTTTACAAAAAGCCAATTTCATCAGGCTGCAAAATGAGCTGCAGCAGGTTTTCCTGTGTGGCTGTGGGGATTTTTTTCTTTGTGTCCTATAAAACATTTGCGATGTAATTTTTAACTACTAAATAATTAAACCATATGAAAAACTGCTGTAGACTGCTCTACTTTCCAAAATAACGCTGCTCTACTTTATATATATAAAAAAAAGGATAAATAAACTCTCCTGGTGATGATTACAAGCTCCTGTGAATGCTTTTTTTTTGTTTTATTATTATTATTATGAAAACAAAAGTAAAAAAAAATATGAATTTCCCAGTCTTGTCTAGAAATAACAGGTTTGTTTTTATTGCAATGCGAACTAGACTTCCAGCTGCAGTAATCTCACTTTTTTGTTTTACGTTTGCATAACAACCCCAAGCTGCAAGCCTCTGAGATTTTTTAAAATGAAAGCTTGGTTTGAGACGGATGCTTATTTTTATACAACTCCTGCTTCAACAAACTAGATTGCGTTCCATGCATGTTAACAATGCAATACCGGCAACCATCACAGTAAAAAACTCAGATGGAAGCCTGCTAGAAGCCAACCCAGTGGACCATTATACTGAATACTGTTTATAGGGGTGCTTTTCTTACCTCTTATTAGAATTGGAGGATGTTTTTGTTTTGTTTCTTTGTTTAATTCAGGGTAAAGGCCGACATATTTTCAACTAACAAAATCAAACCAGATAACTAAAAACTGCAAGTCAGACACAGTACTGCAGGGTTATTGCACCTACAACAGACCATCACACTGAAACCGTGCTACAGGCATTTGTACCAGGGAGCAGCCCTAACTTCTACTGTATTATCTTAGCTTAGCTGAGGTATTCAAGCAAAGGAAAGATGCCAAAGAAATTTAACAGAAGCAAAAGGTGGTCTAACACTACAGCTTGCTACTGCTAAAAGTGAAGAAAATAAGGATTTTAAAACTGTAGTTACCACTCCTTTAGAATTACAGGTTGTTTGTTTTCAAAAGCATACTGTAGTCAACAGTACAATTATTAAATCTAGTGAGTGTCTTCTGCTTGGGACTGCAATCTTAGAGCTACTGTATGTCTTTCCATTTGTAAATTGCAAAAAATTGGAATACCTTACTTGATAAACTAGCATTAAGTTGAGCACAGTTTATCATGCAAAAAGTCTGAACATTCTTTCAAAATTAAAAAGAATATTCCAAATAATGGCAATTCGAAAAAAGATTGAAAGCTGTGCAAGGGGATAGCTAGGCCACAAACAGTAATATGGCAAAGACAAATTAAGCACTGTGAGCAGACAAGGGCTGAAACTCCAGGATTGTTCAACACCCTAATTAACCTTTTCTGCCTCCTTGCCATTGCATCGATAGCTACAGATTAATATGTCATGCAGGATGTCATTTTCAGTGGAGTTATTTCTTGATTAATATATTTTCCTCTGGAGGAATTATCACTATTCTACTCACTACTGTGGTATTATGCCTTTTTTTAGAATGGCTCTGGATGCAAATATAGCCTTCATTCACACACACACACACACACACACAATGCCGAGAAAAAGTTTGTGAACCCCTTAGGATTTTCACATATGAAGATAACCTGATTAAACAAATGATACAAAAACATTTATTTATCCACAGATGACTCAACATTCAATATCCATGTGTGAAAAAGTATGTGAACCTTTAGATTCAGTAACTGGTGGCACCCCTTGAGCAGCAATTACTTCAGCTGACACCCTGGGATCCTTCAAGAAGCTGCTTAATGAGATTTTGGGATCAATAAGCTACTAACAACCAAACGAGCAAGATGGGCCGAATGGCCTCCTCTCGTTTGTAAACTTTCCTATGTTCTTATGTTCTTATGTAACTAATTTTGGCCCATTCCTCCTTATCAAACTGCTTCACCTCAGTGGCATTTGAGGGCTTCCTTGCATGGATAGCTCGCTTCAGGTCCTGCCACAACATTTCGATAGGGTTTAGGTCCAGACTTTGACTAGGCCATTCTAAAACGCAGAATTTCTTCTTTTGCAGCCATTCTTTTGTAGATCTGCTTGTACGTTTAGGATCATTGTCTTGCTTCGATTCAGCTTCAGCTCATGGACGAATGGCCTGACATTCTCCTCTAGAATCTTCTGATACAATGCAGAATTCATGGTTGTGTCAGTGATGGCAAGCTGTCCAGGTCATGAGGCAGCCCCAAACCACCACACTCCCACCACCATGACAGTTGGGATGAGGTTCTTCTGTTTGAATGAAGTGTTTGGTTTTCGTCAAACATAACGTTTCTCATTCAGGCCAAAAAGTTCTACCTTTGACTCGTCTGTCCAGAGAACATTGTTCCAGAAGTACTATGGATCATCTGTGTGCTCTTTGGCGAACTTCAGGTGTGCAGCAATGTTATTTTTAAAGAGCAGTGGTTTTCTCATGGCTATCCTCCCATGAACACCATTCTTGTTCAGTCTTTTTCTGATAGTTGAGTCATGAACACTCACACTAGCCAAGACGAGAGTGTCCTGCAGATCCTTGGATGTTACTCTGGGGTTTTTTGTGACTTCCTTGATGATTTTCTGGTTTGTTTTTGGAGAGATTTTGGTAGAATGACCACTCCTGGGTAGAGTAGCTGTGGTCTTGAACTTTCTCCATTTGTAGACTGTCTGACAGTGGATTGGTGGAGCCCCAAATCCTTAGAAATGGTTTTGTAACCCTTTCTAGACTGATGAGCATCAATAACTGTTTTTCAGAGGGCCTCAGAGATTTCTTTAGCTCATGCCATGATGTATTTCCACACATCTGTATGCTGAAGACCAAATTTGCAAAGTTTCAGATCTTTACATAGGGTGGGGCCACCTAAACTCACCCCTGAAGATCTACCTAATTATTTAAAACTAAAATTCTAATTATCCCCTTAATTGAACTCATAAAACCAGGGGTCCACTTACTTTTTCACATACCCTGAATCTTAATTACTCATTGTTTGTCTAATTCATACATCATTTTGTTTCTAAAGACATGGAATTGGTTAATATAAACCCTATTGGATATTTAAGAAAAGTTTTGATTCAAGAAGGCTATCATGGTAAAACTATGGAATTTCCACAATTATTATTGGGGTTCACAAACTTTTTCTCTGCACTGTGTATATACAGTACCAGTCAAAAGTTTGAGTAAACTTGCTGGAAACTAGGTTTTTTTCATAACTGACAATGTTTTACGTTGTATACATTTCTGTAAATACTTGAAAATGAAAACATGTTACAATATACAAAACATAACATAAGAAGTATCAAAGCAATGTTCAAGAAAGTTGTCTTTAAATCTTGGATTCCTCAAAATAGCCACCCTTTGCCTTAATAACAGCCTGACAAACACGAGGCATTCGGTTAACAAGTTTCAGCAGGAAATCACCCAACACGTCTTCCCAGCTCTTCTGCAGCAATTCCCAGAGATGTAGGGCACTTGTGGGTAGCTTTGCTTTGACTCTTCTGTCCAGTTCGTCCCATACAAGTTCTATGGGATTGAGGTGTGGAGACTAGGCAGGCCAGGTCATTAGATTGAGTTGTCCTTCACTTTCCTTCTTCGCCAGATAGTTCTTGCATAACTTTGAGGTGTGTTTCAGGTCAATATCTTGCTGAAGAATGAAGGACTGCCCAACTAGCCATTATCCTAATAAAATGACATGCCTTGCTGGTTGAGCTTGCCATAGACTTGGTAAAGATCACCAACTCTGTCACCAGCAAAGCAACCCCAGACCATGACACTGCCTCATCCATGCTTGACAATGGGAATCACACATGCAGATCTCATGCGCTCACCCTCTGCGTCTTTCAAATACTCGGTGGTTGGACCCAAATATTTCAAATTTTTACACATCGGTCCATAAGACCGACTTCCGCTCCTCAAATGTCCAGTTTCTGTGTTTTTTGGCCCAGGCAAGTCTCTTCCTCTTATTCTGCACTCTTAAAAATTATTTCTTTGCAGTAATTCTTCCAGTTAGGCCAGCTTCACGCAATCTCCTCTGAACATTTGACATTGAAACATCTGTACTTCTAGTAGCATTTAGCTGAGCTTGTATTTTAGGGGCAGTTAATCGCCAGTTTCGCAGACTTGTGACTCGAATTAACTTGTTCTCTGATTCTGAGGTCACCCTTGGCCTACCTGACCTTCTTCGGTCCTCATGAGTGCCAGTTTCTGCAAATCGTTTGATGGCCTTGGCCACAGTAGTTACAGACACTTGCAAAGTTCTTACGATTTGTCTTAAAGATTGACCTCCATTTCTTAAAGTAATCTTTTTCTTTGCTTAACCGAGCATATTTTGCCATTTTCTGCTCCCTTACATTCAGGAATGACAAACTTGTGCCTATGCTACCTATATTTATAGTAATCATGAACCCTCACCTGTTAACAATAATTGGTGACAAAATGTTAATTAGGTAACATGCTAGTTAACTCAGAGAACATCTAATAAAGACACTTTTATACTTAAGCCAGTGTTCTAACACTGTTTTATACACATTTCAGACTTTTAACTGACTTGGGCTTCAGACTGAATTCCTTTTTATTTATTAGTTATTGAGTGTATCTCTATCTTGGAATATATGGAGATGATGCACCCCTATCAAGTTGTCTGTTACATGTGGCGAGGTTGAAAGTCCTTTTTTTGATGACATGCCCCAAAAATCTGGAAACCCATTCCATAATCTATCAGGCAAACAGAGAAGCAGCTACAGTAGACAGTACTGCATACAAAAAAAATGTATGTGTATCTGCCCAGCCACCATAGTGTTTGTTCTATACAGTATCTTAAGGTCACAGTCAGCCCCCAGGCATGGTACACCCTACAAGAACAAACTCCTTGGCTGGCTTCTTTTTTAACACAATGCAGCATTTGGAAGGTGGGCTATCTTCCAGTATAGCACAAGCTTTAACCACTTCCCCTTTGTGTCAAAAATAAGTCTCCCTATATATACTGTATAACACCCATTCTATAGCACAGAGGATGTTCTGTAGTGGGTTTTTTTCCCGTTTATACATTTCTCCTACTGTATATTCTCCTGGGCTTTGCCTTTTAATATCCCCAATTCCCCAGGTCATCAAACATTATTATTTTATGTGTCATTCATTACAAATGATTGTTTTACAACATAGGCGCCAACAAAGCGAAACAACTGTCTTATTTTTATTTGCTAGCGTTGACTTTACGGCTCATGGGCTAACAGAGAGATCAGCATCATGTTATTCATTGCTGTATATGCTAATAAGACTGACTTCTCCACACACACACATCCCGTATTGTACATGTCATTTCATTCACCACCAATGCAGACACCCATTGCTTCTGTTCTAAAAACCTTTACTGCAGTAAGGCAGAGGTGCGAAAATATTTAATTTTTTACTGCTGGTACTGTTAAGCGCTATCTCCAACAAGAGCAAGACATTCACTGCATGTAATATTATTAGTTTGTATCCTCAATATACTATCTTCATTCATATTTTGTGCAGATTTTTAAAGACAGTTCCACGGGCTGACGTGTTCAGCAATAATTCAGCAGGGGTCTTTAGTTTATTGTGCATTCTGACAACAACAGCCCTGCGTTTTTGTTCCACAGACAAAACTGTTTTGTTGTTGTTGTTGTTGTTGTTGTTGTTGTTATGATTCCTATGTTATCGGTCCGGAGTGGCTACTCACGTATGTCCGCAGCTGCCGATTCTTACGGGTTTGTGATAGACCTCCAGGCAGATTGGACACGAATACTGGCTTTCGATGCTGTCACCAGGGGCGGCTGCGGCACCTACGCTGTGCTTCTGCTGGGTCCCCGACACAAAACTGCGAAACATCGCCATCATTAAACCGAATCACTGAAACCAGGCTACTCTTCTCGGTTTGTGTCTGTGGTGTGAGGCAGAAGCAGGGATGATAAACATTGCATACGACATCAACTCTGCGACATGAATGGCGGCGTTAAATAGAACATGCAGTGCAAGTAAAGTAGTAAACATTGTACAGCAGGAAAAACAAAAACAAAAAAAAACACATTATTTTCAGAGCGAAAGCGTCTTCGGGTATTGGATAAATCACCCTGAAACACTACTTTGCCCAGCAGCCATCGCGCACCAATGGCTTTGCACTGTCAAATTGCCGCTGTTCGCTTATGAAGTGCTGAATTACATTAATTACTGCGAGATTGGTGTATTCAAACAATAAGATACGGGTTCGAAGACAATGAGTTTAGAACTTCGTTGGTGTTAGAAAGATTTTCTTTTTTTTTTTTTTTTTTTTAGAGAAAAAAGTTATCATCTACAGTGCTGCTGCATCTTGTTACGTCATCAAAAAGCGCGTCGTTGTTGAGAACAATTTAAGACAATTTAAGGCAAGATTGGAGCATGCCGCAAGGAAAAGGGATTTTAAATTTGATTAGAAGGGGGAACTATAAACCACCAATTAAGTCGTTTAGAACAGCAGGTGTTCTGGCTTTATATTTAAGTACCTCTACGTAGGCTGTATCTATATTCAAGTGTCTCCAAAAAACTCCGTAT
Source organism: Polyodon spathula (assembly GCF_017654505.1). Classification (NCBI taxonomy): domain Eukaryota; kingdom Metazoa; phylum Chordata; class Actinopteri; order Acipenseriformes; family Polyodontidae; genus Polyodon; species Polyodon spathula. The sequence continues at coordinate 37,719,094 of NC_054546.1, read as the reverse complement.
TACTATTAACTAAAAAACATTAAATAGTTTCTGGATATAGCCGACTGAACCTTGCCAAGTGTCAGGTTGATGCGGACTAAAGCTGTGCTTAGATAAATAAATAAACACAGTTAATGATGGGTGCATAATATGCACGTTGTCCATATGTTTTTAAAATGACTCATGTTGAAATATGCTGAACAAGCTTTTTACATGGAGTGTTATATTATTATTAGCCTTGCATTTTGACAGTGTAAACTGCATGATCTGTTATCTTATGTCCTTGTAGTTAACAATAACACCTAGTTTTAAATGGTATGTGTTGTAAATAAATGTGTTAAACTTTTAATCTGCAGTTTTGAACATAGTAGTGAATGTATATAAATTTATAAAAATCATTTCATTTTGGAATTTCGTAAAGCTTCTTACAGCATGGGGTGTAAACAAAACCAGAATGTCACTGTCTGATTGTGTTTATGACAATGTTTTCTTTTTCTGAAAGTTATTAACAATTTGCCTTAATTACAATAAAGCTATTAGTACACTTTTTTAAACCAAGAACACATTTCAATGCATTTCTGACCTCAGGACTTGACCTGTCCTTTTCTGTCCAGGTTCTGCTATCATTATCTGGAGGTCCTGCATCCAGTGCTCTCCTCTCTCAGGTCCAAGAGGTACTGTTCTTTTTTTGTTTGTTTGTTTGTTAGATTTTTCTGTATCTTTTCCCTTTGTGTAGGGACTAATATTGCAGTTCTGAACTGAAAACTGTTTGTTTCAGAATATATGTGCTTTTATTCAGAAAGTGTTTTCTGTTTTGATTTAGGGTTTGAGTCGTGAAACATCCAAAAAGCTGCGTTTTGTTCGTAGGATAATCTATGTCTGATAATCTATTTTGATAAACATATAAAAGGCTTTTGCAATGTGATTTTTCTACAGGCTGTGTCAGAAGGGGGTGTGTTTTACTGACAAAAGCTTTTTTCACAAGGAAACACGTCTCTCTTACAAGCAAAGAGTTCATTTTAATCTGGATATTTCTTTTTCACAGTGGGAGCTGCTTGTGGGCAGAGCCTAGAAGAGCAAGGTGAAGTAAAAAGCCAGCTGGAATCGATATTCAAAGCATCTGGATTCCCATTATATATATAGTCCACTTAGAGGAGGTAAGCAGTTTTACCCTAAATTGAACAGGGGCGTGCAAGAAATCTGGAATCTATCTTGCCCATTTCAGAGGAAAGTAATCAAAGTGTGCATTTATTTAAAATAAGTAATTCATTGCAGTGACACCCAGTGGTTACATGTAGGAAAAAAAAAAGTTTCTTCATTAATCACATAGAACATTCTGTTATCTGTTCTCATTGTTTTATCTGCCAGTTTTTCAGTCTCCCCAGTTCAGTCCTGCAGTGTGCATCCATGGCCTCAGACAGGTGGAATGAGAGCTACAAAGAGGCAGTGGATGGATTTATTCAGAGTGCCAGCTCCAGAACTCAGAGGGAGACAGGTCAGGGGTGCAGTTCATACAAGGAGGTCCAAACCCTTCTGTCAGAGGTCAGTACCCAGGAGTGGTCTGGAGAGGGTGGCACAGTGACCAACAGGAGCCCACCCTTCACTCCAGAGCAGACAGAGGCTGTAAGGACACTGCTGGCTTCAGTGAAGACTTTGACCGCCAGGGAGGAACTGCTGAAGACCCTAAAGTGAGAAACTCCTACACTAATAGGGTACAGCACTCTCGGTTGCATGACAATAAATTATTGCCAAATGAGATATGTTCTAATACTATTTATTATAAATTATTATAAACAGTTTAAAGACAACAATAATGCAAAGCAAAATAACATTAAGTTTTTAGCAATGCTCAAAAAAAACTTAACACGGATGGGTTTGGTCTGACTCTTACTTGTCTTGATCTCCAAGGTAACTTTTTTCCTCCTGTTAATGAGCAGGCAACACCTGATTCTGCACACAGCAAGGGTCAGAAGTTACTCAAAGGTGATGATGGAAGACAGCTGCTCTCGTCTGGCCGTCAAACTGCTCACGAACATCTCCCTGGGGAGAGGAGCGTTCCTTGCCATGGACACAGCGAGTTGCTGCTATAGCTTCGGGTTGGTGGCTTCACAAGGACACTCGGTTTGTTAGCAGCTACTGTAACAGTAAAACACAAATATATATTTGAAAATGGACATCCGGTAGATACATGTGAATAGATCTTTCAGTCTTTTCTACTTCTATACTGGTATACGGAGGTCTGAGTTGTCTTTTCTAGATTTGTGTACAGTGTTGAACGTTGAGAGTAGTGGAGAAACTGTATCCAGTGCTCTATTTGGTTTTTCTCTTCTGTTTTTTAGGGTTTCTCTGACCCCCGCTATGGAGATCTTGCCATAGTCAGGCCCATGAGAGAGTACTCCTATAAAGAAATTGCCTTCTATAACAGGATGTTTAAAGCCCCCTCTGTTTTCACCTCTGCTCTTGACAGAAGGTAAGATGCTGTGCATGATTTTTACTGTTTTGTCGAAGCTGTTTTTAGTTAGGACAAAAGTGCTACATTTAGCATTTACAAAAGCAAACTGAATGCTGAAAAGTGGAATATCGAAGGCTGCTTGTAGAGCCATTTACAGTGTACCATGTTAAGTGCTACAGGTTGACTTGCTTTTATTTAGATGGAGTTGCCACATGAATAATCATCCCCACTATAGAATAAAACAGCTCACTCTTCGGAAAGTTTGATTCTCATCTTTTAGTAATGGTAGTATGCATAAGTGTTTTTACATTTGTACCTGTATCTGGAATTTGTAAAGTCTACTTGTATGTCACAAATGATGCTGATGGGACACATAAATCCATGGTAAATAGTTGTAGCACTTGACCTATACTAAGTAAAAATGTAGTAGGGATTTGTGAGTGTTATGCTGACGAGAGGTAGGAGCATTTAGGCTACACTGCTGTACTAGACCTGACCAATCATGGGCTCTTTGTGAAGGCAATTTAAAAGAATGTCTGTTCCAGGATTTTCCCTAGAGTGGGAAACTTCAGAGCTGCCAACTTGCACTATTATCACAAGCCTTTCTCTCCCTCTCCCTCTCTCTTGTCTGTGTGTGGCTTCTTGTGGTTGACATTTCTATGGTTGACCTTGTTTGACACTTCAGTTTGTCTTTTTTCTCAGGAAGCAGAATTCATCACCTGACAGAGAGCGTCATCAGTAAACTTCAGGCTGACTTCTCTGCCACTGTGAGCACCATTTACAGGCAAGATCAAAGAATCAGGTCTTACAAAACTGCCAAGAACAGTACTGCCTAGTACGCACTATTACTTTTTTGTTTAAATTACTTGCAAATTAACTTTTTGTGGCATTTAGTCAAAAGCTATTACTACATAGAAGTAAAGCTATAATAATGGTATAAAACAAAAGCTGTGCATGAGAGTGCGAAGCTGTAACAAACCAAACTTGGACCTCCTGAAGTTTAACGGGAATGAAGCTGTTTAACTGTCACCTTTCGCTAATCTTTTTGCGGTCTGGTTGCACAAGACAAGTGAGAAGCTCAACACTGCCTGCCATCATCCTGTCACTGATGGAGACTTGACAGAAATGCTGTGCCTCTGTGCTTTGAACACTGGGGCAGGTGAGCAGCAGCACTGATCTCCTTCCTGAGTGTGGCCAGTAGCTAAGTGGCCTTGTTTACTAAGATTACTTTTAGGAAAAGGGCCCTGTGATGTTGTGCTTTTCAATCTGTGTGGTAACCCACTCTTTAATTATCCTGAACGCTTGGTCACTTTTACATCTAAATTGCTGGAACTGCCTATTGAATTATGATGAAACTTGTCCATGACATTCATTCCCTATTATTGATAGCATCAGTATAGAGGCTGTCTGCCAACCTTTCAGTGATGAATGTCACAGCAGCTATCTCATGATCATGTTTGCTTCTTCTTTTATTCTACAGAGAAGGCTACCGCATTCCGCGCCACACTTATCTCCGAGATCCTCTCTCGTAATAAGATGCTTGGCACCATCCTTGCCCTGGGGGTTGCTAAGCAAGAGTGCTGTGCTTCTGGTGGGGACAAGATGGGTGGCTGCCACTCAGTGGACAGGTACAGTCAGAGTTGTTTCTTTTTTTTAAAAAGCTATAAAACACCCTTTTTTGTACAATCTTCATTCATATTTTTGGATACAAACATGGTTTAAAATTCATAATTGTTCTCACTACATACAAACAAATCTGTGTTGTGTCTATTGCACCACGACTGTAATGAAAATGAATAGAAACAAAAGAAGCGTTTCTAGTACTGTCACATAAAGGAAACGTAAACAAGCCAGTCATAGCCTACCTTTTGAAATACAATCTGTAAAAATATTACATCATGTTTTCCTTGTAGGATCAGCTTCAACCCTGTTGTGTTATAACTGCAGGCTGATCATTAAAGACATGGTGAGCAAGATAGAAGTAGAATTAAGCAAAAAATACCTGACACAGTGGAGATATGGAATCGTATTTGTGTTGCATGTCCTGGTTGACTTCTGTGTGTGTGGGGTGGGGGGGTGGTTTTTTCCTTCCAGCTTCCAATTTGTCAATCCATCAATTTTAATTAGTTTGTTGTAGAGTTTTATATTGCTTGGTGGAACAAATATGTGCTTCACTCCTGAAGATGCTACTCCCAGCAGAACAATGTGGGGCAGATGCTTGGATATATATAATTATATCACAAAATTATTGTGTTGAACATTGTTTTTTCATAGGAGGGCATCATGGTCATAGCAATATATATATATATATATAAATAATAAAAATGTATTTTCTTTTTTTTTTTTTTTTTTTTTAACAGAACTCTGTAGGGAATCATGTAGGGGACCCATCTGAAGCAGAACACAGGAAATGGAGGCAAGTTGTTGAGTTTTTATTTATTTATTTAGCAGTTACTCGTGAAGTATCACCTTACTCTAAATGTCATCTGTTAATTATCCACGGACGTATCACTCCAGGATTTTAAATTGCTTTATTTCTGTCTGGCAGGGCTCAGATGAAAGAGGAGATCCAACTCTTCCTACTGAATCCGGAGAATGATGCAGGGGCGATGACAGTTAGTTGACAGTCGACTGGAATATGATGTTAGACACTTCCTTTTTTTAGATACCTGGATGAACTCTACACCTTGTGGTCCTAACACCAGATGTGCCTTATAAAACACCAGCCTGTTGTTGGGATGCAGTTTTATGGCGTGGCTCTTGCATTAGTATTTTACTTTCTATTTTAAACATTTCTGCACATTGCCTGGATAACATCGGTGCACCACGCCTGCAAATGACAAATTAGTGAGGAGCCTACCACAATACAAATGAATCCTTTTCAAAGCGCTAAGTCTGTCTTCTATCTAGTCATGTGACAGCTGGCACCTCTTTATCTGTTTTTGTTAGCTTGTTTTAAATCTCAAATGTTTAGGTACCAAAAGCCACCTACTTTTCACATGTATGAAAATACCTCTTAAACTTATTTTTTTATATACTGTCTGTATATACATATATGTAAGTGCACAACAACATACAAGCTTTGTTTCTTTTGGAGTTTCTTGTGGAAATTAGATGGGAGGGTGATTTTTGGGTACAGAAACAGACAAATAATTCAACAGAATTGTGTTTCTGTGGGTTGATGAATGTATGGTATAAGCAGTTTTATTGTTGGGGTAATTAATCTGATATCTCTGTGATATCTCTAACAGTACTGATCCTGTCTAAAGGCACATTGAGTAGTGATAGAGACCACCCATCCCAACAAAGGAACACAAAGTATGCACCTTTAAACATAACATATTTTATTATATATATAAATTTGATGAGGTAAAAGCTAAACCATTTCGAGTCAGTGACAACAATGACATTCATCAAATATTATATTAAAACATATCAAATCTCGAGTTTCTGCACCACTTTAGTGGAGCCGTGCTTTTTTTTTTTTTTTTTTTTTTAACATTTACTCAGTGAAAGTATTGCTTTCTAGTGTTACAACTCTTCCAGCATGTTTATCTCAATCCTCCACCAATGAGTGGGTATGTTTACACATATTCCATTACGTCCATCCTGGATAAAGGATTTTATTGATTCCAGCTAGAGTTGTCCGTGCTCCGACTGCGGAGTGGCTCCAGCTCCAGAGTTGATGGAGACCCCCCTGTTCCAGGGCTGAAGGAGACCCCCACTCCAGCAGCCCCTGCCTCACTGCTGCTTCCAGCTGCTTTTAGCCACCAGAACTTCTAATCAGTAACATTCTATTTAAGCTTTTTTTTTTTTTTTTTTTTTTTTTTTTTTTTTTTTTTTTTTTTGTTTAAATAGGGTTCTTTAATAAAAGACTGAATGTGAATTGTGGTTTTAGATGTTTTTATTTTCCTTTACGTTTGAGTTATTTTTTATTTTAGATTTTTTTTTTTTAACAGAATTGCACAGTTCCAAAATGTGTTATATAAACAAACACCGTCAGACCTTGTGACATGAACAAGAAATGTTTAAATAGTTTTGGTAGCAGGGCTGCAGAAAAACTTTAAAAAGTCCTTTAAAAAATCTGCTCTAGTATTGCAAATTTCCATGGACAGAAAAAATGAACAGTGCTAGTGTTTGCATACAAAGTCAATCTATGACCTATTTTAAAAACAGTTTTTTGTGTCTAAATCAATGAGATCTGATTCCACACGTAGCACCCAACTACATTATCCTTTCTCTTGCCTTCAAAGGGAACAGTTTCAGTTCCATTCCACTGCAATACTCATTCATTGTTGTTAAAATAGTGGTGGGTTTAGACAAGAACAGAGGCCAAGCACATTGTCACTACTCAAAGTCCTTCTCATTTTTTCACTTTCCCTTTACACATTCTATACCCCTCATATAGCATCAACACCACCTTGACTTCAAAAACACATTTGACTTTCCTCAAAAAAAAAAAAAACATTATTGAGGTCCCCGAGGGAATTTCACACATATGGGGGGGAGAGAAAACAAACTTTGGTTCAGCCAAGGAGGAAAGTGACAAATGTTTTCCATGATTTACCGTCAGGATCTCGCTACCAGTATAAAAAAAAAATAGAGATATAAGTAAGACCACCTGGAACAGGGCAGATATGACACACTATTGCCAACGATCTGGACTGCTTTGAACAATTAATAAAAACAAACAAAACAAAAAAAAATAGCAGTGGACTAAAAGCATGCTTTTCTATAAACTCCCACCACCACCCCACCCTGACCCCCACGGCATGAAAAAAGAGCAGTATAGAAAAATAAACCATTTGCTTTCATTATGCCTTTTCATTTTGACTCGTTATGTTAAGTGGCTACAAGTCTCCAGGTCAGGATCTCCTCGGAGCTCTCCGGTCGAGCACTTTAAAAGAAACTAGGACTGGGATCGCTTGGCCTGTTCGAGAAGAGACTCTCCAGTGGAAGAGCAGCTCCAGCGAGGTTAGTCCTTGTCGCAGGTCCATTTGATCATTGTCTCGGGCGAGCGATACAGGAAGATGAGTTTGGAGTACATCTCCTCCTCCAGTTCTAGCTCCCCAGTCTCACGCACTAGGAAGATGTCTGTGCACAGCTTCAGGATGCGGTCCACACAGGGTAGCTCCTCAAACATGATGGAGTGTGAGATCTCACTGAAGAACCCACGCACAAACTTACCGATCACGAGCACCACCGACAAGTACAGCCCCATGATCCTGGAATACAATTAAAAAAACGTATGCGATCCCCAGCCCTGTGACATACATATGGATTTGACTAATGTTTTTGTAGTACTGTTTCCAGTTCTGGTAAAGTTACAAAGTGAGATCTACTATTATATAAGCTTATACTAACTTAGACTTCCCTTTGGCACATATAGCTAACTCATCTAAGATTCTGTTTACATTAACAAGAGTCCACTAGAACACCACCTTTTAAATCGTCCTGCAATACTTAATTTTGTACTTCAGGTATCTTTCCACTGTGTTGTTATTGAGGCCAAAGGGTTTAACCAATCAATTTTAAACTCCTTGCATTATCATGAACTTGCATCCCTTCCCATGAAAGACTGTACTGATGAAGAGATTAGGTGTCTTACCCGTATCCAGCAAGGAAGCCCAGGCTGGGGGGGCTGACCTTGTCACTGAAGATCACCATGGGCAGGACATCACAGTCCTCTTTGGCACGGTCACAGTCTGCAATGTGGATATCCCACCACTCCTGCAGCCCATTGGTCTCTGAACTGCGATCCTTGATTAATGTTAACGTCACGTCCTGGTAACTGTCTTCATCATCTAGGCGAGTTGGAAAGATGTGAAAGGTGAGCAATACGTCTATGATACTAACGTCACAACCATGCAGGTTACATGTTTTTTGACAATGTGTTAGTTTCACCTTAATGTGTTTGCATGCAATAACACAGATGCATGAATTAGTCAACATTTTTGTTTCTTTGTATTTAGTTTCTTACTGTTCTATTCTAAAATGTCTACTCCAATTTGGCCTAAAAAAATCTGATGAAGAAAGGAATTAAAGGATGAAAGAGGAATGCTTAGATTGATCGATTAAGGGACGGTTATGCCATCACTAACCTGGATACAGCTGTTTGACAGGTTTGGCTTCAGCTCCGTTTGGTGCCCTGATGTAATTTGGAAACATATGATGAACACGCCTGCAAAGAAACACAAAGGTCAAAATGTTCACAAGATGTTATCAGGCTGTAAACTGGCAGATGGAGGTTACTTACAAAAAAAACATCTTTGAAGCAAAGGGGCAGTGCATGCAGCAATAAAAAAAAAAAAAAAAAAAAAAAAACCCTTATGAAATGTTCATTATTGTCATTACTTTAAGCTGTGATCACTGTTCTTGGTGGCTGGGAATATGCTTCAGCTGTAGCTCAACACTGTTCTGCAGCAGTGATGACTATTCAAAATGTAATGTTCTACAGTCCTCACATTTTTAGTAGGTAAAAGGGGGTGTATTGTGTATGACTTACACAGCATTGGTGTCGTTTCCCATCAGCAGAGAAGCCAGCTCTTTGCGGACAGGGTCATTAGGATTCAGGTCAATAGAGTGCCTGTCGAAGGTGTGCTCAACCGTGCCTCCTCTTCCCAAGTCCCTGTAGAGATAATACCAGCACACAGTCTAACACCTAGAATGTTACAATTAGCAATATACATTCCAACATAGCTTTCATCTTAATTGCATTTGAACTGTTTACTGTACAAAATATTCAGGACACATTCCAAGAACTTCAGTTCAGACAACACAACACCCACCCCCATATTAAAATGATCTAACTGAATGATCAGATAATAATAAAATGAAATAACATAGAACACTTTACTCTGCCAGTTTATCATATCTGTTGTGAGCTTTTTCCCTTAGTTTCTTTTCTCATTTGATCCCTGGAAAGAGGGATCTTTGGCCCCATGTTGAAATACAGCACTATGATTACGTACTATGATCCTGCAAACTACAGTTCCTATTAGTACTGTAACATCACACAGACTGCTCTACATATGCACCACTCACCTGCCTTACCGCATAGTGATGCAGTTTTGGATGGGCAGTACAGGTACAGATAATTAACCCATGCAGAGATAGTCCAAACTAAGCGATCACTTTTTTAATTCCCAAGTGCTACATCCTATCTCTAGGATACACATATCCATTTTAATAGAAAAGCTTCTGTGAAAACCAAATTGGCTTTGTGTCTTTTGGGCCCCTTGTGTACTGGGCCCAGGTTCACTGCACCTGTTGAACCCCCCCCCCCGATTTCAGCCCCTGGGACAAGGTTACATAACTTGACCCACTTCCCACCCCATCATGTTTTGTTTTTTAAAGTTGGTGTTTTCACACACCTCTGGTAATTCCAAGTAAAGCGTAGCGTCATGTCTGCCGAGCTGTTCAGAAGCTCCTCCATCATCTTCCGCCGACTCGGAGGGCTGATGCGCCACACAGACCCGGAGCTGCCCTCTATGTTGGCCGTCACAATGTCCTCATAGCTGTATAGCGTGATAAACTGCATCGCCACCTAGATAGGGAAGGAGGAATGGGGAGATTTCCAGGGTTAGGGACACTAAGCATGACACACAAGGAGCTGTGAAGATGTTTTTGTGACTAGTCACAGGTGAGACTGAAGATGAAAAGGGCACAATTCTTCCAGGGAGCATTTATTCAACATAAATAGCTGCTCAGTATCTGCTTTGGTACTACAAAGATGTCGTCCCCTTCACAGAAAGCTGACGCAGTTTATCTGAACTCACAGGGTTGGTTTTGAACTCCTGGGTTAGCTTGTCATAGTCTTGCTGAGTGTAGGGTTGGATTGACTGCGTTTGTGCACTCATGGTGAAGAGAGGCTGGGGATAGAGAAGAATAATGGTCAATGGACACCCTTGACAGTTCTGCTTTCCTGTGAATGTATATGCCCTTCAATGTTATTATCCTAAAGTGTAATAGTTCCTATAGAACCTAATCTGTTATCTGCTCCTAATGTCTCAAATACACTTGGATTGAGATAAGCTAGAACACTAAAATGCTATCTCAAGTAACATTTTAGCTATGATCCATAACTATAAAACACACAACGGTAGAATATCTTGTAATACGAAAAAGAAACTTCTGGTCACATGCATTTAGTCTAGAATACCAACTGAAGGCCTTCCCTTTTAAGCTAGACATAAATTAAACATCCATGCAATTAAATCAAGCAAATGTAGACAATAATTTCTGATGTTACCTCATATCCCCCCAGCTTGATAGTCACAGTGACATCAATTGGGTGGTTAACCACACCCACGACAGATCTGACCAATGAAATGAAGAGCAGTGGGAACCAGATGATGCAGATGAGGAAGAATATAATAAGCCCGCCCATTCCGTACTTGACAATCTTCTTCTTCTTCTGACCCCTTGGCTGGGGGTATTTCTGAATGGGAAGAAAACAAACACCACAGCATGTATGAATAATACACAGTCAGAAAGACAGAGGGGCACAGATTGCTGGCTAGTCTTGAAGATGTAGAGCAATGCATTAAAGATTAACTTTCAGGACAGATGCTGTTCAGGTACAGGGTAAGAGCAATGCACCTTCTCTGTCTCACGGCTGCACTTAATGATGAAGATGTTGGCGTAGATGTCTTCCACACACATCCAGTCAGAGAGCGAGAGGGTGGTGTCGGTCCAGACCCAGTCCATGACTGCCCGCAGCTCCACCAGGAACGGCACCAGACGGAATCTGAAACCACATTTCAGAAGATGAGCAGGATCATGCTTGGTCAGTATTTGACAGGAAAACTGAAACATACCCATAGCACCTCAACAGGATGTTTTTGGAGCCCTGTAGTAGCAGTAGTAGTAGTAGAAGGAACTGAATGTAACCTTTCTCTGTCAACGGGGTCTCTACTACCCATAGAGCAGTATAAAGCATCCCTTTTAGTCATGCTTTTAACTGTAAAGTGGATAAAGATGGTAATGATATTATGTAACAAAAATGTCTCACCCTTGGAAAAGGAACAGGTTGAGGTGGTTGTATGTCTTGGTGAGGAAGTTCCCCAGGATGCGAGTGGGGTAGCCACAGCGGATCTGATAGGCTGACAGAGCGAAGTAGATACACTTCACAAAGTACCAAAGCTGAGCCACTGTATTCTGACTGAACATCCTGAGGACAAAGCAGATCAACTTAATTAGCTTCTGCCAGCAACATGATACAAGATCCCTAAAAAACCCTCCTGGTTTATTTATTCATTTTCTTGCAACTGAACCTTTATATAGGTTGGCTGAGACAGCAGGTAGGATGAAGAGCATACAAAAGCATATGCCAAGGCTAGTTGGGAGACTCATTCTCCTTGTCTCCGTATAAGCAGTATGTAGAACAGACAGATTTGGAGCCCAAAGAGCAGCATGGCTCTGGAGCACTGTTTTGACACACTCATCTTCCTCTTACCTCTCGGTCACTGCAGGCAGTATGAAGAACATCCAGAAGTGTATACCGAAAAGCAGGAGGACCTGGAATATGAGTTTTCCGAGCACAGTCTTACGCAGGTAGAGGGCACGGTCAATGACCATGGTGCTGAACTGGATAAGTAGCATGACCAGAAAGGCCTCAGGTACCTGGTCTTCCGACAGAGTGGAGGTGATGTCTGCAGCTGCTGAGTGCTTCTGCAGGGAACACACACACACAAAAAAAACAAACACACAGTCAGATGTTGCTTCAAGTCCTAAAAGGTCTAATCTGTCCATCCCAAGTTGGGTCTAAATGTACCAGAAAGTCTGAAATCATTAAAGACTTCTTAATGCTGGTTTCTGTTACAGTAAATCACGTTCCGAGGGGTTTAAAAGGCACTATAGCTGAACTGTACTGTTGTTCTGGTACTCACTCCAAAAGCCCAGTACCCAAAGATTACTATTACAAAATCGACCACGTCAGTCAGGAACATGAGTGCGTAGACGTCTGTGGCGGCACGATACTCTGTGTGGAGAATATTGTGGAAGAACTCATGGACTGGCTTGTAAACACTCCGGATTCTGGAAAATGAGAGTGGGTAGAAATATATGAATGGTTACTAGGATTGTTCATTCACTACACAATATCCTACAGGGACATCCTTTGGAGACAAGCATGCACCAATATCAGTATCATCTCTAATTCATCAAGGAGCGTCTGAGACTATAGCGACTGAGATATATATAAAGTATGTTGATTTTGTGGAAGGTAAAGTTGAGATAAACAGGGTGACGTAATTCGATAAATCACTCACAGAGTGAGGAGGAGGAGCTTCACTTTCTCGCTCAGTGTTCCCAGCTTCTTGCTTGCCCGCTCACTGCATTTCTCTCTGGCTTTCTTCTTCTCCTGGGAACTCTCTTTGATATTTAAAAGCAACAAGAAAATCACTTTAAAAAGATAAGTCAGTTTTTTACACACTTTTCATCTCAAGCCAATAGACAGAGATGTAACAGGAGATTTTACAAAGGTTCCCCCTGGTGCTATACTCACTGACCTTTGGCCTGTTTCCGTTTTTTGCGGAAGCGTAGGCTGCTTCCTTTGTCTCCCTTCACTGGAGGGACAGGGGTGTCCTGGCTGGGAGGTGGCTCCTGGTTCTGATCAGGTTTCCTTTCTTCATCCTGGCCTGGTTCGTCTTCCTCTGACCCAGGAGGAACCAGATCCTGGCCTGGTTTGGCCCCTTCTGAATCATTCTGGCTGGGGTCTGGATTCAAGGGGCCTCCTTCCATTTCCTCACTCGTCTCTACAGTCATTGTCTTCTTTTTCTTCTCCGCCAGTTGCCCATCCTGATCCCAGAGACCATACCTCTGAACACACACAGATGGGACAGAGAGAGAAAGACATGATACACACAAAAATAAACGTTGAGAGAAGCAATGATTTACATAACAATTCCCACTACAACATCTAAATACGGGATGCAGATTCTTTTTCTTGAAAGATTTTACATACTGCATCAATTTTCTAACTACCTGATTTCTTGTGCTTTGGAAATAACCAAGACACACAACAGTTGAGCGATTCCATTGGAAGCTTAACCCTTTTTCATTATAAACACTAAGTGCATTGAATAACACTACATACAAAGCACAGTAATATCGGTAATAATAAACACTACAAAATGACAACCCTAAACACTAATGGTTTTGATGTCAATATTGATTTGGAATTGGCAGTGCTAGCTAGTGCTTACCCGGAGCAGGGACCGATGAAAGAAGAGAGCCAGCAGCTGGATCAGGTCATATTTGACATAGTTATCCATCTTCTCCAGGCCCAGGATGCGAGGCAGGAAGAAAGGCTTGCCTTCATTCAGCTTGGTGTCATAGTAGCTGTTCCAGGGGAAGAAACCGAACTGGAACAAGTACTTCACAATCACCATCACCTGCACCAGAGGAGCACACAGTCACACAGTGAAAAACAATGACAGCAGGAACCGCGATCAAAATTCCTTAGATTCAAAAAAAAAAAAAAAAAAAAAACACCATTCACTTTTGTATTCCAATAAATGTGAGAGACATAGTTTTCATAAAAAAGTGAGGGACCAACATCACTGTCTGGCACTCTGTACTATGGGTACTACACTATGTTAGCGTCCCTAAAAAAGTTCTGCAAACGCATCTCAATAATGACCCAGAAGACCATCTCCCTCCGTTCTAGTCTATTCACTCCACTCTCAAGCAGGCAGAGACAGACTGCCAGGACTCCAGTAGCAACCCCCGAGCACAGTAGAATGGAGCCTATACTTGTTGTCTGACCTCGGTGTAGACTATGGCAGTCATCCAGAACCTCTTGCTGGGCCGCGGGATGGACAGCATGGCCCACAGGAAGATGAGGATGGGCAGGACCAGCGAGATGACGGAGGCAGTCACCATGTTGTTCAGCACAATGATGAAGTAACACACCATCTCGGAGTTGCTCGCTAGCAGGTTGTAGAGCGCGAGCAGCAGCTTGAGGGCTCGGTTCTGAGAAGAGTAGAACTGCTGAGACTCCTCCAGCTCCTCAAACAGGAAGTGCCTGCAAGACCGGAATGCGGAGACCGTCAAATGGGCTCCATTTTTATAGAATGCTATTAACATACCAACTGCAAGACCTTGTTGTGGAAAAACAGTAGTTAAACAACCAAGTGTCTGGAAACTACATTCTACCTTATTCCCTTAAGTTTGCGTTTACAGTAGGAAGCATTAGCTAAGGAGGGGAGGGAGTAAATAAAATATTGCCAAAAAAATATAGTGCTCCAGTATTACACAGGACACCCGTTTGTCTGTAGGGGTTTAGGAGCAACCCCTGTTAGTACCTATCTGTGAGTATCTCGCTGGCGGTCCTGAGCCGGGAATGGGTGGCATCGGGGTCCTGCTCGGGGTCCAGGTCCAGAATACGCTCCCAGCTGTTGGTTCTTGTGCTGTACCCTGTGGTGAAGGGGGTGGTATGGTCTGTACTCAAAAGCTCCTCCAGCTCACAGCCACTGCAGAGAGGGATTACTCCCATTATATGCAACTCCCATATAATTTTAGCATCAGCATGCTATTGCTGCATTCCCGAATTACGTCTTCAAAGCTGGATTGGCAGAACTGTATAGCAACCCCCTTACGCTGTGCTCCTCTTGCTGCTACGAACGAGCACACCATCAGTTATTATTAGAAAACATTAGAAAAGAACTCTGCTAATGCACTTCATCAAATTGTGGTTATTAACATTAAATAGAAATGGAAGTGAACATACCATCTGGCATGTGTTTGTTTTAATTTTAGTTTCACCATTTTTTAGATCATGTTTAACAGCACGTGCGTGTTCAGTGCAGGGGTACTCGCCTCGTACTGTTGGTTTGGATGTTTTCAGTGTCTTTCTCCATGTCCAGCTCCTCCAGACCCAACCTCTGGGAGGCGGTCTCCTCGGTCGGACTGTCCAGGAATCTCTGGTCCTCCGAGATGTCTTTGCCAGGTTTCTGCTCCTGAACTCAAGCAGTATGGCAAAGTCAGTGCAGGGTCTAAGACTCCTTGTTATGTTATAAAAGAAGGAAGAAGTCGCTGTAGTTGGGCTGGAGTCTTAACCACTTTACAAAAGGATCAAACTTATTTGCAAATGTAGTTCTACAGAGTGTATAATCCCTTTGCCTTATCTACATGCAGGGAACAAACATCTACCTGAAATACAGGTGTCATACTGCACAGTACTGTCTTTTACACTCTTCTCTTCTAGAGTTGGGATCAGCTCACAGCTAATCCATTAATCCAGTCATGGAACCCATTTAAACAGCAGAGGTTAGCTGCAAATTGCACTGTGCCTTAAAACAAACAGCACTTTGTGTAATAATAATATATAGTCTTTTGGTTAAAAAACATACTTTGACAGGCTGACTGTTACAACACAGTCACATGGATTATTATTTAGTGCCCAAAGCCATAGTTCAGGCACTGTTTTTTATAATATCCCACTACTTCCTAGTGTCTCACCAGCATTACCTTACATATGAGCCGTCAGAAATACATTACAGAAACTGATGGCAAAGAAATAGACAAAATGGAAGCACGGGAACAACAAGAACACACAAGACAAAAATTACAATAGATAAAAAAAAAAGAGAAGGAAAACAAAACCTGCACAGGTATACAGGCTGTAAGTTGTAATGACCTGGCTGATTTTGTGCGTCAGCAGGTAGCGCTCGATCCAGAGTACAGTAGAGGTGTTGACATACTGCTTTGTCAGGGTATTGAGCCACTGTGTGGCGCCGTCCACCATGGCCAGGAACAGCACCCAGAGGAACTTAAGCATTTCCAGGAGGCGCTGCATGATGTCACTCTTACCTGGGTCACAAGAAGAGGGGCTCACTGGGAAACATCTATTTATTGCACATGTAAATTCAACAGAAACTGGTTTGATAAAAAAAAAAAAATTCTCATTAGGTTACATTTTAGATGGTGTGGGCAAAAATGACGCACCACAGACACATGCGTGGAACTAATAAGTGCCTTTTTTCAACTTCCGTATTTAGTGAACACAAACACATGGTGTTCATACACGTTATGCCAAGTGCATGTAGGGCGGTGCAGCAGGGTTCAATGGGAATTATCTCCTACAGTGGGTCATTTCAGCAACACTCTCTAGGTTTATGTTATATTTGTTTTCCCATTACAGAATTGCTTGTCCTATTTTTAAAGGCACTAATGTTCTCTAAAGTTCTAAAAACCCATCCCCCACCCCTTGTGTTCTCCTACTGGTTCTCACCCGAGTCTCCCTCTTCTAGCTCCTCATCTTGCACAGACAGGTCCGTGGTGTCAGCCTCGCACTCATCTCCCATGACTGGAAAGAAAATGTCAGCTTCACATTATTGACAAGCAAACGCCACACATGCAACATTCCTACTGATTCCACAGGAACAATGTAAGAGAACGCAGAGACCCCTGCTCCAAGCTCACCTGGGAGCCGAGGGCTGCCCTGCCTGGCTTTCTCCTTCTCCTGTCTGTGCAGTACCCTCTGGTGCTGCTGTCTGTCGTTCAATGCTGACTTGGCGTTCATCACCCATGCCTGATATGCTAGCTGTGTGCGTGCAAGCAGAACAAATGCATCAGCTTCAGACAATGCAGTTAGTCTCTGTAATAACATT
Organism: Polyodon spathula; assembly: GCF_017654505.1. Classification (NCBI taxonomy): domain Eukaryota; kingdom Metazoa; phylum Chordata; class Actinopteri; order Acipenseriformes; family Polyodontidae; genus Polyodon; species Polyodon spathula. Next base: position 37,702,048 of record NC_054546.1, on the reverse strand, counting down.
TGTCACTCTGTGTTTAACACAGGTTTGTGTCAATTATTGGAAACCCAGGGTTTGAAAAGTTTTTCAACTCAGATGGGATCTCACCTGGAAAGCGCTTTGCCGTGGAGGTTTCTGCTCTTCCCCCTGCAGCTCCTCCTCTTCCTCACTGTCCGACTCAAAGAGGTAATATTCCCCTGAGTGCAAGACTGACCGATAAAGGTTAAAACCAGGGACAGGAGAGAAAGGGAGGGATAAAACACACATAAATGATGCAGTTGATTTGAGTGCTGCTGTTACTTTTTATTTTAGCAGGAAATCAGGGAGCTGGACACAAGAAGAAAACAGAAATGGAGATTAATGAATTTCAGAACGCACACAGAAAAACTCAAGCCACACACTTTAAAAGATTACTTACAGATGTCAGTCCCTCTGAGCAATGGAAACCTGGGAGTGGACAGCAAACATAAATCCCACACCTACTGCACAGTAATGTATCAGAATAGAATCACAGCATTCAAGCGATGCTCAGAACTGTAATTTGCAGCTGTAGAAAAAATACAGGTAAGTAAACCCCCAAACACACACACACACAGCTGTTACAGCGAGCTCCAGGAGCTTGCCCCGCCAGCACAGTGTACCTGTGGCATGATCTTGCCAGGGCCGCCACCACTTCTTTTTCTGCTTGGATGTCTTTCTGTTGGCACCTCGCTCTGTCAAACAGGAGACAGGCCTGCTGGTTAAGCTTGGTGGGGAAGCTCAATCCCTATTGCGCTTATCACTTCTGTTTGTCATGGAATTCTGGATTATTAACTTACAGCAGCTCTAGAATTAATTGGAGTGAAAGTCGTGAGGCTTTGGAATTATAGGAGAAGCCACAACGCAGCCAGCAAATGCAACACACTGACAGAGGATTCCTTTATCCCAAACTTCAACAGCAGGTCAACTGTGATGCTGTTTTAGTGGTCTCAACATCGGATGCAGAACACAGCCTCTTATTTTTTGTGAAAAGCACTGCAATCTGCATGAGTATGTCAGAATTCATACGGAAAGGCAAAGTGCACTTAAGTATGCATAAATCAAATGCAGGGTTTGATGATTTCAGGTCCAAGGCTAGTTGAAATAACATTGGCCAGCCACACAGGTTTTGAAAGCAAGTTTTAGACAGAGCGTGTTAAAGGTTAATTGTTTCTGTTATGGCTAAAACACAAAATTAGTTGCATGAACAAAAAGACATTATATAAAGTCTATAAAGAGGTATGTGAAAGATACAGCAAACAAGGGGAGGGGCGGGGCTGGAGATGCAGTAATGAGTGTCCTGTTGATATGCAGAGCCTTTTAAACCTGTTTTACTGTGAAAAAAATACTTTTAAAACAGCGCTTGTAAAATAAATAGCGCGTGTGAAAATAAATTGGACCTCATGCACCTGACAGGCGCTGAATAAATGGACCGCAAAAGGGTTCATATAAAATTAACTTTAATGTATAATGATTTTACTTTAACCTATATACCATGCCTATGATGGCATATCTACAGTACAAGTATGTATTTAATATTAAGCAGTAAATCCCATTCTAAGAAACTGCAATTACAATCTTTGTCCACTGGGAGGAACGGTACACCAAGTTAAGATTCCATTAGGTAAATAAGCATTGCTCCTGAAAGTCTGCTGTCTGGAAGTAAAGTGTTTATATACGGCTAACAGGATTGGAACTGGCCAGTGGTGCCAACCCATCCTTTTCCTTTTAAAATACACTAAAAGCTGGTATACTATTTTCATAATGGTTTGATTCTGATGCACGGTTATGATGCCACTCTGTTCCTGTTTTGCAATAAATAAATATTCAAATCAAAGAATTTGGTTCATACCGATTGACTCAGCCTCTTCCTTGGTCTCCGAAGAGCGACGCCCCTCTTTGTATTTTTTTTGCTTGGATCGAATGCGCTCCATTCTGAAAAGAAACAAGCAGATCAGGCCAGTGCCTTGAAGGCCAATCTTTTGCATATCACTCAGGTGCTGTCTCCCCTCAGCACTTACTGTCTCTTGAGCTGTGCAAGGGACTTCTTCTCTGCCTCCTGGTGGATGTTCATGCTTTTCACAATGCTGGCCTTGAACAGCTTAAACCCCCTGCCGGGAATCACACACACGTCAGTGCACAGGGCAGACACATTGCTCTCATACAGGAATCACACACACGTCAGTGCACAGGGCAGACACATTGCTCTCATACAGGAATCACACACACGTCAGTGCACAGGGCAGACACATTGCTCTCATACAGGAATCACACACACGTCAGTGCACAGGGCAGACACATTGCTCTCATACAGGAATCACACACACGTCAGTGCACAGGGCAGACACATTGCTCTCATACAGGAATCACACACACGTCAGTGCACAGGGCAGACACATTGCTCTCATACAGGAATCACACACACGTCAGTGCACAGGGCAGACACATTGCTCTCATACAGGAATCACACACACGTCAGTGCACAGGGCAGACACATTGCTCTCATACAGGAATCACACACACGTCAGTGCACAGGGCAGACACATTGCTCTCATACAGGAATCACACACACGTCAGTGCACAGGGCAGACACATTGCTCTCATACAGGAATCACACACACGTCAGTGCACAGGGCAGACACATTGCTCTCATACAGGAATCACACACACGTCAGTGCACAGGGCAGACACATTGCTCTCATACAGGAATCACACACACGTCAGTGCACAGGGCAGACACATTGCTCTCATACAGGAATCACACACACGTCAGTGCACAGGGCAGACACATTGCTCTCATACAGGAATCACACACACGTCAGTGCACAGGGCAGACACGTTGCTCTTACTCTTGTACAAAACAATGGCATTACTGCTGTAACGGCAACAGAGCCAAATCTTTAAATCAAGCGTTACCAGCCAATAAATCATTAATATTAATGTGGACAATGAATTGCAGTTGGTAATGGCATTTCAGTTAAACATGAGAGTTGAATTAGAAATCTGAATTAACTTCACTTCTGTTTACCCCCTATATAGCAGTTATAAAAATAAGACTCCTATTGCACAGCAGTTTCACCCACTCCAGTCTTTACTACAAGCCTGATTAGTCACAGTGTATAGGTAACAAGCTCCGGTGTTTATTAAACTTAGTAAAAACAGGAAGATCAAACTGCTCTGCAGTAGGAGTTTTATTGCCATCCTTGCATAGCACCAGTCCCTTTGAAACAACCACCCTTTCCCTTTTAAAGATCTATAGTTCAACTGCAAAGCATCTGTGTATGCATTGGTCTGGCACATTTTAATAATGACAAATTGCGAAGCACCTAATGTGCAATCAGCTGCCATGCAGACGCAATACTGGGAACTGCAAATTACCTGTAAAACAACTGCCTTCAAAATAAAGCATCAGTATAGCTACCAAACACGGTATGGGAACTGCTTGTAATTTAAGAGCAGAATGCGATCGTCTGCGATTAGCAAACATCCTTTCCAGCAGGGTGTCAATCCTGTATGACTGATGCACTCTCACCTGGAAGCCTGCTGTGCAGAGGCCCTCTGGTCCGCCACAACATGCAGGAAGTAGTGACTGAGGAAGACCCTCCTCTGCAGCAGGAGGAAGAAGCAGCAGATGCTGTCCCAGATGATCCCGGCTTCCTCCACCGGCAGAAAGCAGTCCTTATTGTCATCCCGCAACTCCTTCGCTGAACGCAATAAAGGAAACGCAGGAAACAAAATAAACTGGCGTGGCCACTTGTTGTGTCAAGACCTTGGCATCGTGCTGTGGTATTTTGCTTCTCAATTTAAATCTGTCAGTGCTTAAGGTGAACCAACAGATTTCTGGATTTATTCATTTTTTCATTCAGGTACAGCACTAGCACCGATGCCTCTTTTCAGCTGCAATCTATGATCAAATTCTGGGTGGTTCATGAATTTGCTAATCCAGTACCTGCAAACCTAAGGTTGCACCTGTCTTTGGTAGAAGTTCATTTAAAATTACAGTGGACAGCTGTAAGGTTTTAGATTACTGTACTTTAACATCATGCTTGCGATACCTGCTGTATTCAGTTTAGTTGTAATATAGAGTCGAAAAGTAGAGCTGAAGCAAACTTAAGTGAGTGTCTACTCACGGTTATAATAGCCCTTAACAGTGCACACCAGGCTGAAGAGCTGGATGAGCCAGCAGAAGCGATTCTGCATCTGCTCCACAAACACACAGGCCAGGAGCTGAGGGGTAGACAAGCACAGATCTGATTAAGAACATAACACTGCCTCTGAATTACTTTTTACAGGCAGCATGATCCAGAGACATCATTCAAATGGTTCAAAGTATAACTGTAATCATACATTTCAGCCACGAGTACTCACAGAGAGCATGTTTTTGGAGATGATGACGGCCACGTTATAGATGATGAGACAATCCCAGAGAGCCAGTCTAGACTTGGCAGGCTTCTGGATCAGCTGGGTACCAAACAGCAGGAAGTAGAAGCACGCCAGGAGGTAGCCCAATCCAAATATGCTAATCCGAGTGGAGCCAGCCACAAACAACACCGCCAGCACGAACCAGAACTGGTACCGGAACACCACTACCTTGAGCATGTCCAGGTAACACCTGCAAGAGAGACACAGGCATTGGGCGTATTTCACTGCTTCTTGTACAAGAACTGCAGCATCACGCCATTATCCTCGACACCTTCCATAGAACTTCCCTGCTCTGCTGAGACAGAACCTCACACACTGGGTTTTGTTCACACCCCTTACAGATAGTTCAAGATGTTACAGTATGCAGACAACAAAAAAGCATGATGCTTGTCATTTGCAGCTGATCGAGCTGGCAACAGGGTCGTGTGGGATGTACCTGCAGTTGATGAAGTTGGGAACGGGGTTCATCTTGCCCTGCATGGGATTGGCCTCGTCTGTGTTGTGTCCAGCCAGTTGGATCCATTCTTCTGTCTTCTCGTCCTCGAAGACCTTCCACTGCTGCGAGGCACATAAGAGGAGGAGGAAGTCATCTGGAGATAGAGAGGGAGATAGTTACCATTGGAAAGGAATAGCTGTATGTTGATCTGCGTACATATATCTCAATAAGAAAGAAACAAGAAATAAACATTTAACGTTTCTCCTATTTTGTTCTGAATCTTTTTTTAAGAATATAAAAGTTACAGACAACAGGAAGACAATTCTCGTGCAATAGTAGCATATACTGCATATAGCGTATATACTGTGTCTTGACTCACAGATAAGGTTTCTGGAATTGGGCAATGTGGAGAAGTCTGGCAGGTACAGCCACTTGATCAGGGCCGAGTTGATGGTGAGTGTAGTGTTCCAACGCCATGGGTAATCTGGATGAATTGGGTTAAACACAGTGGTCAGACTGGATTTTGAATTTCAAAAGCATATCACAAAACAAAGCATAATAGGATGGCAGGAAGTATGCTGCATATCTTCATTGAAGGGGATCTGATGTGGAAAGAAGAAGTTTTATTATGAATCCCCATTAGATGCCTGAGATTGAATTATAGCGTTAAATACTAAAACGCTACCTGTCATTTGCTGTTTTTCTTAATATATGCGGCCTACCTTTTAAACTGTGATTCTGTGTATTTCAAAACCCACTTTGTTACACAGAAGAAAGAACAGTACCGGTTCCACAAGTAGCACAAATACAAGCATCAATGAGAATGATGTAGTAGATCACTAAATAGAGAAGTTTATACAGAGAAAATTATTTTTAGATTATATAATAGTAGTCACTCAATGTAATATTCTGCAAAGTGAGCATTGTTAAATACTTGCAAGTGACTGATCCAGATTATTTTTTGTCTCAAGAGGTAACATCCTCATATCATAAAATGAGTGTTGAAAACCCTCACCAATGCAGAGTGCTGGGGGAATGCCCAGGCACAGCAGGTACTGGTAGAGCAGGAACAGCACCAGAAACAGGCAGTATTTGGGCCAGATTTTAGCGATGGCAGCCCGGCGACGGCTTGTCAGGATCACCACCAACCAGCAGCCATGGAAAATTACCAGGAAATTCATGCGCTGACCAATCACATTCACCGTCAACAGGAAGCAGATCTGACAAGAAAGAGAGAGAGAAAGAGAAAACAGACCATAAAATCTGGAACTACTGAGAATTTTCTGAATTAGTGGTTCCTTGGTGGGATTGCGGGATGTACGAGTATTGGACAAACCACTCCATCCCATCAAAAAGTTTTTCTAAAAGGAGGCTGTTTAAAACTTTCAATGCTGTAGGTCAAACAGCTTTTCACAACCAATCGTCTTTAACATGGTGACGACCAAAACATCCAACAAGAGAAAGAACCCTAACCCTAAGGATTTCAACATCACCATTCAGTAAAAAAATACTCCCCACTCCAGCCCTCTCAAGTGTACCTCGAGCCCAAACTTGTAGAACCAGTAGTTGACAAAGTACTTGACACAGTCCAGAACACTGTGGTCCAGGTGCTCTCGCGACACCTCACTGAAGATGGTGTGTGTGGCCGTGGGGGAAGTCTGCTGCTGCCGGTAGTAGTGTGCTTGGTGCCGGTACACCGTGGCCTCAAACACCAGCAACATCAGCACCAATAGGTGGTTCTGCAGGGGGACACAAGGGGGGCGACAATTTATTTATTTGGATAAACAAATACAGCAGAGAGAGTGAGTTAGTCAATAGAGGAAGTGGTCAAACTGGAATCAATGCAAATATGCCTTTGTTTTGTGGATCAAAAAAAAGTGTCCAATGAATCCTTTATCCCGGAGCAGATTTCAGTGATCCCAGAAGAGTGCAGGCAGGCCTCACCTTGATGTAGCCCAGGATAGGGGTGTCTTTCCGGAAGCCGAACCAGTTGGCCGGGTCCACCGGCGCCTTGTACAGGACAGAGTATGGGATGTTGTCTTCCTCTAGATTGGTCTCGTTAGGATAGGGCTGCAGAGTTAACAGGGGTTTTCCATGATTAGATTGACAGGTTAAAAGTCAGAATGTCAAGTTTGAAATCAGGACAGCACCAAATATTTTTTTTTAAATGTCATTACTTTTTAAAAAAAACAACAAAAAAAATCAGACAGCATTCATTATAAATACTGGTCTCCATCCGTATTAAAAAAAAAAAAGGTTTGAAAATCTGTGTTTGAATTTGAGTCTCTCTCACCTTTGTGCAGTTACTGGAGTACTCAATGGGGTTGACGATACTCAGTTGGTAAAGCATCTTGCAGACAATGATGATGCAAGCCCAGATGGTGGAGAGGCAGGAGGCCATGTGGCGGAAGCGGGAGTAGGGCACGGCGAAGGACCAGAGCACCACAAGCACCAGGTTCATCACCGAAAGCTGAGAGCAAGAGCAGAGAGCCAGTGAACCATGGGACAGGACACACTGAAGTCATTACAACTTATTATGCATTAGAAGTTGCATGGGAGTGTAGAAAACACCTGGATACAATGGAAATGTTGTATTTGTTGCCCCACCTCTTGCAGAGCCACCCAGATGATGAAGAAAGCCACCATCTTGAGGATGTGGAGCTCCAGAACCCTCCAGATGAAGACCTGCACCCGGGTCAGGATCTCGGAGAACTTCTTGAACAGGACCATCAGCCGGTCCACCACCAGACCCCACTTACTGGGCACGGCTGACAGGGGCGGAAATCAAACCCAGTCAACAAAAAGAATCACATTAACAGCCAATACTATAGAAGATAAAACTACTTATTTTTTTATTTATTTTTCAAAACAAACTTGTGCATTTCAATATGGCGTTCACCTTCATCTTCTAATTGGTCATCCCCGGGCTCCGTCTCTAGCTCCTCCTCCTCGTCCTCTAGCCCCTCCCCCTCATGCAGGAGCTCTGATTTGCTGCCTGGCTCCTTCCTGATAGTTAAACCAACCACTATCGTTAATAATCCAGCAGAAATAAATCAGTCCACACATTGAAAATCAAGGTGATAGTTTGTAGGTCTTTCACGTTTACAGATATTTGGAAACATGTACATTTTTAATAAACTGAACTGTAGGCTACAGTTTATGCTTATACACAGCCAAAAATCACAAAGAAGGGCAATCTATGAGACCAGCTCATGCAATGAAAACATTGTATAAGGAATCTCGGCTTTGCTAAAAAGTTATCCCCATTCAGTAAGCAACACAATGTACTAAAATAAACTAACAACAAAGCAAATTACAAAATAGAGGCTAATATCTGGAAGTGAGTTTAATCATTAACAGGAGTGAGCGGCATGTTAGAGGTCGTGACACTGCAGGGTCGATGGAAGCAGAGGCAGTACCGGTTTTTTAGTCTGCGGTCTTTCTGAGGGGTGTGCTCCAGGTCTGTGATCCTCATGAAGGGCTGGTGGAAGTAGTGCAGCTGCAGGATACAAGCCAGCAGGAAGAACCCTGGGATGAGGATGCTGGTGAAGAGATCAGACAGCTCAAAGGTCTCCAGACCAACATCCGCCAGCCTGCAGCGAGGAGAGAGGAAACAAGAATGTGGGGGGCGGGGGCATTTCAAATTCATAACCATGGAAATGGACTTCATCAGTAGGTGCAATAAAGATATATTTCAGTAGATATGCAGCATATGCTTGAAAAATCGGGGTCCATACTGGTGTTCGGTGAATCCTGTGAAGTTTTTCCAATAAGTGGGGAAGTCCTCAAACTGGAATGTGTAGACAGCAATGAGCACCAGCATGGTGTAAGCCACTACCAGCCACCAGAAGACCTTGAGAAGCCGCCGCCACAGTGTGTAGTACACCTGCAAACAACAACCACCACCTGGTCAGGAAAGGTCAGTATCAGAATACATATTTAATAGATATGGAGTGTGGATAATGGGATTAGAATGTCTAGAATGTATTATCTCTAACAATATCCTTATAATATGTCCCTTTGGCCTTTTACTGGATAAACTGTACACTTGCTGTTATGCGTATATTTTAATTACAAACAAGGATGAAACCTTCCTCAAATTCTTAGTGAGGATCAATATTGACGCAGCCTCCACTATCTGCTGGAGCAGCAACAACGAACTCCTGCAGTTACCTGATAGAGGCACAGGCAGAGCAGGAAGAGCAGCATGTAGACTATCTTGTATCCGACCAGCCTGCCAGCAAAGCTGACCACAATGAACATGCCCCCGCACACGTAGATCCAGTACTTGGCGTAAAAATCCATGACCCGCTCGCCCAACACCTTCAGCAGGGACTCGTTCCGGCCAGCCTCTGCAGCCAGACAAAGAGGAGCACAAAACAGCTCTAATGCACAGGGTAATTGTGCAGGTTTTGGGGTTTTTTTTTTTGCATTTTGGAGGCGATGCCAGCCTGTACAGTGGCAGTCAATAAAATGCCCTTTAAATCAGCAATTGTCATTCGCACTGATCCTTGACAAAGTCAAGTAGACCAGAGACTCACCGGTATCTCTTGTGGTAACCTCCAGTAGTGGAGCTGTGGCTGCCTTCTTCCTGGTGAACATCTCCTTCACTGACTGACGCAAGAGCAGCCAGAAGGTCAGGGTATACAGGAGCTGTGGAAAGAGGGGATATTATTGGGCTGCAATAGGGAATGGCAATAAAACTTTGACTCCATAGGCAATACCATTTTTGGATATACAAATTAGGCAGGTATAGTCAGTAGAGCCCTATAAACCTGTTGCCATTCTAAAAGGCATGTATTATCTCAAAGCATTTACCCAGTTGTTCCTGCTCCAATGAGCTCACTCACCATTGCTCCCAGTCTGAGGCAGGGCTGGGGGCTGCGCTCGAGGCCCAGCTGTTTCAGGCTCATGAATCCGACTCGGTCAGGCAGTTCGGGCTCCAGGTCCATTGCCCAGATGTACTGGACGCTGCAGAGTGACATGCCGTAGAGCAGGATGAAGGGGGAGCAGATCATTGCAAAGCGATGCCGGGAGCGCACAATCCAGATCAGACAGGCCCACAGCAGGAGGACGAATGTCAGCCAGCTGTGATAAGTGATACTCCACACCTTCGAGAGACACAGACAACAAGGTAACGAGTGACTGGGTGCGAGGTGGGACAGTGGTTAACTGTATCAACTCTGGGGCACTCTTAAATGCAGCTTCTTAGGTGTCCACTTCAGAAAGGAAACACATTTTGACACCATGGCCTCCGTATAGGGAAGTCAAAAACTGGATGGCGTAAGGGTACATGGCTGCACCCTCACCCTACGAAGACAGTCCCTTTGTTTTCTAAGGGAAAGATATTAAAAAAAGAGTAAAACTAACTAAATCAATCAATATTCTTTACCATCATGGCAATGAGAGCACAGATGTAGCTCTGCTGCAGGATCATGCAGCCAATCATGTGCAGAGGACTGTCCCCATTCTCTCCACCAGGGGCACCTGAAAACGCAAGACAGCATATTTCAGTCCTACATTAACTGGGGATACTCATTCAGAATACTGTGCTGTTTTTAAACTGATAACATGACTGTTTGGAGAGTGCAGTGTTTGTATTGCCAAACAATAACATTGCACATACTTCTGTTTCAGTAAAAAGGAAATGATAGGAGGTAGCTGAAACGGAAAAGAAGTGGGTTCAGTATTTATTACAAGAGTAATTCTATAAATACCCATTTTAAATGAAAAACATGTAAAGCTGACAGACAGACCCAGCTGTCTCTCTCACACACAGATGCTGCGGATGTTATTCAGACACAATAGCTATTGTCTGGGACCTTGAATAAAGTGTTCTATTAACATCCACCATGAAACTGGTCCTGTATAGAAACAGTTCAGACAATCCTGAATCAATATTTGATTTGCATTAGTAAAGAGCAGAAAGCAATAATTATTAGATGACTCACATTAAAAACAAGTCCTGATATTATTCCACTATTGTCCTCTCACCTAGTTCAGCTTGACTTGAGCCACTCATCACATGTACTGTGACACTCTCCGCATCAGATCTAGGCATTGCATTAGCAGGCAGCAACATTTGCTAAAATAAAGAAAACATATATATGTGTATATGGAGCGACAAGATACACATACATAAAAAAACGGCCATCATGACCCACATCCACATTAATTAATTAGTCATTTAGCAGACACTTTTATCCAAAGTGACTTACGGAGACTAGGGGTGGACTGTGCATCAACAAAAACTGCTGCTGCTGCAGAGCCACTTACAACAGAACCTTGGTTTCACATCTCATCCGAAACAATAGCACCTCATAACAAAGCACCAGGTTCATCAATATGATCAAACAGATGTTAACATGCCTCGGTGACTTACACTCATAAAACACAGTTCAGTTCTAAGCAAAATGTATATACATATTTCCTAAGATTTATGGTTGCTTTATAATGTATTGATGCTGTGCTATTTCACTTCATTAGAAAGTATTGTTATTCCAGAATGCTTAAATACAGTAAACAATGTCTTTGAGGATGCTCTGAGCAAAAGAAAGGGAATTCAGCAGCACTACTGTTTTGGCTTTGTGACCTATATTACTGGTAATAAGTTTGCTTCGCAAAATCGCTGTAAATCCTGAGAAGCAATAGTCCAGTCAAGACTGTGTGTGATAGAGCGCGACTGACCTTGGTATCGTCCTCGGCGCTCTGTCTCTGTGACAGCCGAGGTGTCAGCTCCACCTCCACTGCGCTGTGCTGTGCCTGACTGGAGGAACGAGCGTCCTCCACTTCCTTCTGAAAACAAGACCCGACCCGAGATATTAATGTATATAATAAAAGCTGAATATTCATAGAGGGGCTCAGGTAATGCAGTAAACCACAGGAACAAAGACAGAACCGAGAGTTGCAATCACAAACTTATTATTGTTATACTACAGTGATTGTAACAGAATAAAATGCAGTTGTCCTGTTATTATTATTGTTCAAACGCATACATCAGGAGTTACAAATCCTATATTCTTTCCTGATACTATTAAAGTGCAATGGTCTCATAACGGAGAACACATTGAATGTAAGACTTACTGAATTAAATAAAATACAGGAATGGCTAACCTTCTTGCTGGAAGCCAGGCTTCCCATTTTCAGAACAGAAGCCATCGTGAAGTAGAGGAGGAGCAGAATCCCTGGGTTAACGTAAACCGGCCAATCATGACCCACGTTCAAGATGAGATCATGAGGCGCTGCGCAGTTTGACGGTGTTATGATTTCCTTGAAACCAAGAACCCTGAGAGACAGGAAGACACCTCAGAATCGGACCGCATGCACAGGGGTGAGGGCCCTTCAGCTGAGCACACCTGGTTCTTAAATGTTGCCCTCGATCAAGTTCCATCATTTTGCCACCATATGTCCCATGCATATACTGCAATTTTATATGGTTTACCATTATAATGCTACGTCTACCATCTTTACTGTTTGATACAGTACACCACAGTAAAGGGGTGCCATAGCAGATATAGCTGCCATGTCCACCATTGCCTTGTGCCAGGAGGGTTCCAGCGTGCCAACACCCCAGCAGGACTCCTATACTCACCCTCCCCAGACAGAATGTGATGAATACCAGGCAGATCCAGGTTTTACTGACGTTCCAGGACATGATTCACTCAGCCAGTTACATTCCACACATAGCTCTCCCTGTAGCACACCAGGCTTTCATTTTCAAAGCTGCATATTAAAAGTACTTAAGCCCATTGTTGGTGTCTTACTTATCTCCCATCCACTCTGACACTCCCCCTCCTCCAACATCTTCACAGCACTTCTAAAATGACTCCTATGGCCGGTTTCACAGTCCCTGGCTTTTTCATACTTTAGAAAGTTTTGTGTTTTGTGAGTTGTAACAGTGCTTGTTGTTGATGACAACTTACTAGAACAATACAGAAGAATGCAGTACGCAAACATCAATAAAAATCAACATGTTTGTATAAAGCTAATAATGTGGAAGACTAGCTTCAAAAAACCTGCATCTGACCCACTCCACATCATGAGCTACAGTGAGTGCCTTACCACTGAACAGCAATATCGCTGCTATGGAGACACATGCTACAAACACTGCGATACCGGCACCAATTTACCAGCATGATGTATTTTATTGACCATTACGGATCCCACTTTATGGTAACATCTGTGTTCTTCATTTAACAGGGAAAGCTCTACCTGCAGGAAACCAGACAACCAATGTTCTACCACTACCGGAAAAAATCCATGAAGGAGAGAACATTTCTTATTTCTACATTTCAAATTCAAAAGTTCACATGGATAGAAACTGAACGCTTATGTAAAACTGTTACAGCTAAATGAGTTCCTATGAGGGAGAAACCCCCCTTACCTCCTCTGTCTGACCCCGTTCCCCTCCCCCTTTACCTGGCCCATATACTAGCTGGTGGGAAGAGGTCCTGGAAGAAGGGAACCTGGTAGATGTACAGACAGACCAGGTGTCCCGCCGTGAAGAAGCCCACCATCACACACAGTGTGTTGAAACCCAGGGGGCTGATAGGGAAGTGACAGGCCCACCATGTACACACCCCTAAGAACAGCAGGAAGTAGACACCGGAGAAGGCGGATGGGAGGGTGATCCCTGGAACACAACAATACAGGGAGGGGGGCGCTTAGCAAACTGGAGCTACTGTATGCCTTTGATCGCTTTCCTTCTGCTTCATTTATTGTTGTACTGTTGTCGTTTTTCACAATGAACCACATTTTCATTTACTGTAGTTTGGGTTTGTAACACATGTTATGACAACAATGCTATGAATACTGTACATGTGTGATGCTGGTTTTCAAAAGAATTATTAATGATTACAAGCACAGTAATATAATGTTACGTACCCTTTATGAATGCATTATAGATGGTGCACTATGTCTAATTCAAATTGTTACTGACATACTTACAGACTGTTACTCAAGTAGTAAGTAGCTCATAGTAAAACCTCAGCAAATGTTACTCATTTTAATATACTGGAAACACTCAATTATCCAGATTTAACCTTTAACCATATAATACTGTAATGCTTACTGGTTTATCACATAAGCTGCACTACACAAGCTTCTCTGTAGCATTATCCTATGCAATGGGCTGCCAGAGAGATTTTTAATTTGGTAAAAAGTGCAAGGTCTGGTTGCACAAAGATAGCAGCTTTTAACTAAACAATGAAGCAGGACTCGCTGCAAAGGGGATCTGGGAGCTTGTCCTACCTGCCAAGCCCAGCAGTGCAATAGCCAGGATCTTGCCAACATTCTTGAGAAATTTGAGGGCAGTGACGCGGAGCTGAGCAGCCAGCAGGGCGGCACGGTTTGCCAACGGCTGCTCCCCCTCCAGAGAGTCTTCCTCCACATTCCTCCTCTCCCTCTCCTCCTCCTCCTCATAATTAGCTGCCTCACCATCCTCCTCCTCGTCCTCCTCAGACTCCTCCTCTCCGACTCCTTCTGCAGGCTCCCCCTGACAAACACCACACAAGCACACAATCGATCCACCAGCCAGGAAGAGGTTAAGCATTTCATTATCTCTTTTACTTACTTATTCACTTTAGTCAATGCTTCATCAATAAAACACATAAAATCATAAATTCTGTCATATAAAAAAAAGTTATAGAATTAGAGAAATGTTTTAAGAAGACAAACAAAAACACCCCAAACCAAGGAAAGACTCTATATATGAACAAATGAAAACGACTAAAAGCTGAAAAATAAAAACTCAGAAGTTACAGACTACGACTTCATGTTAAAATCTCTTGGGATCTGTACTACTGTATCATAAGTGTTTGGTACGAGGCTACACTATCCCCTCCAACCTTCCAGAGGGGAAGCTAGATCAAAGTTCAGGCACACTGGGGTAAGATCCTTAAGAAAGCAAGTGACATCTAGTCTTGTGCATATCATTTATTTATTACAAAAACAGTACATTATTAAACATTTATAAATAAACAATTACACATTTTAAAGAGAAACAAAACATATTCAATAATAAAATATTTCAAATAGACTATTTTAAATATATAAAGCTAGCATTAGCTACTTTTTTCTAAGACTCCCTACTCCTTACCACTGTAACTGCATTGCTCCTTTTTAGCAGGGCAGGGGCCAGTAAGTCACAATGACTGAGCTCTGAAGGTTATACTTAATTGCATAGCACCGGTGTTAATTCAGAGCTCAAGTATGTTGCTGGTTCATTTCCAGCAGACTCACATAGCCCATGTACACACATACATATAAAACAGTAGATTGCAGATGCCAGCTAGAAGTGCCATCTCAGTGTCTTGGCAAAAGTCCAGCCTGGCACAGTGCCATTGTCATGGTATCATAGGCAAGGACAAGCCGGGAATCCCATTAAGATGACAGCACAGCGACAGGGGTTGCATGTGACTCAGATACTGCTGAGCCCCAAGCTCTTTCATTATCTCTATCTTGGAAAAAGATGTGCATTTAAACTAGTGAGGTAGAGAAAATTCAGAATAGACGAGGGGTGCGTTCAATAAGCAGAGCTCTTTTTTGTGGCTCTATAAGGCGGAAGTTAGGTCTTATTGAACGGTATGTTAGCAAGCGTTTGCAAAAATGGCAACGGGGTTAGTTTTGCAGGAGTTTCTGGAAGATAGACCATATACTCAGCAACGAATATTGTAGCGTTAGCAGCTGTGAGAGCAGCGAATTCAAATAGTCCATTGAGGGTAGAAATTACGTTGACAATGTTGTGATATAGCCTACTACACCGATGCTGCATTTCATTTTAGATGGAGCAAGCAACATTCGAGGTAGCCTACGTCAAGTTTTATTTTGATAATACCAAATAGTAATTGTAATATTTATAAATTGTAATCCTGGCCGGTGGGCCTAGATTATTTTTCCAGCGTCTGCAGTGTGGAATAACACTTGCAAGTCTGTTCCTTGATGGTAACTCGGGCTGAACTGTACACCCGCCTGCCCCCCTCCCCAAAACACACACACACAAACACACGCCACTTACTCAGTGCTGACCTGAACTCCAGTTCACTCCAACACCACTCGGAAAAGAGCGTCAGGTGAAGCGAGAGAGAAAGAAAATATCCTCCAGATCAGATTTTCCATTCCTAACAACATCCCCCACATGCCTTAGCACAGCACTGTGATCATTATGTGTCTTTGCTTTTTAGAGTTTGTAAACTAATTGGAAGCAGTTTCAGTGTATAACCCTGCATGGTTATTGCGGTGCAGAGTGGCAATCCGAAAGGGAACTCATTAAGACCTTGGCGAGAGCAGGCAGCACAGAGCCCCAAGCAGTGTCATGGAGGAGACTAAAGCAACGTTTCCACGTTCACAAACCCAGTTATTTAGTACAGGCTCATGAGCACTGTACTCAGAAAGAACGCACCAGAGATTGCACCTGAGAATGGTAACCACGGGCAGTGGAAAGATAGAGTTTACCACTTAAGAGGCCTATGATCAGTTACAAAACTGGTGAAACTTCTCATTTCAAGCAAAACAAAACAAATATTCAAACTCCACAAAATCTTAGACATATTTTTAAACATGACCACGTTAAACGGATTGTTGCAGCTACATAATAAATCCATAATCCGAATAAGATATAAAAACCGCAAATGTCTACTAATTACCCCCTGCGCCAGTCAATGTTTACAGCTGAAATAAAGACAAAACACAGTTGCCAGTTTGAATTTGTCTCAAAAAGTGAATGAGAGAAGTACCAGAAGGCAGCAGTGATCAATTCAGGAGTCCCTGTATTTTGTTTCATTTAGACAATACAGTAAGTTTAATAACATCAAAGTATGCTATATTTCAAACCAGATCTTGTGCTACAAAAGTCAGGCTCAATTCAACAGTGAAATGAATAACAGGCTTTGGAGGGAAAGTTTACAGTCTTATTTTATGTGCCTCCAAGTCATGGCTGTTAAAAGTTGATATCTAGAGCAGAGAATTCCCGAAAAACTCAAATCATGATGTTGGCTGAGACCTGCTCAGCTTGTGTGTCTTCATTTCTCTCTAATTCGAGGCAGTGTCTTAGTATACACAGGGAAAGAGGCTTCCTGATAAAGTGGCCACACTACTTGGCAATAATTCATCCAGTGCAAACCGGTATTTTTATTTTTTTAACAGGAAATCTCATTTCTACACATGTATAGTGACCAGCATTGACTGCTATAGCAGTGTGCTTGTTTGCATTAACTAAAGATTGGCATGGGCTCTGTGAATAGGCAGATCCTTGCCACACTCCTACATTACTCTTTTTATTGGTCTTCATTAAACTTCTTTCTCAATATTTCAACTGTATTTTATTGTGCAATACAGGACTCTGAAATATCCATGTTTATTCATGCTTTAAAATTATTCTAATCTAGAGTGCAGTTCACAAACTATATTCTGATGCCATCTATGACCCCAAGAGAGGCCCTATCCACCGCCTGCACAGACGGATACAGATCCCTTTGGTGACACACCTCTGACCTGTTGCCTGCCTTACTATATTTATGCATGTCCAGTCAATTGAATATATAAAGTGCTAATTGACCTCTGTAGGGTTCTCATGAAGTGGAACCCCAAATTTAACTCTTGGGTTCTAAGAATCCCCTGATGACACTGAAACCATGCTGGCCCTGAGTAACTAGTTTAGATTCCAGATTTCCAGTACAGCTGCTATGCATTTCTATCTGTATCAAACACCTGCAATGTGCAGTACATGCTTTTGTGTAAAATGGCTCTCAAATTGAAGAGTGTCATTGATGAGCAATTGCTTATCTTCCTCCAGAACACTAAACACGTTCCTGTAGCAAAATCACTTTTCTATTTATAAGCTTATACACTTAAGCATATTCATGAATCATGTTGTCACCACTAGCTGACCAGAGCACTGCATTTCAAATACAAGTGCTGTATCCAGTCTTCCACAAGCTCTGAACACAATTCAGAGTTTCCCCCTCAATGCTGACATAAAACCACACAATTAGAAATTACAAATTCACAGTGCAGCTGTGAACATCCAAAAACAAGACTACTCACAGGCAAGGGGATGAAATATGAAAATATCACATGTCAGTGTAGTGTAAATGTTAAGAAAGAGAAGAGGCTGTTAAGCCCATAGATACTTTCTGTTCTGGACTTGCTTTAACTTCAGTTTTGTGCCCCCCTTTACTCCTATTTTCATGTTAATATTTCAAGTCAAATCTAGACTGACCTATAGGCAGTTGCCCCCTCCTGATTCAGTGAGAACACACCCAGCCCAGTTAATTTTTTCTGTTGGTTTAATAAGTGTTTGCTGTTCTGTGTCAACAGTAATTAGGACTATTACAGCAGCTAGTGTGTGTTGGTATTGTTGCCGTGGTGACAAAACAGGAAGCTGGTGCAATGTTCGCTGCTGTGCAGGAAGAGACATAGTCAGCAGTGGAGAATGGAAAGTTAGAGAGAGAAAAGAGGGAACAACCTCCGATAACAGCTTTTGATTGTACTATGTCCTAGGTAGGGTTAACTACATCACTGACAACCTGGTGTAATTCAAACTCGCATATCATTCACATATCATGAAGGACTAGTATTTCAATGATTCAAATCAGAAGTCTGGCATGAGGTTTGTAACTGGAGGCACCTGAGAGAGCACGTTCTGTTTTTTTATATTCAGACACTGTAATAATGTTACAATGTTACACCCTGCACAGTACATTTTAACCATAGTTCCACATCTCAGCCACAGTCAGAGGCCGCAGTGATATAGTGCAAAACCACCTGATTCTGTCACTCTGGTGTCCAAGTGACACCCACAACAAAGCGGTTTATTTCTTTATAAAGTTAGCTGTCTCTATCCTGCAGAGAAAGAGGAGAATGTGGGTTTGGATGGAGTTCAAGCTTTGTTTAGTGCCCGGATTAGCACAATTGTGTGTAGAACATTTCAGGCAATATTTAGAAAATGGGCAAAGGCGAAAGCTAATTGAATAAGATTTTTAAAAATGGTTTTACAATGACTAACAGACCTCTAGTGCTGCCAACACATCACCTTAAATGAGAGACACAATTAATCACAAAAGTGTAATACCAATCAAAAACTCTAATCAAAACCAGTGCTGATCCAGAGCCATTAAGGAGTTTAATTCGGGCCCCTCTGTCATTATGCCATAAAACAACTCCCTCCACTTTAAAAGTGGCCTAGTGTTTCACTCCAGTGAGAAATGTTGACTGTCACTTCAGTACAGCAGAGAGCAGTACAATTGAACTGGCACACACAGAGTTCCTGAAATAGCTGTGGTGTGGGGATGTCTCTGTTGTGCTGCTTTCCTGGATTTGTAAACCGATTTTACATTCCAGAGCTGGTTAGAACAGGAGCTTCAGATTCCTGCAGCTGTGCCAGTGCTGAGGATAGCTCTGGTTCTTCACAACTGCCTGTGGGAAGCTTTCATATATAAAGACTCTAATTTCTATTGTATTGTACAAATTGCCAAAGCTGATTAGTTACTTCCTTCCATTTTCCAGATTTAAACAAGCCTGCCCATCGCTGCTCAGTTTAAAAAAAAAAAAAAAAAAAAAAAAAAAAGCTGTCTTGTGTGCACTGCTCAAATGCTATGAACAAACTATAGTAGAACCTTATCTTAAATATTCAAAAAGAAAACAATAAAATTAATAAAACTGAATTGGCGTATGGTACAAGTCCATAGGAGGTGTGGTGATCCAGTGGTTAAAGAAAGTGGCTCGTTACCAGGAGGTTCCAGGTTCAATCCCAGCCACTGACTCACTGTGTGGGACCCTGAACAAGTCACTTAAACTCCTTGTACTCAGTCTTTCGGTTGAGACGTAAAAACAAGGTCCTATTGTAAGTGACTCTGCAGCAACAGTTGTGATGCAGAGCTCACCCCCAAGCCTCTAAGCCTCTTTGAATAAAAGTGTCTACTGAATGAATAAATACTAATTTAAACCAATGCTCTACCCAGATTCCTTATTATGCACAACACAGTGCTTCCTCTTTATTTCTGACTAACACATAAAAAACGGTGACATATTGACAACAGTGAGCTAGTGAAGAGCCTTTAAAACAGGCCAACATGGCATGACTGTGAATTAACCACATTGGTGAATTACTGAGCTGTGAACTAGGGGAGTACAGTATATTTACATTTTCAAATTGAGTTCAACAAGTCCAAGAGTGATCTAAAACAAATTACAAAGTTACCTGAGAAAGAAAAGAAAAAGCATTCTAAGCTTGCCCTTATAAAAATTTAGCAAGGTATTCTTGCAGTTTTCCCACAGTTATACTGTGCATTTACCACAGTTTACCCTGGTTTGCCATGCTTATTAATAAGCTTTACTATACCTCACTATTCTTGACATTGCTTACCTATGCTTTACCATGCTTTCACTATATTAATTAATATTTGATCACGATAATATACGGGTTGTTTGATACAATGGTGGTTTGGTTTATGTAAAGTCAAGCTCTAAATGCTGTCTGTTTGTACAGATAGAGGTTTTCAGCTTACTGGGTCTCCTGTTGATATAACAAGACTTTGGTCTCAGTGGGCTTTTACCCTAGAAAATCCTTTAAAATGAAGTAAATACTGTAATACGCACACTTTACGAGGCTCTCTGGTGGGTGACCTATCAAAGCTCATTTGATTTGATGGATTCCCAGCCAAGGGAAATGTTTCGGTTTGCTGGGGTCTGCTTTCATAGGTGTTCATGGCCCTAAAGCAAGTGCTTTTTGGTTGTAAAAAAAATATAAATATTTATATTAATAAATATTATAATTTATATATATATTGTATATATATATATATATATATATATATATATATATATATATATATATATTCCATTTGCAGAATTGTTTTATTTTGAGAGCAAGAAGCACAACTCACTGCTTCCACTGCATTTTGTTGGTACACATACAGAATGTCATGCTGTTTCTCTTCGGTCATTTTATGTAACACTATAGTATTAAGTCTATGAGATTTTCACCTTTATCATAGTGCAGTAAATGCAGGTTGCTAAAGCATTCTTTTATCAGGTACTGGGAAAGATCAATGTGCCAAATTCTTAATGCCTTAAACCTTCTCTGGGATGGACTGACTGTTTGGAGGAATGGTTTTCAGTTTGACTTGAATACACTGGATAGTTTTTTTTTTTTTTTTTTTTTTAAAGCCTGAGCTGTTGATATCTCCCAAGTCTCTTGGCAGCCTCTGAGTCAGTTTTGACCCAGTGCAGACAGAGGCAGACACTGGCTGTGGGCAGCTATCTGCAGCGTGAATCACTTTCTCAGAATACAAACCCTGGCCTGCATGGCTGTCCTGTAGCATACTGCAAGAAGTCAATCCGCATTTAGCACGATGTTGATGATAACCAGTAGGGCATTAGTAGAGTTAATCAGCTCTGGGGGACCTAGAGAGCAGTACTGTTAGCTTTCTTCTATTAACAAAACAATCATTTACAAGCCGGCAGCTGTTAACAGTAAACAAGTTACGGGCCTACACTACAACAAGCGTCTAGTGCTTGAATCTGTGACACACGTGTTGCAGACACACCACAAACTTGCATTTGCAGGCTCCCAGACATAAAAAGACATGCAGAAGCTTGTATTCTTTCACTTAGACGCAGATACACAAGTCTCAAGCCTTTACAAGTCATACAGCACATACAACAAATACAAAAGAATATCTGTCCACTTGACTTTCCTCAGAGTTAAGGATACTAAAATCTACACTAAAAAAACACAGTGAAGTTAAAATGCTGAAATAAATTAATAAATAAATAATGCTATTTATTGTAAGGTTGGCAGGATCGGGAAATGCCTTTAATATTAGCTTATCTAGCCTGCAGGGGTTGCTTCAAAAGGGACATTGTGCAACACACACAGTATGATTGACCAGCAAGAAACACGCTCAAATTGTGAAAGCATGTCTGATTGTTTGGGGGATGTGAAGATCTTTTCAATGAATCTAAATTATGTCCCTGTTTAATATAAAATTAGACCCTCCCTGGCATTTGGAATACTTTTTGTGTTGTAACTACACATGAAATTCATGTGTAATTAATGACACTTGAATATAATGGAATTGAATTGGAACTGTTACAATGGTGCGCAATGGGGACAGGACTGTTTGTCTGGTATGGCTCACCTGTTTCAGGGGCTCTGTCTCCACAGTCTCTCCAGGTGTGACCCCCCTTCTTTTCAGCAGCCGCACAGATAAACACAGAGTGACCAGAGACACCACGGAGATCCCCACGTCCGGAGCCAGCAGGCGAGACGCATTCGAGAGGTCATCTAGCGGCAGTCTGCCACAAAGACACACACCCTCACTTATTACACAGGGATGGAAACAAGACAGTTATTGCATTCATTTTAAAAAGTGAACTTTATAGTTTCTATAAACAGGATGCAAAAGGTTTGTCTCCATTAGGTTACAGTCCATGTAATGTATTCGGAAAGGAACGTAAACAACCGCTAATGGAGGATTATCTACCGTTTGTTCCATAAACAAAACAGACGTGCAAAGCAATGCAGAACATTCGGAATCTCCAGTATTTCCATGGAGGATTTCTGTGTTAGATTTCATTGTGTTAGATTCTGCTTTGCATACCTGGTAACCCCAACGTGCCTCGAAAGAGTCACCCACATGCTGCCTGCAAAACAAGAACAACGCCATGACCTTTCCTGAAATCCCCAACACCTCCCATGCATTCCAAACGCTGACACAGATGGAGTATATCAGTATACAGCTACATATTATGTACAGTTACTTGTGAAGAATTGCCTTGAGTCCACCACACTGGCTGGTCTATTTTAATCTAAATAAAGGCACCATATACTCTATATTAATCATGATCACACCGCAGTGCTGATTTATTGAACCACAATATATTAAGAACAAGAGAAAGGTCAGCACTAGAGCAGATAAACACATCTTAGGACTGCAGTTGTTCATATCATTGAAAGAGGCCCCAGTGTAACATGTTGATAAAACTTAACTGGTTCTCTCTGGCATACAGAATCTCAACTAAAGGTGGCCCAAATAATAAGATCAATTGAAAAAGGTACAAACAATGAATGTGGTGATTTTTTTTGGAGAGTAGGAAGTTTACAATCTAAATAACCAAATACACTGGCCATCCATATGTTTTGTTCCAAATCCATTCTGTAGCTGGAGTCTGCCAATCACATTGCTCAAGTCTAAGAGAAAGGGATTTGTGAACCCTGTAGTAGAATAAGATTGTGTGCATAATTATCATAACTAGCTGCCTGTAACGTAGCAAGTTTATTTATTCTTTAGCACAAAGAGCAAAGCAGCTCAGGAGGTAGGGCCGGGAGATTGTACTCACAGTTATGTCCCAGGATATCGTCCAGTCCCGGGACGGTGTGCAAGCAGATCTGAAAAACCACATGACCTAACAGGAAAAAGATGCTGGTGCCAAACAGGGCCTTGATGAACCGGCCTGTGTGACCTGAAATTAAAAAATATCGTGAAAATTTATAATTAGCATATTCCAGCAGAAAAGTGAACTCAGCAGCCCATCATATTAACTCATAAATTCAATGAAAGAAACCCTTTTCTATGCAATACAACACGGTTTTAATGATCTCAAACAGTGACCTGCCTTAATATCGCCACCCTAAATTGTATTAGCCAAACTTCATTTGTGTGGTGATGTTAATAAGTGGGTCTATAAGCAACCCATAGGGGGAAACCCCAGATAGATTAGTACCGAGTTAGAGAGGCAGTGCTTAGATCATTAAAATGCTCAAAAGTCTTTCATTTATTCCAGAAGTCACTGTTTGGTTCCATAGCATGATCTGTTTGACATTGTCACTTACGGGAACACACTTTTGATTACATTTCAAGCTCTAATTGAACAACACATATGGAATAAATCTGCCCCCAGCACTACTTAATATCCTTAAATAAAACAGCCGTTAAAGTGATCTCCCAGTTAGCTATATAGATGTGCAAAATATGGGTCTTCCTAATGTAAACAAATATTTGGTCCTCATAAAATGATAAATGTTATAAACGTTGCCACAAACACATTGAAACCCAGAGCGATGCAAAGGCTCCGCTCACCCCAGTGGCGCTCCATAAAAATATCAACTCTTTGTTAAAAAAACAGTTAAAGTAAGAAAAATAAATATCTTGCTAACAAACTGAAATTTAAATTTCCCAGAAGATTAAATATTGCTGAGCATTGCAAACAAATACTTGAATAAGCGATAATAAAAAGCACATGGCTTGATCACTATGCTGGGGCTTAATTACGGCGGATTTGATAATTTAGCACTTTCAGAATAGTTCAGCATTAATTTTCAAAACAATTTGCACCCCTAGATTATCTGAAGGCTTTTTTTAAGTTTATTTATTTGAAAATAAAAGTTCATGGTGCCACCATAACTATATTCTCTAAGGTGATTTATCCGGTCCTGGGTTGTTAAAAAGAAACCACTGAATGTTTTGTGGCCATAAGTGGTGAAATAAATATCAAATGAAGTTTATAGACAGAGGTTAACAGACCAATAAAGTTTTGCTCCACTCCCATCAGGGGGAAATACATTTGTATTGGCGATGCTGCACTGAAAATTCTACAGTACATTTATGGAATTTTGAGATGAACTGGGTTCCATATTTGCAAACAGCTCTCGTGTTGTGTGTCATGACACCGGTACATACACCTACAGTCTGGGAAACTGTACCTCTGCCCACATTTCTGACTCATTAGTCCAGCCCAATCTGTTTGCAAGTTTCAACGGGTACTGAAGTCACCAACATCATCATCATCATCATCATCATCATCACCATAGCGTGCCAAAACTAAGGTCAAACCTGTCTGACTTCAGATGGTATCTGGAACATAAATATTTGAACTAACTGAACTGCTGCAGTTTTTACTTTGTTTATTCACAACATGTGTCTCTGGGAATTGTAGACTAAAGCTCAGTTACATTTGGAGGCTGCAAAGCACAGCTGCATTTATTGTAGTTTGCTTTCCATTCAAAACCTCGCCTGCTGCTTAAATATACCCTTGAACCTTTCGATTGCCCGTCCGCAAATCGCACAACTATTTGTTTTATCTTCCTGCGGCTTTTGTTCTACTTCAACTTCATTGAGCTCATGTTGACCTATCAGAACAAGTTTTTTTTAATATTCTTTCTGACGTTAAAGGGAAACAGTTATGGTCCTTAAAACATACAAACAATTCAAATTCACATTCCAGTCCAAACCACAATCCATTGTGCTACAAGTAACCTCCCCTCCACCCCCAGTTTTTCGATTTCAACACGTACTGTGTTTGATTGCTGTCAAGCAAGACAAAGCAAGCAGCAACATGACGGTCAGATTCTCCAGAAATTATGAGCAGCAGCAGAGGGTAGAATAATAATTGTATTTTTCAACTGAGCCGATCATTCAAATCTACTCCTTGAAACCCAAAGAAAACCTGGCATTATGGCCATTACGGACGCAAATATTTACAAAGAGAACAGGCACAGGCTGGGCCTGAACCGAACAGCCTGCATAGCGCAAGCAAGCGTCTTAACCACAGTGCAAAAGAACCAGGCTCACCTGCATTTGTGGCTTTAGAGGATTTACCCTCATCTCATCCATAACGGCAGTATTACACTCTGATAGTAAACCTCCTCCTCATTTCTTTCAGTTAGACTTTTCTTATTGTTTTTCTTAATTTTTGGCCATTCACATTTTATTTGATATATATTCATATATATATATATATATATATATATATATATATATATATATATATATATACACACACACACACACACACACACACAGTATATATATAAATATCCCACATGTAGTAATAATATTAATGTGAATTACAGCTTTTTGCATTAAAGAGATAGGATGGTGTCAATGCTTTTGTGCATCACTGGGCAGCATATCTGCATGACAGCTTGCAGAGTTCCAGCCTCCAGAGATTTATTTGAAGATCATTTGGAACAAGAGAGCTTTCTTGGTTATTTGTTTATTGATTAAGGTAATGAAAAGAGTTTTGTGGTGTTTCCAGGAGCAAGGTAAAGTAATCATGCGTTTTTCCATCATTGGTGTAGAGCAGACAGAGCCGGGTGATCCCAAGCTTATTAATAGAACACAGCAGCTTGTGATCCGTCACACATTTGCACTGCAAGGCATGGACATTAATTAGAGCGGTTTGAACACTCACAGCTTAGGAAGAGAAACCCCCAGAAAATAGGTTTCTGGGAAAAGCGAAATGGCTCATTAAATAAATGAATGCGGTCGACGCACTCATACCAAGCAGCAGAGAGGGGTTTTTTTTTTTTTTTTTTTTTTTTTTTTTAATAGTTTGTTTTCTTTCATTTTCAAAAACAGCTTTCCAAACCATCCAATGTGTTCATTTTTAGAGTGGCTGTACACGAATTGCCTGTTAAAAAAACAAAGTGTTTAATTTCTTTTTTTAAAGTGCGTTTTTTAAAGTGCGTTTTTAAAAGGCGGTCCAGCTGGTGTGGGAATAGAGAGGTCACTGTGGGGAGGTGCAGGGGTGAAGTAGGGCCTTCATTCACTAGGATAAAGGGAGCTCAGAGATCACAAGCTGCAGATTGGGAAAATACTGGAGCAGAGTCTGCCAAAAACAGCAGCAACACTCAACACAACCAAAATTACAAGAGATTACAAACCTATTTTGCCACTATCCAACAGTATTACTGCTATTATAGTGGTAATGAAGATAGGGTATGGATGCTTTTTTTTGTGTGTGGTAGTATTTTAAGTCTGTTTGGAAGATTTTGTTCAATCAAATTGCAAGATTTCTACCAATTAACATTCATACAGTTAACGACATTGTGTTCTTTTGAAAACTTTGATTGGCTACGAGAAAGGACTGTATTACCTTCCAATTCATCTTTTATAAAATGCCAATGAATAATACAGGTTTGTTGATAATTGAATAAGAGTCACAAGAACTTCACTCTCACTTTTCTAAGTACAATAAAAACACTGCACGGCACTATTTTTTTCTGTGAAACTTGGTAAACAACGAATTGTACGACTTCATTTCAGAAATGGTTAGACCTGGCTGAAAAAAAGAAAAACGAACTGCTGAATCTATTAAAAAGTCAATTTAACATTTCCAGACTGGCAGAAGATGAAAGAGAAAATGTATTAAACCATTAACGTACCAATATAAAAACAATAAAAAGCCCCCCCCAACGCAACCAACTCATACAGTATATAATAATATGTTATTTACACAGAGTTATAAATGCTGAAGTAGTAACATCTAAAACCACAGGGAACATATACAAACAAAATGCAAATGAATTCTTCCCTCAGGGAATACATTCTTAAATTAGGAGTGGCAAGCCCTGATGCGCTTTGATAACTATGTTGTGATGGAACAGAAGAAAGGTTTGTAACAAGACTTGTTCTGAATACATGGGTTTTTCTGTTCATAAAATCCCCTTTAGTCCTAAAAGATTTTAGGAACAGGAAAAGGCTATTATGCAGAACATGCTTTTCAGATATTTCCACCACAACTAGGGTGCTGCGGCAATTTAACCCTACAATAACGTTGGGGCAAACACTGCTTCATACAGCTGTAGAGTCTGGGGGCATTTAGAACGGAATTGATTTGGGCAATTGCACTCAACATACTAGAAATAATAATACTGCACCGCCATGGAATATGAGATGTTGCATTTCCTCCACTTACGCCTGTCAGATTAAAATGTGCCTCACGTTGTGGAGAATGTAAGGATCCTTTTGAGCTGACTAATCGACTAGTCTGTCGCAATGCTGTGATTACAGGTAACAGGGGAGGGCACCAGCAGGGAAGCAGAGCGTTTAATAAATAGTTGGCATGTTACCCTAAACAGGTATTTACAACACAGCAAATGTTCCTCTATACAGTAGACATTTCACCCCAGCGTAGCCAGAGTTTCACTGCATTCATTTCTTTCACTCAGAGGTTATTAAGCTAAACACAAAATCATGATGGACCCAAGTCAATCGTGGTTTGTAGCATTGTCGACAACATCCCTTGCTTATCCTAAAAAAAAAAAAAAAAAAAAAAAATTCTGCGTCCCTATTCTTGGCAATAAAGAGAAAACAGTTGAAAGTGGTAGGTACAGCAAGTCTGAAACTTATTATTGTTAATCTGTGTGGCCAAATACTTTAATCTGATACACTCCATTTTGCAGCCAATGGGTTGTTTGCAACTGTAAAACAAAAAAGTCTGCTTTTTCAGCACAATTTGGAATGCTGCATCAAGAATGATTGGTAATTATGTGTACTGAACACCATGCCAGGTCTAGACCTCAGGCTATTAGCAGGCAAATGACTGTGCTGGCTGGAAGAGGCAGTGTTAACCCGTGGATAGATAGAAGAGCTGGGCTTTTGTTCATCAGCAGCACGCACACACACAGACACACACAATACAGGGTTATAGAGATACTTGCCTGTAGTATATTTACTTGGTACAATTATTCACAGAAATAAAAAAAAATGTAAAGTTTTATAATGCAATAAATGTGCATGCAGATCTACTCGGATTACTCAACCAGACACACTTTACCTCATACCTTCATTGGTACGATTTTGTTTAAGTTTACCTTGTTACCAATCATACAAACATTTACCCACCAGCATACACTGTATGCAGAGGTACAAACTTACCCCCACCAGTACAGTGCATATTAACAACACCACACACACTAAGATTGTTGCTGGGCTGTTGCCTTTTGTAGCTGCTTTATATAAAATAGTTTAAAAACTGTAATTAAAAAGTCAATAGCAATTCTGTTGAGCTATTGAGGTTTTTTTTTTTTTTTTTTGGTAGATCAGGATAAAAGGATATAGGCATCAGAATTAAAATACCAGTTTGTGACATCGTAGACACACACGGAGCAGCTCATAAAAGAGACATATAAAAATGAACACAGTCAACAACTAACAAACAACGCAGACTTGAGAATTCCCCAGGTTCCTGTTTGTCTTTGTGTGGCTCCCACTACTTTCCCATGTGTAGAATCCATGCAACTGTGCATAAAAATAAAACACAAAAAGTATCCTTCCCAATTCCGCAGCTTCTCAACGAGCATGCAAACTCGCGTTCCCAGCACCTCCCCTCCCCTCCTGCTGGCATTCGAAGGCACTCAACGGTACACCTCTGCGGGCTTCTATACTGGGGGAAGAGTGGCATCACATTATAATGCAGCATAAACTAAATGTTTTTTTTTTTTATTAAACTGCAAAATTTTGTTTACTGTCAGGTTCAGCTTTACAGGCTTTATAGTGCTCTGGATTTTCCGATGGGGAAATTCCTGGTTGCCTTTAATGGCTCCTACGACATTTCATATCGGCTTCAGTGTACTTTGATTTCACAAGAAAACAATGGATTTGCATGCGAGTAAGCAAGCCTCACTGCATAATCTTGCAAGATCTTTAAAATGATTATTTGACAAAGACAATCAACAACCAACAAACAATGCAGACTTGATAATTCCCCAGGTTCCTCTCGGTTTGTCTTTGTGTGGCTCCCAGAGGTTAGTCATGCAAGTAAATAGTTCAGATTTTTTTCAATTGGGGCATTGTATATTAGTTGTATAACACCATTAAGTGAGAATGAGAGAATTTGTTAAGACACCAAACTAAATATATTCAGTACACAATGCTTTGTAACAGTGAATAATAGTGAATCTTACCAAGGTATCTGGAGTTTGAATACCTCATTTCCACCAAGTCTAAACCAGTCGTGCACAACTCAGGTCATGGAGGGCCGGTCTCACTCCTGGGTTTTGTTCTAACCATACCCTAAATTAGTTAATTGGACCAATTAAGCTTCTAATAAGGTCCAATAAAGTACTTTAGGGTGCAGTTGGAATAAAAACCTGCAGACACACCGGCCCTCCAGGACTGAGTTGTGCACCACTGGTCTAAACCCAGTACATCCCACAATAGCAGCATTCATTTTTTGCTCTATAAATCAATATACCCTTTTCATATTGTTGGGGTTCATATTCATCAGGTAGTATTTCTCCTCACAGGATATTATTATTATTACTATTATTATTATTATTATTATTATTATTATTACTATTATTATTATTATTATTATTATTCACACTACTGGCTGGGCTAGATAGGAACCAGATTCAGGTCTATCTCCTATACAAGGACACCTCTACTGCACCACACACTATGTTGCAGGTAATTCACCTGGCTGAAACAATCCAGTTCATACCAGGCCTATTCACAGATCAGTTGGCTATCCAGCCAGCTCATAAATCTTGAGGCAAAGGCAAACATTGAACCTGCCACCGTAAAACAACCTTCGATAGTGTATCAATAAAGCCAGATTAAAACGGTGGACCCTTCGGTAATTTCCTTTAAAAGAACTCGGACAAACCCAGCTCTATTATTAGAGCCCCCGGCGGGTGTTTATGTTTTGGAAGCCAGCAAACAACAGAAGGGTGCAATTCATTTTACTTTCTTATCGCAAACAGGAACCGATATGAGCTAAGAGGTCTGGAGTGTTAACGGGCTGATAACTTTGATAAACAGACCTCTGAATTGGACAAGACGCCGGGACGGCCTCAGTCTGATTTGAATAACTGCAGCGTCACTGCTTTCCTCTGTGCTGTGGGGAGGGTCACGTGCTTGCAAACCACAAGGAAAAACCCAGAGTAAATTAAATTAAAAATCTAAAAAGCATATATGCATATACTAAGTAATCCCCTTTTAATAAATGTATATAGAAGCAATAATTATAAGGGTGCCTACACTACCTACATAAAGTGTACCTCCACTGATATACCGGACACACTCAGTATACTGCCCAGAGTCCTAATACTGTGTAAATATGTAAAATTGTATGCATGTATGTCTAAAAACAGACTGAATGTTGCTACTTTTTTGGTATCTGTTTCATCTATTGGTTTAATCATCCACTCTGAAGGTCTTAGTGAAGCTGCCTCTTTCAACGTGCCGAGTATAAGAAGCCCAGACCTCTGAATCCCCACTTCCTGCAGATATCTGACGGCATTACCATTTCAAACAATCTGTCATGTTTGTCAGTATCAGTATTTAATCTGTCAGTGCCCCTTCAGCCTGTTTGAAGCGGTTGTATCCACTCCCGAGACCTATCTGCACTTAAGGATCACATTTACCTGCAGGCAAACCCAATTCAAAACAGTAATCCAGTATAACCTGATTGTTAACATCTTTGAAAGCTGTGTGGAACAGAAGCACAAGTCGGTCAGATGACTATGTCAGGGTCACACTGTCGGCAGCTTAGCAACTGAGCAGAGATTCAAGCCTGTCATCTATGACTAAACCAACAAGATGATTCACAGTTATTGGATTATTATTTGTATTATTATCATAGAACTCCTGACAAGGCACAGCAAAGCCCGTCATCATCAGTTTATCATATTAATCCAACTGGCAATGTGCCCAGATGCCAGCACAATGGACTGCCCAGATCTAGCTGCTAACCCCAGTGCAATGAAACTTGGCAGACAATCCTGTCCCTCATCATACGACGAGCCATACTTAAAGCCAGCGTGTTCATATCTTGTTCCCATTCAAGTCGGATCTCTCATCCAAGAACTACACACTCATTTGCTGGCTTACACTCCCAGTAAAACACAAGCTGAATGATGGTCCAGTGTATGGTTAAACATTCAGCACCGCACAGCCATCAGAAAATACCTCTTTCAGTTGAGTTGTAAAAAGTGCCAAAGTGACCCCTTTTTAGAAGATTCTTTATTATATAAAAGTTGTTTGTGAACTGTACTAGCCTGTTACAATTCAGCAAGTCTTCCACAATACAACAGCTTCCGGATGTAGAAACCAGAGATAGAGATGTTCTCTTACCTCGTATGGTGCGTTCACTGGGTCCTGGAAACCATGGCAACAGGAGCAGGTAAAGAAGATAAACTAATGACAGGGCATTATACCGGAACAGGCAGGCTGAGGACGGAGACATTAAACAGTGTTAGTATAGCAATACCAGCCATGCATTAGAATACATAATGCATTTTTTGGTTTAAAATAAATAAATAAACATTTCCAAAATGAAAAGATTTGTTACATGTTTATTCCTGTATCAAAAAAATCAAGTCACATTTTCTTACCACATTACCCACAAGTATTAATTAGCATGGAGCAGAAAGGAGGCAGCAATTACTCTTCAGCTGTTCAGCAGTGGTGATGCTATAACAGTGGTTTAATCACAAGTGTAATACTTGGCACTGCACTGTGAGGTGGTTCCAGGGCTGGAGAGATTTACTGGGGCTCAGTTTCACCCGAGGTACAGGCCGAGCAGTGCAATCACAGCCTGCCAGAGAACCCAGCGGGGCCTGGCTTTGAACCTCACAACACGCTGTTTTTTGGCACAGAATGTAAGAATTAAAGAGGTCAAACTCTTTTCTAATACAAGAACGGTATTCTCATAAATCCTAACTTTTTTGACCAACTCAGAACCTCCATGAGCTAATGATTTGATGTAAATAGCTTTGAGAATGTAGCTCAGTATTCTATAATGACACTGATCTCCAACAATGCAGCCTTAGGGATAGGAAGATCTAAACAAGCTTACAGGAGCGGTCTCGTTTACTGATGTGCACCCTGCAGCGTTCTGCTCAGGCTACTAATGTTTGAGGGCATAATCAGGACTTCTATTTGCCAGTGTTTACTTATTAAAATTTTTACAACTTTTCAGGGGTTTTGTGAGTTTCTCTTTTCGAAGTACTCTCTTCGAGTTTTGATATTGTTAACGCTTCTGAGATCTGCTCAACAGAATCTGTTAAATAATCCAGGGTTACCACTGAGGCAGTTGTTTTTCTGCTTCTTAAATTAGAAATGTTTAAAGAATTCATATGAAACTGCACTTCTGCATTGGACTCTTAAATAAACGACAGTAGATTTGCCTGCTTGAATTTGTTCACTGTGTTTTCTGTTACAAGCCCATCATTTTTAAAACAAACCCACAGTCTTATGCTGGGTTGTACATTAAATCAATGACATCAAACAGCGACACTTATTTCAAAAATCTGTTTAACATTTCTGAAGATGGTACAGTTGCACAGCTGGGAGGAACAGAAGCAAGTTCTTACATTTGCAAGCAAGAATGCAACACAATCTATATTCCTCCAAAAATGTGCTTAACAGGACGACTGACAAGAAAGCAATCCACAAAAACAAGCAAGGTCCAGTCAGTCAGTCAGTCAGTCAATTAACTGACATTCAGGAATCTGCCTCCAACTCCAACTGCAAGAAATGGAGGGACCTACAGCAATATTCCAAATGAATGAAAATGAATAATAACGGCACTGACCACGTTTTAAACAGGGAATTGAGAAAGAAGACCCTGTGATGACGAGCGTTACAATGAGGAATTCAGGAAATGATCATTTCAAATGAAAAAAAAACGTACAGCAATCCATGTAGCTGAGGCTGCAACTGATTTCTGTTTCACTGACAATGAAAGATGGTCTCTTGTGCTCCAGTATGGATTTACATTTTTATATTTACAAGAGCAACTTGGGACAGACGCTTAACCTAGAGGGGTCTGAATTCCCTGCAATGAAGGGAGATTTATTGGTCCACAAAAATAGTTCAAGCCTGGAGTGTTGTTTTCAATGCTGCAAATAATGACTCATGAAGGCTGGGTGACTGAAATGGCCTTACTTGCCTAGAACAATATCTTGATCTCTAGGACCAGGTTCAACTACAGTCAGGGTACAACAAATAAACTGTGTTCTGGCAAAACCACATAGAACCAAAACTGAGTGAGGGGAAAAGTTTCACTTTCAACAGAAAAGAAGCAGAGAACACATGCCTGTTCAGATTGCTGGTTTTACTGACTCTCCCTTTTTTTAGTCTCTGTGCCCAAATCAACATGCATTTGTTAGCTGCTGTGCCTGGAAGGAAGCACCCATAGGACATAAAAACAGCATCCTGGCTGCTTTCCTCTGAGGAAGCAGGGAGAAGGCAGGCAGGTGGAAAGGAATCGAAGCAGACGCCCGAGCCCCTGGGACCCAGCAGGGTTAGTCTGCTTCCTCACTGAGCCGTGACCCCCACAACAGAGATGCAAGAGAGCTTGGGTGTGGGGCATACAGGCCCCTAATGCTTCAGCTTCAACAACAGGGAACAGTACAGAACTACTGCAGGCTTTTAAAAGGGTTTGAATTATAAGAGGCTGTGTGGTCCAGTGGTTAAAGAAAGGAGGTCCCCGGTTCAAATCCCAGCTCAGCTACCGACTCATTGTGTGACCTTGAGCAAGTCACTTAACCTCCTTGTGCTCTGTCTTTCGGGTGAGATGTTGTTGTAAGTGACTCTGCAACTAATGCATAGTTCACACACCCTAGTCTCGTAACTTGTAAAGCACTTTGTGATGGTGGTCTACTAATAAAGGCGCTATTTAAAAATAAAGATTATTATTAATATCATTCTTGTTTTTACTCATGTATGAGTAAATTAACTGACATTACTCAGGAAACTGCAGGAAATGGAGGGACCTACAGCAATATTCCAAATGAATGAAAACAAATAACCGGCAGGGACCCCGTTTTAAAACAGGGAATTGAGAAAGAAGACCCTGGGATGATGAGAGTTACAATGAGGAATTCAGGAAATGATCATTTCAAATGGAAAAACCTACAGCAATCCATCCAGCTGAGGCTGCAACTGATTTTCCAACTGAGGACTGAAAATGTTTTTTAATTGAGGAACTGTCCTAGTTAAAATCCTGTTTAAAGTGCTGTAAATAAAATGACCAAGTGCAGCAACATTTCACTCGCTAACATGCTTTCAGAAGATCAATGGATACTTTATATAAAATTTACATTTAACTTATAGTCAATACTGCTTCCGTTTAATTTCTTATGTGTGTTTTGTATGATTCTCTACTGTTTCTGATTTGATCGTTATTTGCTAGGCTTTCTAATGATGCCATCAAAAATCTGAAAATGAGAAAGTGAGGTGGTGAAGTATATTAGCATTGCTCTGGGCACAGAAGCCCATTGGTGAAGCACTGAGCCCACACAAGATGCCCTGAGGTGGTTAGATTTTGTTTTAATTATTGTGGTTTTATCATGGTAAAGAAACATTAAAATATATTTCAATGAATATTCCAAAGCTAGTTCCTATGGCTCTAAAACGGTGTAAAATTCTAAAACAGGTTTCAAACCTCGGCCAAACTCCTGTTTTGGTTAATTATATGCTGCTGGCTGTTAGAACAGCTGTGTGCTGGGATTGTTCACTCCTAGCCAACTTCACATGCATTCAAGCTGCAGCAACAACCCAAAACCCTTTGCTTTTAATGGTTGTGATTATAAAAAAATAAAACAGATTAAAAAAAGCCAAAATACATATCCTGAAATGGACAGGAAAAGCAGTTTAGTTTTTTAGAATTTAGTACCCAATTTCTAGAACTAAATAATGCACTGCAAAAAGGAAGGAGCGTTATGGAATTTTCCTGAGAATGGATGCAAAATGCCAGTCATCACTTACATGCTACTGGAGTCACTGCCTAACATGGCAACCACTTGAGGAAGTGCTCTATCGTCAAGTTAATGTAAAAACTGTAATATTTTCACAGGGGTATAAATAATTGACGTATATAACTACCCTTCATAAATTCCACAAAACTATTACAAAATGTTAAAATGATAGTTAACACTGCCTGTGTAAAACAGGATAACATCTATATAGTCAGCTCGCTGTGAGGGACACTTTTCACTGGTCAAAGCCCTGTGAATCGCAGCACAGCAGTTTTCATTGTTGTAGGTGTTGTTAAGAAAAAAAGGACCTGTACAAAAGATACATGTTCTGTTTAAAATATGCCATCGTGGAATCAGATTGAGTCAGATTTCAGAAGCTACGTAAAGCTGGGGCAGATCAAAACTAGAATGGGTGACAAAGTTTAAATGATATTTCTTGAAACAAATCTCCTGTCTACTTTGTAAATGGTTAATATGTTATGACACTCAAAAGAGCAGGGGAGTGTTAGCCCTGGGGACAATTCCAGACCAGGTTCATAATGCTGATCTGGCTAAATCCCCCCCTCAAAAAACAAGATGCTGCATCTCGCTGGGTCTTTCATGCATAAATATCTTTAAATAAATAAGAGTAAACTCTAAGACTGATGAAGCAGTACTGTGTTATACTCCCCACAATGCACTTGTTCTCCACTCTGTTCTGTTCTCAGAATGTATCGGGTGGTCTCTTGGAACACCACCTATGGATGTTGGCTGCCCAATTGGAAGCACTACATCCCCCCCAGTCCACAATTCAATGAAGGCTCCTGATGTGGCATCAAAGAAGGAATCAGGGCTCATCGGAATCTGGCTTCTGGTGACACCCTCTGAACTAAATAGGAATCCTTTTTTTTTGTATTATTTTGACATTAATTAAGCAAGATGAGATGGAATTCAAAGTAAATTAGTTCTGCATTCATAGACTGCATATTGAGAAATTCAGTTTGATTTGTTTTAAAACTTGGAATGAATTTTTTTTAATTATTTATTTATTTTTTTTTTACGGCTGATAAATTGCACTTCAGCAACTGTGGATCAAGTAATACAATTTCTGTTCTTCTTAACTGTGTCCTTCCTAGAAGTGTTCCAAACACATCGGCAAGGAGCATGAACACAGGCGAAAGCAAACTGTTCCTAAACATTACAACCAAGTCACAACTCTGCTCCTTTTATAAGGTACAATAAAAAGCTTTAAGAAAGTTTTCTAACACCCTGTGCTATATAAAGCCTGGCCTGTTCTCCCAAGGGTGCAACTACACGCAGACAGGCAGAGATATGACTAATATCCTACAATCCAAGAGTGAAATCACCACCTTGTGACTCACACTGAGACACACACACACACACACACACACACACACACACTACATTAAGTGCTTAATCTGGAGTGCTATAAGAGTGCAATGAAAGATAGAAGATACAAGAGTGGAAACCCCACAAATCCACTTTAACACCTACATTTTTCAAGGCGATTAGATCTGCTTGCATTGTAAAAGACAATCCGTCAAACTTCTTTTTGCTTTGCTGGCATTCTGAATTGAACTGCAGGTGGGGGCTCACAGACCAGTGTCTGACAGGTGTGCAGACGGACAACATATCTAGATAATTAGGTGAATTAAGTCTGTTTGAATAGCACTGGAAAGAAGCCAAGCTGGGAGCAATTTGCTTTAACTTGTTGGCCGCACAGCTGTCCACTGATTCCAACAGAACACACAAACACGTAAACGCTTGATAATGGTGCAACTGTAGCAATTAAATCACAGTCAAAGATATATGATAACAGACAAACTATAAACATAACACATGCATAACTTGCAGTAAAAATGACACCAACTTAAAAAAAAAAAAAAAATGTGTGAAATATATGTACTGTGAAAAGCAAAGACAGGCTGTCTTGCTGTGGGTATACACCCAGCACAGTGCATACAGTACATTCCACTCACACACTTACTACATATTTAAGTGGGCACAATTTCTATTCTATAAATTGTCCCAATAGGTTCATAGCATGCAAATAAAGATGTTATAAATCAATGATTTAATTAAAGGTCTCGTGACAAGAGTTTTGAAACTTGAAGAGAGCACTAGCACGTGTGCGTTTGTGTAACGATAAAGAATCGTTTAGAAATGCCACGATTTCTATTCCCTCAGATTTGCAGTAACATGTACCCCGTAACCAAAAGGGCAAGAGTTGCTAGCTAGACAACTGGCTCGACAGTGACCGAATTCAGCAAATATTAATTTTATACAGCAAACAGCAGAAGACGATGTGGAGCTGAGATGCTACATAGCTGCTGTTCTGGGATTGAAGACAGCTTCTCTTTTTTTATATTTATTTTGATTTCAAAATTGTTCAGTTCGCGCTACATTATACAATATTTCCCCCCCATACTGACAGTGGGTGCTATTTAAAACCAAATAGTATTGTACTGTATTGTATGCAGAATTAAACAGTAGTGCCGCCTATTGTCTAATTCTTTTAAAGCTAAAAAGCTTTCCTTTCTTGAGCCAGGGAGCACAATGGGGTTTGTGCAAAAACAAGAAACTTCTTTCACAAGCTTAATACACTCAAACATACATGTATTTAATAAAATATTTATGGGAAAAAAATCCCTTTACATGCAATATATATTTTTACAAAGGTCCCAGGGATCCAAAATGTGAAATAATGGCAAATCTAAGAAAAATGTCAACAAATGGTTTTCAAAAGGCCACGTTGAATTCATTAATATTCAGTTTGTGATGTGTCATTTTTACCTTTTTATGTGTATCAAATTTATGCCTATTTTCCATTAAAATATATTTTCAAGGTCCGTTTGAATCAAGAGTTTCCCTTTAAGGCTACATACTGTACAAGCTATACTACAAAGCAATGCGGGATTAGACTTAACGAATTAAGCAAGAGCAATTAAATAAACAAGCAATAAAACTGGACGGCTTGGCAACTGAACTGTAGTCATTTATGAGCACAACTGATGTCTGTGTAATAAAGTGTCTATTACAGTGTTGTAGGGCCTGCATGTACATGTTTTCCATGCCAGACTGCAAACCAGACACTCAGAGTGTTCCAGTCATGCGTCTCTGTACGTTACTTGAATCATGTAACACACAGACCCTGGTAAATCTGCTCGGAACTGATCACACTTATCACAGCACGACCAAAACACACGAGTCTGTAAGTTTAGTCGGAAGAGTTGTTCCTGCAGCAATAAGGGAGGTACAAATTATTGCATGACAAACTCTGAGCTCCTGATCACTTAAATAAAGTACTTTTTTGAAGGAGGCTCTGAGACACAGGACTGGGTGCAGGGTTAGTGCAAGTGCCAAGCCTTGCAAATCTGACCTGAATTTTTTTTTTTCCTTTTATTGTCAGTTTATACAGAAGCCAAAACAAATTTCAAACATCTGGTATTGTCATGGCAGGTTTTGCCACGTATATTTGTACAGTTTTCCTCACTTTGTATGAATATCTTCTGTGCCAGGCAGTTGAAATACATGTTGTATTCCAGTGGAATTATCTTGCACTCCGGACTCCAGCTCTAACTTGGCTCTAGTGTCAAGACACAAAAAAGTGAAAAGGTGTCATCAGTAACTGCAAGACAAAAATAATTCCAATGCACTGGATCGTGCCAAACGGTCTATCAGATGTGACTTGGCAGACTTCTTTAAAGGGCTTGCTGGCAAGGCAACAGAAGTCAGATCCCAACTCCTTCAGCTTTGCAAGACTAGAAATACCCCATCTGTACACTGGGACTAGAGACACGGACATAGGTAATCTGTGAGTGCAAACTGTGCAAGATGGTTTCTAGAAATTGCAAGTAAATATTTGGTTTTCGGTCTGAGAGGGAGTGGGTCTGTAGCAAGGGGAGAGGTGGAGGATACGGGTTTGAGGTTACTGATTATACCGAGCCAGCAAGGACAGCTCATACCGTGTGTAATTAGCAGTGCAGGCAATCAAAAAGGTAAGCTATTAACAACAAAACCTTAAGCAGTTTTTCAATGAACCACAGAAAAGACAGCATGCTGAAACAGGTTTTCCTTTCATGTTATTAATTAGAAAGCACTAACAACTAACTCAGGGTTTGAATTTCATTTGTGTGTGTGTGGGGGGGGGGGGATGGCAAAACAGTATATTTTACTGCATCATCGTTCACACTGGTGTTGCTTTAAAATAAGCTGCTTTCAGGAGACCTAACAGCTATTCATCCTTGTGAGACAGAGCTCTCTCCATTGCCTGACATGAAGTTTTTGCTGCAGCAGAAAATGCTTTTCTTTTTAACCAGCACTCCATTTCTTTTTTTTTTTTTAAACTCTTTACACTCATCCCTGTTTCCACCTGTTTTTCACTGTTTTCATTTATGTATGTGTAAACACTGGATAGTTTGAACTGGATGCATGTAACCTATCAAATGAAAGGCCACAAAATGTATTTTCGTATTATGTAAGCTGCAACAAGATCAGGCACGCTATATGTGGTAGGGATGAGAATATATGTAAAAAAACTAAACAAAAAAAAAAGGGAATGAAATGAACATGGGGGGGGGGGGGGGGGGGGGGGCGCTGAGCATCTAACAATACCAGCCCTTTCAGTCTAGCTGCTACAATGACAGAGGAATTGACTCAAAACAAAACCAAAGCTGTGAACTCCGTCACATGATGAGAGGCTTAACTTCATGGAGTCGTAATTCCGGCTAGGAGTACCGCATACACACACTGAATAAGTCTTTGGAAAGCCCCAAGTCTGTACTTTTAAACAAGCCGCGAATCAGATACTGAGGCAAGCGCACTTCTCAGCAACTCCTGCATCCCCAACAATAAACCCACTGTGCACTTCTCAGCACTTCTCCAGTCAGATGCCTTTCATCAACAGGAAGGACTGTCATAACACACAGATTTCCTGCTTCACACTGTATATGGAAAGTGTATTATTTATTTATTTATTTATACAACACATCAGAAGCAATATTATGAAAAAGGACCAGCTTAAAAACGTTAAGTTGAAATGTACTGTAAAGCCTCAACTGAGGTAATGTCTAAAGGTAATAAAGGCCTAGGCTATAACTAATGCAGCAGGGTGGAGGATAGGCGCAAACCACAGACCCGCACACTGCAAGCGAGCATCTTAACTAAAACAGATGGAAAAAGAGCAAAAACAGCTGGGCTCGCCCGAAATCCTGAAATCCAAGGCCTGGAGAGTAGTGTAACACATATACAGTGCACACACCTATTAGTAACCAATCTAGGACATGTATTATAACGATGCGTGTGCGAGACAGAGAAAGCAGAGCTAACAGGATCGTTTTATTTTGATAGCTGGGTTTCACACTTCAGGTTTTTGTGATAAACAAGGCCAGAGCACACAGAAATCCCCAAAACAATCCCATGGCGAGAATAACTCACCCGGGCTGACAGGGAAATACGCACATGGCCCAGCCTTCCCCTGTGGATCACCGGGTTTCCGTGGCAATACCTGCCAAGTACTGAGGGCGTATGGACAGGAAATGAACTTGAGGAGACAGGAGTAATTATTATTACTTTCCTGGTGTCTGGTGATGAATTTATGCCAGGGAGTGACTGACAATGCAAAAGCTTGACGCTCTCCTCTGCAAAACCATATACCTGGCAAGCCTTGAATAAATCCTGGGCCAGACGACCCTCTCCCCCTCCTTATTGCCCTTAGTTACCCTTGACTGTAACAGACTCCTTCAAGATACCACAAACCAATCCGTGATCCAATCAGTGCATGAAACTAAATTTAAAAACAGAGTAAGATAATAATAACATAACTAACGTGGTAGAACTTCACTGAAACCATACAATAAAATTGAGCACATTTATCAAGGTTTTTACACCAAAATGAAACTACTCCTAGTGCATGTCAGTTTCACCCATTCCATGTTTTAATACAAGCTTGATTAGCAAGTGTATAGGTAACAAGTTCAGGTGTGTCTTATTAAACTCATAGTAAACCAGGGAATGGATCGAACTGCTTTGCAATCAGTCTTATTTCCAACCCTCTAAAGACAGCAGATTAGTTCAACCGACAACATTGCAACTGCAATAAGAGAACAGCGAAAACTACAGAACTGGTACAGTAAGCTGGATATCATGAGAACAGTTTGAAATCAAGCTGGGCATCTGAAATGCAAACGCCTTGGTCAATTGAAGTGTATTCTCTTCTCCATGGCTGTGGAGAATAACATATAGGGTTTTGTTTTTTTTTTTGTTTTTTTTTTTACTAATTTTCTTTTGGTCTTCAATGAAAGCTGATAAAATATGAGTCAAAGCATCCTAGCTCCTACTTTATTGTGACAACGGAGACGAGAATTCCATGAGCAATGAGATACTCCAGAATCTTTATACCTGCGGCTGTGCCATCCAAAAATGAAAAACTCATTTGGGCAAAAGCCCTTTTGCTGTTTGGAACAAAAGCTTTGTAATAAATTATCCTGGTCTTAAACATATTCTCTTTTAGAATGCGACTGACTTGATGTCAAAGGCGCAAAGCAACATTAGATGCAGAGTGATTTTAATCATTATTAATTGTTTCATTTTAGTTTCCACTGCATCTCATCGCAACAAGAGATGTTTACATGACACTACAAACTGGCATTTGCTATTTGTACAGATATGCAGCAATATGGAACTATTTGCTGAAGGTTATGGAGAGGGTATATAAAAAACAAATGTGATGTGTGTGTGTGTAGGCACGATGAAAGAAAGATAAAGCCATTTCAATTGAAAAGGCATTCATTTAATTTCAAATATGTTATCAACTTAGATGCAAGTAATGATTTGGATACATCCTTGCCATAGGATACCTTTCACATATTTGTCTATACATGTCGATTTCATTTGACAATTAATAACCGGCTCTAAAAACAGGTAGACAGGATCCATATAATAGCCTTACTGTATTGGGTATTGATCATTGATTTCTAATCAAGCACAAAGAAGGTGGTCTACAGTATATGGGTTTTCTGAAAGAGCGTGTTGTTTATGAAGTGTTAGGCTTATAGAGTGTGTTGTTTTCATGTGTTGTTTACCCCTCTTATTCTGAAATAGCACAATGGCAATTGATTATCTCTAAAACTGGCTTTTAAAAGAGCAATACAAGGAGGCTGTTTGGAACGGACAACTATTATCCTGTTAAAAAAAGAAAAGAAAACCCTTTATTTTCTATTGTTAATGGAAAATCAGGAGTGAAGGTTCACCCATCACATCCTGTTTTTATGGAAAATTAATGCAATTTATCGGAGCTGTGAGAAGCACAGGCATACCCAATATTCCTGAGTGCTAAAACAAATACAGCCCTGAGATTTGCAATCAATGGCATAAAATATCATTTATAACCAGACATTCCACCCGTCTCTGTAAATACAGAGATCTCTGCTTATCCTGCCAATTGTTGGCCCTAATCACCTCGCAGCTGCAATTAACATGAGCAGCACACATTCTAAAGTCACTGCAACACTATAGTAAGCTTAAAGTATACCACATAGAATAGCACTGTTGTCTTCAGGTACTTAAACAATTACTTCATGAGCCATAATGTGTTTATTTTGTAATACAAACCAAGCATTAATACTTTAGTGCAACACTAAAAAAGGATTACACTAACCAGAGCTGTCACATACAGAGGGTCTTCATAATCTTAATAGTACAGTACCTGAAAAGGTCAAACATGCTTGTATAAAACTGTTCTGATTACACAATTAGCACAAAAGGGGGTTGCTGCTTTATGTAGCACAAACTTTAGCTTTGTAGGCTGTCTCTAGGGTTGCCACCTGTCCCCGTCCTCTGTGGTTCGTCCCGGTTTTGAGGAAGGTGTCCCCGGAATTCA
This sequence comes from Polyodon spathula, assembly GCF_017654505.1. Lineage (NCBI taxonomy): Eukaryota > Metazoa > Chordata > Actinopteri > Acipenseriformes > Polyodontidae > Polyodon > Polyodon spathula. The sequence goes on along the minus strand of NC_054546.1, from coordinate 37,658,827 downwards.
TTGTCTTCCCACAACACTAAATGTATTATAAATTGAGCACAAGTTAGATAAATCAGGATACAATATTACTGCAATAGACGCACAATATCAATTGTTTGTCAATACTATAGTAGTAATATTATCAATGTTTCCTATTGAATGAATATAGATGTCTCTCACATGATGCTTTGTTTGTTATGAAACTGGCATCACAGATTTGTATTCTGTATTATAAGTAACCAAAACTTTAACATATAAAAAAAAGGCATTTCCCAGAGGCAGGTCTGTTTCAGTCAGGATGGGCAAGACAGTGGATCTGGTAGACTAGATTGCTGGTTGGTACTGCAGTACTCAACAGACAGGACTTATTAGTGCAGTTTCATGAGGAACAGTCTCAAGAAGGGTGACAGCGTGCCTAAGCATATAGCAAAACCTGGCTCTAACTGTTATGCAATGGCTCAGATTTCCACCCTGGATAACGCAGCACGTCATTACCATAGCAATACGTATTTTTTGAATGTTATTTAAAAACTCTGTTACCCTATAAGGCAGTAGGCCTTCAGCTTGCTGTACAGTAAACACCAGCTTTACAACGTTTCATATTATACCCAAAAACTATGCCAAATACTTTTATGCACAAGATGTTTAACTGAGTGAAAAACAAACGAAAAAAAACTGGGTTCAAGTCTTTGAGACATTATAATTGAGTGTTTGAGAAACGTATGTGACAATAACAAGCCACTATGCAGACAGTTACAGTTTCTGTATACAGCACAGTTCCACCTGAAACTTTGACTAAGCGTATGCGATTTATCACACATCCTGTCAGAAAACACTTGATGTTTATACCATTAAGCAGAGAGATCTGTAAAGCACTCAAGCTTAATCACCCCTGTGCTCTGCACGGTAAACTAAACTGACTGCCAGTTCTGTTCCATAGACTATTGGTCCAACATAATAAGTGGAACCATAATTCATCCTCCAAATACCTAAATACAATGGTAATGCTTTTATAATGAAATAGTGTCTTGAGAAGATGCATAATTACAATAATTATCATTGCGATACACAATGCCTTTAAACACATTAAAACGCAAATCATAAACGGGACGCTAGACAATGACCAGAAAAAAAACTTGGCAGCTTGTGTCAAATTACCATGCCATTGTGCATTGTAAATGGTTTGGTGATAACCAAGGGAAAGCAATCACTTGTTTCATTATGGAATCCGATAATGCTGGTCATTCCCCCGAGACTCCACTCTGAATAGCAGCTCAGCCCACGGTACGCACAGTTTCTTCACTAGACATTGAGGTTTTCCTGTTTCCATCTAGTCTGTGAAGCTAAACTGCATCTCTGCTAAAAAAAAATCTCTGTTTCCACAAACAGAACCAAAAACGTAAAAGGAAAGGTAGATTCTCAAGTAAAAGTTGGTCATGTCACTTTTTAGAAGTAAATTTAACTTTTTGCCTTATAACCCCATGTTAAAATTTCTAAAGCATTGAAAACTATAAAACATTATGACAAATACAATAGAGACCAATCAAATTCTAAAACTGAACATGACTGACACTGCTGCTTTAAGTTATAAAGGCAAACCACTTGATCTGCCCTAAAAATATATTCTGCTATATCCTTTCCTCTTGATTACTACATTTACCAAATCTCACAATTCATTGCAACAACATAAAACCTCAAGAAAGCGCTTTATCCCACCCACCTACGAAAACGAATTACTATGGAGTGTGGTCTTAGATTCTAGGTTATAGAAGCATGTCCTTATTCAAATGCAAGTTTCATTACTCCTGTCAAAAATGTACACTACTTGTACTGGAAAACAACAATGCTATGGTCTTTAACCTTGACAAGTAAGGCGAGGCCCAGTTTTAATGATCTTAACAGCTATAGTTTTTAGATCTAATCAAGCTCTATTTGTAACATTCACTGCAACACTCGCAAGGGCTTTTTTGTAAAGGTTAACCAGTGCATCAAGTTACCTGGACTTTTATCAAAGAAATAATTGCATTATAAGTACTGCTAACAATATTTCTTGAGAAAAAAACAAAACAAAAAAAACTACTGTTGAAAAATGTGCAACTCAACAAAATAATTGCTTGCATATTTCTGCAGGCCCACTGTATCTCTGCCTCAGCAGACAAAGTTGAAACTGTTTATAACACTTTCAAAAATAAATACATACATAAATAACGTGTTGCTTGCAATTGCAGTGTTGCTTGAAGTGGGTTCCAGGCTTCCCTCACAGTAGCGTCTATTTACACCAATGTGTAGCACTACAAACCCAACCAATCTTTCCCAAGTTATTTTAATATTTACTTTATGCTGTAATGTTTATTTTGGTAAAAGTAAATAAACACAAAAATGCGTTTATATATTTTTGTCCCATTTGATGTGTTTATTTTTAAAGATTTGACTTTCACAAGGTGTGAGGGATGACGCATTAGTTACACCTCTGTGTAAACATGAAAATATACCAAATGTATCATTATGAACAGCTAGTAGAGGAAACCCAACTCCCAATCCTAGCCTGAACCTAATCTTTAACAGTTATTACTAACAAAACCAAGATAAGTATAGACCGATTCATAGTTGTGTTAAGTTAGCTTTTTCATTACATTTCATTACGCGTTATGTAGGCATTGAGATCTGGCATATTGTTGACATTAGTATTGTGGTAAGGAGTTATAAACCAGTTTAAGTAAGGTATGCATTTATTATTTTTTAAAACGAGTTAAGTTAATTAGAAAAAAAGCATTCAAACTAAAAGCAATTAAGAATACATGTATTTACCACCGGAATGATCAGGAAGACATCAATTAAGAACCAGATCTATATTGCAAATACAATTGAGAATAGTGCCTGCAGGCATTTGTCATAGTGGCAATTAAATGACCACTATTTATAGAAAGCACTGACCACTCTATATAGCGCCTTTTAATCAAACACTATCTTGAAACTGGTTAATAAACACAATTGCAAACACTGCACAATCCCCATTAAAAAAAAAAACATAAAATGAGAACGACTCCAAACCCAATTCTAAACCTTATTATAAGCACATCCTAGACCTGCCCAATTGTACTACAATGTCAACAATGCATTGCAGGATGCCTTTTACTTCACAATAGTCGGGTTTCAAAACACACTGCTGATTTAACTTACCCGCTAGCAGACAGAGCGGCAGTAGGAGCCAGTAGAGCAATCCACAAAGCACATGGGGTTCCATTAATTAGCACACCCAATCATACGATTACTCCAGAAACTTCACGCAAACCCCAATGAAAGAATCAATGAAGCTCATTCCAGATTAATTTGTTTTTAACAAATTACAATTTCAAAACGTGCAATTAACATGTATTAAAGGTGATGTTCAGTTCCCATGTATAGTCATGTCCCGTGCGTCCTTTATAAATCCCAATGACATTTCCTCTTATGTGTATTTCTAATAGTACTCTTCTTAACGCTTTCCAAAAAATGCACCATCTCCTTCCAACAATTCCCCCAAACGAGTGTATTAACTTTCCTTATGCAGCAGCAGCAACTTTATATTCATGGAAAAAACTGGATCACATGCAAGGGCACCGTGTAGTAAACAGAGATTATTTTCTGTAATTCAGTTTCACAGGACCACCCTCGGTTTCAGGGCATTCCTCGTCTCTAACAGATTTAATCCCAGCGGAATGTTCGCTCGTCCATTATTGGAAGCGCGTACCTCTCTTCTCTGAACTGTGTTAGTTAACTGCAACTTCCATGTGAGCAAACTACACCCACATTTAATGGAAGCGCCCACAGCTACTAGTGTTTCATTCGACCAAACCCACCCCGGACTGTTTGGTAGGAGGGGCAGTTGTCCGATCACTATGTAACACAATTTTTGTTCCTGGGTAGTATGTGTTATTTCCTAATTGCTTATGCCTCAAAAGTATAGAAAATGGCTATTATTCCCCACAAACATTTACAGGAAATAACATTTACTACCCAGGAACAAAAATAATAATAATAATAATTGTTACACGGTGTCATGTATTTATTAGAGTTCATGAGCTATTTAAGACATAGCCTCATCAAATGTCACTGTGATAGATGCAATGTAATGTAACTAAGTCCTTTTAGGTATAACCAGGATACGAATTCAGACAAAGTGCTAAACAAAATTTTAAGAAAACCAATCATGGAAAGAAAGCTTTATAAATGGGACTTTTGTTCGAATAACTACCAGACTTATTTGATGTTTCTAGAAATTGCCAATTGTTAGAAATGACCGTGATAGTGCAAATAAAGAAGGGGTACTAGCCTAGGCTGTAGCTCAAATTCTGGTGTATTGTAACATGAGTAAGCCATGTTTAACTAATTTAAACACATAATTAAAAAGGCAGCAGATGTCGAACCTGGACACATCACATACTATTGGCGTTGAAAAATCGCGACTTTTTTTTGTGTGCATGATGTATTTGATTTAATTGTTTTGTTATATAGTTAAAATACATATATATATATTTTTTTTTTTGTTTGTTTGTTTTTTTTAAGAACAGTATTTATTCCGCAATTGAAAAGTTGCGCGTGTTTTTAACTCATCCATCTGTTAACCCTCAAACGTGTTTCTTCTTGCTGGTAATATGACACCCTAGTTTACCACGCATTTCCAGTTTTCAACAGCATAGTGTTTGTCGTTGTTTTGGTTTAAGCTGTCCAGGTCTGACCCATACACAAAACTAAACACCATTCCTGTTATCTGTTATATAAACCACCCGTATACCCCGAACAAGACTGGATCCATCTGTGGACATTAAAAACTCCAAACGCCATTTCACTTCTCTGTGTCTTTCTTCAAACTTTCACAAACACTCTTCCTACAAGCTTCAAGGAGCTTGAAGTCATGTTTAAAGTTGGCAGGTGTTGATATGCCAATCTGCGCCCGACAGCCTTTCTTTTTCTTTTCTTGCAATGCTGTCAACCCACAACCTGTCCTATTCACGATAGCCGCTTTGGAATATGGGGGGCAACAGCGACATCTTCTGGTGTAACAAAGAAACGAACGTTGATTTGACGAACTTGCGCTGATGTTTATTTATGGGGATAATTTTTATCAACACGTATACTGCTTTTCGGCAACTGGCAACTGTCTAAATGCGTATGCAAAAATATGTTTTTACATTGCAGCTGTGATACAGATATAGTTAGTAAAGCATATATACAGTATGATAAAGTATCATAATTATATTCCCTGAGAGAATCACTTGCTGTTTACCCCCAAGATATATAATATCTTGAGTGTGTACAACATATAATTTTTATAATGTACTGTACTATGCTTCATCAATACTGTTTTTCACAAGTATATCATACATGAGAACTACAAATAGGTACCCGTTGGTATGCAATGTGGTATCCAAAGTATGCATTTTGAGATAACAGAGAACCAGGGCAGACTATCGGATTCTGTTACACAGTTAGATGTAGCTTGGGGGGGGCTCTATAAGATGGGAATTCTGACTATTGATGACCGAAAATGAAATATTTACAGTGAAAGTTGTTTCACCTGTAATGGAACTACCACAATGTATATTTAGCTGGTATCAACATGTCTATTTTCACGTGTGCAATTTTGCTTAGTTTAAGTGACCTTTTCCTTTATTGCCTCCATTCCCTCGCTTCGTTTAGTGTTTAGTCCAGAGCAGGGTCTTGTGCCCTGTACACCTTGTAAAAGAAAGTTTATGTCAGACCAACGAATGAGGTGTGGTACACACAGGACCCCAAAGTCTTCTCTGCACTTTACTTTTTTGAGAAAGCAGCAGCACCTGCTGACAGTCCTCTTCGTTAACATTCCTCAAGGTAGTTTCAGCATCAGATGCCCAAGCTTTCCCTCCACCCTTTTGAAGGCTGATTACCAAAGCCTCGATGATAATCCTGCACCACGCTGCGATAAACCACAACTACCATTTTTTGTAGCATTTTACAGACACTTATGTTTTAGGGGTAATCGCGGGATAGCCACGGATATGTGATTTCTGCAGTACAGGGTGATATTCCAGTGCTATAAAATGCTTTTAAAAACCCCATCTTGCACGGCAGGAAACTATGAGACAAATATACATGCCCTTATAATGAGTTGCATTGGGGTGTTATAAATGATAATGGCATTTTAGTATCTTTATAAGTGACCAAACTTTTTTTAATTATGCAAAAACTTTTTGTCGTTTTTAAATTTCTATGCCTTTAAAAATGTACAACCCCATGGAATGTAGGTGTCCCAAAAAGTTCAGTATAAGAAAACCCGCAGCAGGAGCAGTGCCTGCTGATTATGTCACGGCTGGCGGAGTTGGCGCGGATCCTCCACATGCTTCTTTGTGGCCGAGAAGAAGCCGGCTCTCCTCAATATTTTGATGAAACACAAATATTAGGAATTAGTAGACAATGTATTTATTATGCTAAAATATGAAACAGTAATTTACCACGTTAATGTTCACAGGAAAAGGAGAACATACTGCTTTTTATGTTTGAAGTTGGTACAGTAAGTATACAAATATAAAAAATATATATATATATATGATGTACAAATCAAAAATTAGAACTTCACTCAGTTGTCATTCTAGTATTGTACACAAGAAAAACTACTTACAGTACACCAGGTAGAAATTCTTGAAGATCATAGCTTTCACAGGCAAAATATCATACACCTTGGCTCATAAATATAAAAGAAACACAATTCTCACTGTGTCACTGTGTATAAACTTTGTTTCTACCATTATTTTACAAGCTGGTTTAGAGTTACATCCATGCATAAAGCAGAATAACTTCTTTTTTTTTTTTTAACAAATTAAAGGTTTTTTCATATTTCCGAGACATATAGATAGTTTCAGGACCTGTATGAAGTTGAACAGAAGACACTAGCAGTGCAGAGACCACTCTGGGAGTCCAGTGTGCCGACAGCTGATTATCAGTGTGGCCACTCACACTTCCAGGGATTGGTCTCTGGACCTTTGAGGCACTTTCCCAGCTTCTCACAGCCCGCAGGAGCCCAGTTCTGTCGAGAGAAAGAAAGTTATAGAACACAAATATGCCATATTTTGTGAAATGAATGCATCAGTCATTGATGAAAGTTTAAGTTTAAAAATATTTCAAACAAAAAGTTTACATGGTCTTAATGCATGGAATAACGGATTTCAAGAACCTTGTTTTTGGTAGGAGAAATGTCCTTTAGCCATCACTTTGGAAGAGTTTTAAAATCAAGAGCCACTAGGGGGCTGTGTTACGCTGCAACAAAATGCATTTATCTGGGAGAGGACAATTGTTTCTATACATCAAGTTCAATTTATACTATACAGTACTACATAGTACAGTATGTACTCAACCCCACCATACAATGTACAAACAAAATATTAGACAATACGTTCATTATGCTCAGCCCAGTCAGTTCCCGATCAAATATTTTCGCTTGGGATGTTTGTTAAGTACATCCATTGGTTTTACGCTCTTTCTGGAAGAATCAATCTTAATGTTCTTACCATGACTGCCAGGTCACACATGTTGAGCTGTGGCATTCCTGGAATCAGCTCCTTCCTGTGCTTCTCCACCACTGGGGAGATCTGCTTCAGCACAGCCTGGTACTCAGCACTGCTGACACTGGAACAGCAAGGAAACAAACTAGCAGAGTTAAGGCAAACTGTCACTGATGCACAAACAGCAGTGGCATTTGTCACCCATATCTTGCCTTATAAGTGCTGTGGTCACACAAGAGCTCTCTGGCAAGAAAGCAATGCATATCAATCAGGATTCATTGTTGTGTCATAATTTGTTCCTGAAAGCAGGGTCTGTAACAGTTACCCTACAATAAGGCTGTCTAACGAATGGCTCCTGGGCCATTTAAGGTTCACTGAGCTCCACAGTATGGCTCTCTTGATTAGGAGGTGAGGGCTGGACAATACATTTTCTTAGTTAAAATGCTAAAACAATACTGAAGATTTTTGTGTTTTGTCACGGCTTGTTAAAAAACTCCCTGGTCACTGGTATGGCTCATGTATCCAAAAAGGTTGCTCTGTCTTACATTATCTTAATATAAAACCAACTGAAGCAACAGAAAAATAATCCCAAATGATCATAGCAGCAGATGGTTCACTATGTGTTCTCAATTACGTGTTAAAGACACTAGTGAAGACCTCTGAGATTTATTAGCTTTATTAGATTTATTAGGCAGAATGCAGAGCCGACATGCGTTATACTTGCATTTCACTCAGCAGGACCTGTAGATTTAAGTGGGGGGGGGGGAATTCGAAAAATGAAATCACAGCAGAGCAATTACTCTGAATCATAATGTGAATGCTGGCAGCACCTGTGTCCCCCCCCCCCCCCCCCCCCCCCCCACCACCACCACACACACAGAGCTCGAGATTAACCGGAGGACCCTCTCCCCATACGTGTGACTGAACTTGTCAGGTTAATCATAATAACCCGAGGCACAGTTGTCACCTGGACTCTGAGACTTATTTGAAGCACCTAAAATAGCACCTACTTACCCTCTTCACATATGCATTCACTGCTGTAACACTGTTTGTGACAGGTTATTTGTTTTATTATAACGCGAAATTATAACTGAATAAGTACAATGTTAAAACTCTGTCAACCAGCTACAGTACCTGGTATCAATAATGTGTTAACCTGAATTATAACACTGTACAATAGGTTGTTCATTTGTAACTTCAAAAACACTCAATCATAGTCATAGATTATAAAATAGGCAGTCTACTTGACAAATTTTTCAGCTAGAACCTTCAGCAGTGTGAAAGAAAAGCACATTTTGAAGGCAATTCCTTTTTTAATCTCGGTTTTGCTTCCTGAATTATAACATTGAAATGGCTAACAATGTGATTCAGGGGCAAACAGTTTTCCAGGGCTGATGGGAGGCAAGGAGGCCGTGTGTCATATCAGTTAAAACCATTTTTGGGGAATGTGGACAGTGAAGGTTGGCTCTCCGATAAATAAAGTAGCAAACAGACACCAAGGAATCTAAAACAATAAGGTAAAATTATAAATCACACACTAACAACCCACTTCAACTTACTCTCCAGTCCAAGGTCGTGACTGTTTCCTCTTTTATCTATTTTTGAGTTTTTGGTTTCCTGTAAAAACAAATCTGTGAAAATATCTGAAAACCTCTGCTCCACTATAGAAATCGTAAAGAGGTAGGAATAATAAAAAAAATACAGAAGCGAGCTAGTGATTTTTAATCTATAACACCCAAAGGGAGTGCAGGGAGAACATTTCAGCTTCGGTGTGAAACTTGACTGATTACACACACACACACACACACATCACAAATAGAGAGAATGGAGCTGAAGAGACAATCAAACAGCTCTGGCCTTTAACGACCTCTCTTTCTCTCCTGGAAATTAAGCAATTTAATGATTCGGTGAAGGGACCTGATTGCGGGTAAAACGCTTGTCTTCAGCAGATGAGGCTTCAGTGTGCATTAGCTACCGGCAGTGTGTGTGTGACTACACCAAGAAAATCAAAAGGACTTAGCAATTTTAATTAAAGCAAAATGCAAGCTTATTACCTACAGTGTTATGCCATTAGGGGAGTGTGGGAGGTTGTTGATTGATAGCAATATAGGAACAATTAATTATATTGCTTTATATTACCTCACAGTCTTTTGTGCAGTAATAATCTTTTGATAGTAAGCTGTGTATAATTACTTAGGGATGAAAAACATTTTATTTTTGTGTTTTTGTTGTTTATAATGTATATTTTTAATAATACATGGATTTCTTTTAATATAAAATGACAAAGCCTGGTTCTGATTTTAAATTGAATAGATTTGAATAGATTTGGGCAGAGAATTTCACTGTTTGCATGGTTTTCTTGGGTGCACGTTAACAGCCCTAGGAACCAGCACTGGACACCTTCAGAGTAGACAATGAGAAATTGCTGCTGCTTTGCTGGGTAGCCGGCAGGCCTGTGCATCCCTATTAGGAGCAGGTTTGACAGTGAGCGGAGCGTGAACAGTGTGACAGTGGGCTGGCTAATGGGTGAGCCACCAGGGGCTTGCAGTAAATTAGCTCAGGTGGGACTTGGAAAATGGGTTTGAAGTAACATGACCTTGCGGTCACCCCTGCTGAGAGAAGCAGCTGAGCAGATAAGCGCATACCTTCACCTCACTCCCCCCACCACCACCACCACCCCTCCCTCCAGGGACGCAGGTAATTCACCACTCCATCAAAACTATTGACTGTTTGTACCAAATAAAGGAGGTGGGAGAAGAAGGGCATGGGTTGATTAGAAAAAAAAAGCCATCCTATTTAGACTTTTGAGGGTCTTTCAGACAACCGGAGTGCCAGTTTCACCAGCTATGCCACTACAAGTAACACACTCGACACAAACCGTGCTTTATTCTCAATAATGGTCTGGTTACTTAAAAAAAAATACCTGAGGCACCTTTTGGAATTCCCTTCAACTGCAAAGTAAATTGAAAACATCAACACCATAATCTCAGCCATTTACCGGTATTCTCTTCATCAACCCTTTTCCCTAAAAAAATGCAAATGGACAAAATATAGTTTTGTTATGAATAGAAACAATTTATAGTTGGATTTGTGTAACTTATATATTAACAATGAAGCAGTACATGATGGCAAGGTTGTGTGTATTACATTGAGGCTGGTATAGTACGAAAAATGCAGCAAATCAACTATGAATAGGTTAACAGACTTGCGCACATGGTGAAACAAACCCAATTCTTGCACTCAGATTCAGCAGTGCAGTATTAAACACTGAGTGGCCAGCACCAGCTGAATTGCAGAATTTTTTTTTATTTTGTTTGTTTCTCAATTACTAAAGAAATACTTTGACTCAAAAGTCGTTCGTCTTGGACAGGAGCAACTGGTAAATGCCTGTGATTCTCAATCACTCAGAGATGCGCTTAATAAGCCAGGGTCTGATTGAGGGAATTGATTTCAACTCCTCTGACAAGCTCCTCCAGGAAAACAGATCAGACTACAAAGAGAACTGCATTGTATCAATAACTGTCAAGAAGGAAGCCTCGCAGAATTCTGATCAGGTGTTTGGTGGTGCTGTGGGTCAATGCAAAAGCCTGTCAGCTCTGGAGGTCTGAGTTTAAATTCTTCTAGGTCACAAGGCCCTCTGGGGACAGTCATCACAAAGCTCCCACACAATTCTCAAAAAGAGATACCGAGAACTTGAGACAGAGACTAAACTGCTCATCTTACCCCCCAAGGGACTGAACAATCAATTGTATCTGACTTAAACCATATACTTACTGTTATTACTGTGTAATGCTAATTGACAGGATTTGTTGGGTACTATGTTTTCTTAGCTTGACCTCTCTCACCTGATTGGATATTTCTCCCCCAGGTCCCGCCCTAAGTGGAAGATGATTGGCTGCTGGGTGTGTTCTTCTTGCGTGTGGCTGGTTACTATGGGTATGCTCTGCCCGGGACAGAAATCGATCCCCTGTACGAAGTGAAGAATTACATTACAGAATAAAATTGAAATAAAATGAAATAGGAAATGCCACGGGCACTGCAATAACTTGTAGGAGTGCAGTACTATTGCATAAATATGTGAAGAACCAAAACTCTGAGATTACCTAAATGAATTACATGTTAGTACAATACGACTGGTACTGACTTATTGACAGTTGCTGGAGCTTATGCAACAAACCTATCCCCCAGGGAAACAATTAAGAACTTGGGTTGAAGAGTGCTGGTGGAAGAGATTAGTCTTCTTCAACAGCCTCCCTTTAGTCCACCTCCTTGAATCAGGACAAAAAGCACGTGCGTACCAAATAAGGCTGGCAAGAGAAATTTTTTAGATTCTTCCTCCCTACCTCCTGTCCTGCAGGGCTCAATTCCCAGGACTGGACAGCTGCAAGCATATCTGACAGAACCCAAACACCCAAGCCCACCCTTTCTCCTGTATGCTGCACAGCCCTACTGTAAAGAATAAACTCCTAACCTGCCGGCTCTCAGGGCTATTAGGCTGCCTTCGATCACCAGGGTGCCAATGTGGAAAACACTGCTAATATTAACTGAGTGTTCAGCTGGAGGATTGCAGACACGCAGCCTCTGGGAGAGACCGGGCATACACAACAAGAAACTGACCAAGCAAGTCATGTTAAATATATTACCTTAAAGAACTTTAATTATCAAGGTAACTGAAAAAAGAGCAATGTTGAAGTTTCTTAAAGATTAAATAGCTTCATATTAAATACTGTTTGGATTTTAATTGTCCTCTTACCTTACTGCAATTACTCAGATATTGTGAGTCTGCATTAATGTTCTCTGACCATGAGTTAAAGAATGGTTCTCTAGCTCAAGTGGCCAGCCACAGACATAGCGGCCAGGCTAGATCAGCTAGTGTTTTTATATTGGTAAGCACCAGCACCACCTAGTGCACAGCAGTGTATTGCCAAAAAAAAAAAAAAAGAATCCTGATTCGAAGTGGCACATCACTAGGTAGTGCTGGTTGTTACTTTGTCTGATCTTTATCACACATATCTATGGAAGACAATTAGAACTGAAGAACGTATTTCAATGTCATCCTGTACGATTATCAATAGCAGGAAAACAGGCCTCGAGTAAAGTTGCTCGAACTTCCAAACTCTGTTGACCGAACAGATCAGAGTCAGGCTTGCTGCTGAATTCTACTAGCGGCGGAAAATTCTTCATGTGTCCATCTGCATCATGAAAACTTGACCTCACGCCAATATAAAAGCCCATAATCTTACAGGCAACTGCATATGACATTTTCAAATAATTCCTGATTACCATGGAGAAAATGTTGCAGTTTATGTTTTTACTATGCTTTACCACAGTTTTTACAATAATTTCACAGTACAGAACCACAAGTCAAAACTGTACCTCCACCCCACCCCACTGCTCCTAAATCACTTTCTGCTGAGCTGGGTAGCAATCAGCCTCTAATGTGTTAACTGTCTTGAAAGATGGTGATTTAGAGATAGAGACTTTTTTTTTTTTTTTTTTTTTTTTTAGAAAAGCCAATTGCAAGTTCTCCACCATCCAGGTAACGCATAGGCAATCAGACGACATTATTTGTGAAGTTCCACTTAAGCTCACATCAACTGATAAGGAAAGGCTTTATTGATTCAGGAGCCCTCTAAGAGAGGGCAATTTACACGGACGACTTGGCGTAAAAAACAATCCTGCATTTAAAGGGGAAAAAAAAGCACAAAGCTTTATTTTCTGAAAATACAGATCTGAAGCATTAACTTTGCATTCTGAGCTGTGATGTTGAGCAGGAGACAGCACAGACTGCTTTCTAGCAGATCAGTCATCTACACAATGTATTTATATTTGTTGCAAAAAGATGCACTTGCAAATGCTTTTCTTTTGTTTCTGTACTAAATTCTTTGGTAATTATGTTTCTCCTGTGGAATTGCTTGAGGAAGCATAAATCAGCATAGCTTACAAAACCTAAAACCAATCAGAAACAAGCCATACCAATTGCCTTCACAATGGGGGAAGATACAAAAGAAAACACCAGAAATGGGACTTGATCTATAGAATCTCAGAATACTTCTGTGTACTGAGTACGAAGCCAATATCTCAAAGCTTTAGGTCTTTATCATCCGGAAACAAAAAAGTCATTATGATGTCAAAGATGGAGGCAAATCCTACCCTGTCCTGAAAATCTCATGGTTTTGAAAAAATCCTATTAAACCAGTAGCTGGTAAGTATTATAGAGCCATTAATAATATCAACATTCATCCAACTGCAGCTTGATTTTAAAAACAAAACTAGAGCAATAAGCAGACCACATATTGCTGTTATACTGAACACCTATCATTGAAACAGTCCATTTACAAACCCTATGCATCTGTGGTTTAATTAAAAAGGCACTAATCGAGGGTGTAAGAACTGTAAATAAAAAAATTAAAATCAGACATTTGTTATTTCCTGGCAATACAGCTCTGCTACATATTACCGTGGGATTTTTCATGTTAAAAGTGTGTCTAGCACTTACAGTAAATTTAGACAACAGCCAGTCCTGAATTAACCACATAACCCACAATGCAAGTGATAATGGAATGGGCAGAGACAGCATTTATGAAACATGGTAGATTAGTAACATTTATAGCCCCACAGCAAAGATAGAAAGACATTATTAGGGTCAGTTAAATTATATATATATATATATATATATATATATATATATATATATATATATATATATATATATATAGCCTTGCAATATCTCAGCCAATCAGGCTGATCAGTTCTGTGAAAAGTAGACCACTGTGATATACCCTTTCTAGAAAAAATGAAAATAGCCCCTCACAGTCACAAGTATCAGTTTGGTACCATACACACAAACACCAAAGACAACCTCACCTTCTTAAACTCCTCCCACGAGTTGCTCCATGTCCAGTAATGTGCCTTGTACAGCCCCATCCTCACTGCCATCATCTCATTGCCACGATAATAGAAGATGGGTCTGTTGGGTGTGTAACGGGATTAGTGATTGGACTCCTCAGAAAACCTGGTAGGTTTATTAAAATAACCCTGACCAGACATTCTCTGTTTAATTCATTCAGGACTGTGCAGAAAACCTTCTTCTATGAGGGTGGTCGTTTCACACCAAGTTTCCTTTGCACAGCCAATGACACAGTTTGAGGGCATGTCGGGTGGGAAAGACAATTACAGTACAAGGGCATATTTTCCTGTATAGCAATATTCTGTCTCAGTCAATGAAGACTGCTAATGATCACAGTGCTGGATCCTTAAACATGGCCTAAAACTTAAACCTACTTTATCAGGGGTATTTAGGGATGGGGGGGGGGGGGGGGGGGGGGGGGGGGGGGGGGGGGGGGGGGGGGGTGACACAGGACGGCACACCAGCGGAAAGATTATAGACTGTATCAAGATCTGCAGTTCAGATCATTATTACAGACCTCCTAGGTGTATATCCACCTTATTGAACAAAGCCCAGTTCAGCATGGAAAGCTCCAGTCCAGGGACTCACCGGTCAATGATGCGGTTCTCCAGAAGGACGAGGGTCAGGTCCAGGCCATCAAGTTCCCTGTCAGTTGGAGGCTGCAGTCCAGCCAGAGAAAGGCTGGTGGTGAACAGGTCCATCACGCTCCCCAACTGGTAGCTGACCTACAATGAACAATAACAATCATACTACTACTACTACTTCTACTACTAATAATAATAACAATACATAATAACAAGTATGTACCAAATGGTCAAAGCTACAAAATTGAAGCTATCATTAAAAAGTAGATCAACATGACTTAAATCGATCAAAAATGTGTGTTACTGACAGCTACCTCTTTGTGTCCTCAGATTCTGTTACACTCAATAAGTAACACTGCATGAGCAATTATGTCAAACTCGCAAGTGGGAGGAAGTGGGAGCCTTCACTAATATCCCTGTTGCATACTGTACAGCATGCATAAAGTACTATTCCTCTTCTGCACCAGTGGATAAACCTTCAATCATATACAGTAACAAGTGGCTTCACTTGATCTTGAATAATCGTTATCAAATCCCAATGGAAGGTTGTAAACAAGCCGCGAAGTCAAAAAAGTCTGCTTTGCAAGGCAAAACTAGGAATGTAGTAAACACCAAGCTATCTTGTTTTAGCAATGAAAATGATTATAGTACACTGCAGCTTTAAAAAAATACCCAATACAAGAGCAGTTTTTTTATTTTTTTATTTAATCCAATGTCTTGATTATGTTTTTAACCAGTCTTTTCAATAATCTCTGCTCCCAGGTTTATTATAAACCATACAAATGTCTCTGTAAACTAAAAAAAATAAATAAATAAAAATAAGCAAATAAATGGAACTGTAGTTGGTTTTTATCAGAGTTCCCCAGCCCTGGAGAAAGCTTTTTTGTATTATTTATAAACTTTGAACTATTTTCAGATAAAACTGCATTTTTTCCACTGTCATCCTTGATCTTTTATTCCATTCTCTCCTGAGCAATCCTTTAAGGGAAGCGACGCTCGCACAATCAGATATCTGCCCTATCTGCACCCAACAGGCACTGCTCTATCGGCAGCCAGCACAACACCAGCCAGATGCAAATGAATCCTTTTTCTCCTCCAGCCACTGCACAAGTAAGAAAGGGACCTGCAACACATTCCGTTATCTGCGCTTTACAGCTTTTTAAATAGGGGGGGAAAAAAAAAAGAATAAAATCAAAAGAGGGAAATTTAATAAAGCCGACTACAAAGATTACTGCTAACACCCCCACCCACCCACCCACCCACCTTCCCTGGACGTCCTAAAAAAGGAAAAAGTCATTTGAAACCATGAAAACACATTTCAGGATGCTTCTTTTTACGAGTTTTTTTTTATTTTTAATAATCCTTTTTGGAAGTTATCACAAGGAGCAGACCAGCTATCCCTGTCTAATTTATTCTGACTGTGTCTCTCAGTTGATGAGCCCAACAAAAGGGATTGTGACGCTGGCTTTGTGACGCTGGCTTTGGGGCGATAGCAACCCCCCCCCCCCCTTCCTATTCTTACCAGGGGAATGCAAACCACACATTCCAATCTCACATTAAGTCTTTATTAGTCAAATTTAGCAGGGTCCTATTCTCAGTACCTACCTGGCCATTCCAATAATGTACCTGAACTCCAGGACTGGGTGCAGCACTAGATGGAGTGTCAAACCCTGTTACCTCACCTGAATGAACCTAGTTAGAATGCAAGTGAACCAAGTTCTGCGAGTGTCCACTCAAAAAAATACTGGCATTGAAGTAATCATGTCATTGGCACAAACTGAATAATTGGCTCTGCATAAATCTCAAGTTAAATTAATATTTCTAATAAGCTTTCTTCACTTGAAGTATATTCTGAAAGTATTATATACAATACAGCAGCTCTTTCCTTTAGGTTGGTCTACACTATTACAGCTCCCCAGTTCTCATTGCACCAGACAAAGTGTGCAGTACAGAGGAGATATTCAGCTGTGACATTCGCCTAGCCCCCAGTAAACCAGGCTGTGATTGCATGGGCTAAATGGGGTTCCAACTGGAAAAGAACTCTAATAACGAAAGCATGGAGACACCAATATGAGCAGACCAACATACAGAGAATTTTCAAAGTGAAGAAAACATATTAAGAATGAAATATTACAACTACCCAAAGTAATACATAATTATGATATGTATACCAACATAATTATTAAACAGTAGGAAAAGCACGATAAAATATCCAGATAAGGCAATTACCCCTTATTGCACACTTAAGGTATATTTTGGTTGCCTTGCATGAATTTGTAGATTTTAAAAGCAATTGTGAGATGAGAACACTATGATATCACATCAAATGAGAGAATGGCAAATGTTATTCTTTAACTAGAGGGACCTAGGCATTGCGTGTGGAACCTTCTGCATTGATGCACTATATTTTACCCTATTCCATTTTGTGCATGGCATATTTAGCTACAGCAGACCCCTATTACAGCTCTATACAGTCTCAGCAAACACAAAAACAGATTAAATGCTTAAGACCACCCCCCCCCCCCCCCGCCCCGCCCCATCCAATTCAAAATCACTATCAGCTCCGTGCACACCCGAGAGATATCTGCTTGGGGGTAGGGTTTAATTCACCCACTGACTCAGTGAGGCACCCAGCCCTGGAAAATCCTCCTGCAGTGCAAGCTGGTGTCAGGGCCACCAATAATACAATTAAAAGTCATTTGCAGAACATACTGGCTTAGTGGATTAAAAAAAAATAATAATAATTCAGCAGAAATAAAAAAAAAAAACTCTTTCGACTTGAAAGAGTTCCAGTAGGACAGGCGTGACAGGCTGTTCTGGATGGCCTGTGGTGGGATATTATTTGTTTTCTGAGACTGGCAGTCTCGAGACCACACTGTATGACTGCATCATAATGGTTTCAAACTTTTACATGGAAGACCCCCTATATCCCCCCTTTTGGGGACATCTTGGGGACTCATTGCACAACTTTCTTATTCAAATCTTAAGTATATTTGACTACTTTGAAAAAAACTTTGACAAACAAGTCTTTTTCCATGTCTTCAATGATCAAATGAGTTTGGATTTGTACAGTTTTATCCCATGTGGTAAATTGTGAAGGATCTCTTAATGGTCCCATTTGGAGGAAGGTGCATATGCTGATTTTTGCATTAGACATCAGCCTGGCATAGGTTTGAATGTTGGTAGTACCGGTATTTGAAATATGCAAGAGGGTATATAATAATTGTTGGCAGGGGGTCCACATAATAAGGACTGGAGAGGGGTGTTTATCATTTTTTGGAGACCCTGTGAAATCATCTGAACTAGCTTGAAGTACAATACAATATGGACTAAATGCTCTTACAGGCTCATCTAGAATCACAGTACAGTAAACCTGAATTAGTGATTTGTTCATAGTAGTGATCATAATTTGTACCATACTAAAAATGCTTTGTCTTGTCTTTGCTTTGGCCTTTTATACCTCTCCAATCAGCATGCACTTCATTATGAAAACATGGATCGGATTACAGGTCAGTTTGGATCACACACTGAGTTTACTCTACAGTGTACTTGCTGGACAAACCACATTAACACTGTCTTATTATGTGACTTCCTTCTTTCTTTGGTAACATTAGTACATTACAGCACAGTATAGGGAACAGTTATCCAAAATGAAAACAAAGGCTCACCTGCCCAGCTTTTATGTGCCCAGGCCACCATGCAATCGCTGGCTCTCTCATTCCACCTTCAAATGTTGTCTCCTTCCCACACAGGAAAGGCCCATTGCTGCCAGCTTGGGGATATAGTAGTAATAATATATTGGTATGAGAAACTCAATAGTGAGTTGCAGAACAGAGGTCAATAGCAATCAAGGATTCATGGGTGCATGGTGGTCATTTATTAAGAGGTGAAAGATCTAGGATAGATCTAATGCTCATAGTTTGCACTGAGTATAGAAGGTTGAAAGCAATATAAAAGGACACATCAATCTCCAATGTTCCACCATACTGTTCCATTTTACACTGGCATATAATTTCTTGATGTCTGTTCATTACATGCAATACATGACAGTAATTCAGGGACAAACACATTCCTCATCACCTTTGAACCCTGCTTGAACCAACACACACTAAAGGGATTTATCGATACCTTGTAAAGGGCCCGACATCAGAGCAGCACCATTATCTGACGTGAAAAAGACAAAGGTGTTTTCTGCGATTCCCTGGGTCTGCAGCTCCTTCAGAATGAGCCCCACACTGTGGTCGATTTCCATCACTGCGTCTCCATATCTGGGTAAAAAAATAAAAGTGTTACCAATCTCTTAAAGTGTCTTGTGTGTTCACTAAGTAGCAGACAACACCCCTTCTTAAAGAAGTGCTAACAAAGATTTGAAAATGCTCTTATATATAAATATATTATATTAACACTGGCAATACTCTGATTGATACAATTGTCCTCTGTTGAAGATACTTTGGTTCTTTGCTTTTCTTTACACTACGCGTATATATTTTGTAGGGATTTTACCATGTTGTATACATTACTTGACACCCACCGCCCTCTCTGGCTTTTGCCAATGAATTTTTCCGAGGCGTAGACTGGTGCATGGGTGGAGTCCACTGCCCAGTACATGAAGAATCGTTGATGGGAGGCGGCCTGTCTCCTAATATAGCTGAGAGCTTCCTGCCAATGCAAAGAACAGTCAGTGGGACTGCTGGAACCCCAATCAAAATCTGAATAAAATGTCTGCTGTTTGCATTTAAATGTGGATCTCTTAGAACTCACCTCTAGATAGAGCTGTGTGAGATTAGATTCCCCTGTTTTCCTATTAATCATGAAGTCTTCGTAATACCTGAAAAATGTTAAGAATTGCATGGTGTTATTGCCAATCTTACATGACGGATTCTAATTAGCCAAAATTTCCATAGAATACAAGGAATCCCTTTATTGCACATACTTATTGTTTCTCAATTAGATTTTCTCAGCTAAAAACTTCAAGGAGTGATAACCACAGCTTCAAAATTCTGTCTTTTGCTTAATTAGCATTAGAAACATTGTTTCTTAAACCAAATACAGTAATGATACAATGCTACATGCAGGACACATCAACAAGGTTTTCCTTTTCGAGGGATATTCTCTGTTATCATACCTTCCCACCATTTCAGAGTTGTTGTACACTGGGATGTTTGGGGTTTCCTCTTTGCTGCTGTAGGGGCCGAAGTGACAGTTTGGAGCCCCGAACCACTCGTCAAAGCCGTGCTGCAGGGGCAGGTACTGCGGCCTATGCCCCAGGTGCCTGAAGAGATTATGAAAATTAGCAATATTTACATATTCAAGCCCGCAGTCATTTCAAATTGGGTGCCAAGTGCCATGTGATGCCAATAAATAATATGCCAGCCTTTCATTTCTGAAGTCTTTAAATCTAACAGGTTACAAGGGAAATGAGCCTGGTGGTCTCAGTTTAGCACCAAGCGCACAGCAAAATTGAAAACAACTGTCAATAAACAGACATAAAAGAATGATATACCAGTGTAAAGTATAATGGAACATTGGAGATTGATGTGTCCTATCATATTTCCTCCTGCCTCCTGTACCGAGTGCAGACTATGAGCATTAGATCTCTCTTAGATCTAACCTTTTATTAGCACAAAAAATAAAAGCTTACCATTTACCAATGATTTTACTGATGTAGCCAGCTTTCTTTAGCATTTCTGGAATCAGAATCTCCTCCTTTGGGATCCCTCCCACAATCTGCTGGGGGGTGTATGCTACAAAGACATGTCACTGTTAGAATACTGTGATGGAACACTTCATATCTCTTGTATCGATAGTTCTTATTCTTCTTATAGCACAGATACCTTTGCTGTATCCTGTGTTGCCTGTACTACAACAATATTTTTCATTTCAACATAATCACGACTCTTTTAATATTTTTATTCATACATCACGATCATATGTCACCTGAGGAATACATTTCTAAACTTTTACTCAAGTGTTCCAGGGATAATTTCTCTTAGAAACTGTGTAGTGTATCCAGATTATGCTCCCTTCTGCAACAATGCTCTTTTTCTATCCCCACAATAAACCACCCATTTCAATCAAAGCACCATCATTGTTGTTGGAGGGAGCATGATCTGAACAGACAACAACATTTATATTGATATTCTCTTTCTCCTGGCCAACCGAGTGCAAATTGAGAAATGTATTCCCCAGTTGAATTATGAACATTATGAAAAATATCAAAAAAGATAATGTTGAACAATACATACATACAGGATACAGCAGCTTTTCTAGTAAACCCTGAAGGTTTTTTCTGAAGTACTTGTAATTATTGGTTACTGAATGTCTCTCAGTAAACCAAACAATAAATAATAATGCTCAACATTTCAAATAATGGGGCATCTATTCTCAAATGATTTGATCTACTACATTCTTGAACATGAAAACTATCAGTTAACTTATAAAACTAGAATTGAAGTGTTTAATTTCTTCGCTTAAGGACTTAAGTCTCTTTCTCAATCTGTGACTATAAAATAGTTTTTTTTTTACGTTGTGTGCATTAGAGTCAGATTTTTATGTGTGAATAGTGTTATTTTTTAAAATGAAAGATTATTAAGAATACACTGAATAAGAATAAGTAAATGAGTTGCATTCAGAGCGATAGACCCTACGATGATCTGAATTTATCTGGCATAAAAAGGAATACACTCCATAAGCTGCAAGTAACTCTCACCATTTCTCGCATGACCATTGGTGCTGTAGAATCCGTTCCTGATTGGTAGACGACCGGTTAGCAGAGCAGCTCTGGCTGTAAAAAAATAAATAAATAAATACAAAATTAAATTAAAAAATTACAAAATAAACCTCAACTGCAACACTTGACCTACCACGGGGCACTACTTGCTATGCAAAAATGTTAGGTCAATAAAAACAGGTTAAAATTTTGAATGAAAACTGATACCTGCCTCAGTAATTTAAATGTTGTACAGCCAGGACTCATGTAGATTTAGTTGAGGTTTCAAGAAGACTGAAAATATTTTAATACTGAAAATTTAAAATCCATTAACTGGCATGCATTAGGGTTTATAGTAAGCATGCATCAAACAGATATCATGGATTGAGTCTTATTTGCTTAAATATTAATTACAAAGAACCCCAATGGCAGATCTAAATTTACATAATGAGTTTATTCAAATTCCCAAATTAGGTCTAATTAGCATATTTTAACAGAGCATTATCCTTATTGGCATATTGAGTATTTCCACTATTCCCCCTGCAGATAGGGCTTACTGTTTTAAAATTATTCATTGAAATATGAGAAAAAGGATTTCAGAAGACCACAGTCCCCATTTAATTACTGTTACTGGTCCCTGACTACCCATATTGCGAAACTGCTGTAAAAAAAAAAAAAAAAAAAAACACCTCACTGACTGTGAAAAAGAAACTCAATAAAATAGCACACTTGTACCTAGATTTACAATTTGTTCCATATGAAATGTGTCTGTTTTCTCGCTATTCAGCAACTTCACTGGGCTTGTTGTAGTGAAGCTGGTTACAGAAATTGAATATTTGTTGTTGTTGCACTGGGCAAACGAAGCTGCGTGGTCATGTCCTTGAGCGTGGCAGGTACCAGATATTCAAACTGTGTATTTGTATTTTTCACTGAACTGTCAACCCCACGATTTACTCACATGGAGAGCAAAGGGGGTTTGCCGAGTAGAAATTGGGAAAAAGCATTCCCTCTGCAGCCATCCGGTCCAAATTCGGGGTCTCCTTTGAAGGCTCACCAAACACTCCCAGATCGCCCCAACCCATCTGCAACCAAGCAATCAAGAGACTTGTCAACTACAAAGCAAACTCTCAGTTTAATCTACCCTATTGTTAAACAAACAAGCTGATGCCGCCGGTCCAAAAGCTTTACGTGCAGCAAGTTCCAGGTGGTGTTGCACAGGGAGTACATCTACTACGTGGTTGAGAGGACCAATTTGCTATTTTTTTTTTCTTTCAAACTAAGGAGGTGATCGTTTGTGGCAGTTAGGGCTCGGATAAAATGTTATATTTGAAATGTCTGCACCCCCAACGAGTTTACAGAAATCAGGTACTTTACTGAGTAAATCCGATCTACGCGGCAGCTCGTTTCGGCAGCTCAATTACCGGATGTCTTTATTTGATGATATTCCAAGTAACTTCTTAAATTTCATACGTAATAATAATAATAATAATAATAATAATAATAATAATAATAATAATAATAATAAATCTACTTACGTCATCCATAAGCATAATGATAATGTTTGGAGCCGACCCATTGCTCAATACATTTGACGTACAGCTACATACAAAACTGCAGATTAGAATTAAACTACTTTCAATGAATTTAAAATCCATTGCAATTTGCTGAGTAGAGACTGAAGGGAAATCATGTGACAGTCAGTTCGCTGTCAGAAAAGTGTTTTTGGTCACATGGAAGGGAGATCACGTGAAAAGGGACGTTTAATCTCGAGAAGCGTTTGTTAACTGCAATTAAAACCAATTCGTTTTACAGGACATAACAACATCGATACAAACGTATTGTGTTACAGATATATCTGTATTCAATTTAATTTAAAAAAGACTATAAATATAAATCTGTAATGCAAGTATAACCAAAATAAAATAAGCAATATTATGGCAACAAAACCTATAAGTAGACTACAACGTTATTTTGCTATCAAGAAAAACAAAAAATACTGTACACAATTGCTTTCTGCCACTTCCAAAGATTTATTTGTAAAGAGCTAAAAACATAACATCACATGATCAGGGTGTTTCGTGGTAATACCAGGTGACGCATGATGAGGTTTCTTCCAGTTACCAACATGGCGGTGTGTATTGCTGTCATCGCAAAAGAGGTAAGCAGAGCGTTCTTTGGGAATAAACTGGTGTAATCTGACTGTATTTGAATATCTACATAAGTTATGGCGGCAGTACAACAATCGTATTTGTTGGTGCAAGCCCGACTTCGAATAACTTTATAGGTGATGTGACGAGCCAGAAGCTTACAGTTGGGTGTAACCTCAGAGTTGTTACGTCTTGTTTGTCGTCGAACTCGTTTTTATTTGATTTTTTTTATTAGTCTAAAGAGATGTGTACTGGGTCGATTCGCATTACCTTTCGAGTCATGTAGCACTAACTAACTGTGAATACGAGTATTTACTGTTCTCCACGAAAGCCTGCTTCCATGTCCACTGCGCAGCTCCGTCAAGATTTAAAACTGATCCAGAAATCTGAATTTACAGTTACCATTCCAGGTTTTACTGCGTTTGAAAACTCATAGTAAAACCGGGAATGGACGAAACCGCTGTGCAATGGGAGCCATGTTTCAATCCCTACATATGTTGTAGAATACCATTGCACCAAAGCTGTTATGTATTGCATATGTAAACACAATATGCTGCCGACTACAAAGCAGCAGTTAGGTTTTATATTTTTTGTTCCAATGATTTTTTTCTCCAATAGAATTATCCTCTGTACATCCGGAGCATCCCCACGGAGAATGAGCTGAAGTTCCACTACACTGTGCACACCTCCCTGGATGTGGTGGAGGAGAAGATCTCGGCTGTGGGGAAGGCGCTTGTGGACCAAAGGGAGCTCTACCTGGGGCTGCTCTATCCAACCGAAGATTACAAAGTGTATCCTTCAGCTAATCAACTTGGAAGGATTACAAACGATGCACACTCAAACCAGATTTAAAGTTTGGAGGTTAATTTAGTTTTTAAACATTTTCAGAAGTTGTAGAAGTTTAGAATGCTTCCCAAAGCTTTAACTATGAATGTCAAGTACTTAATATTCGGTTTAGTGTTTATGCAGTAGTCTATGCACGGTTTGTGGTCATTTATTTACATGTGGTCTTACACGCGCTAATGTTAAAGTAACAGCACTCTAATGGAGGGCATCTTCTTGCAATGTCTTTCTGATCTGGTTACAAAGATTAAAAATACATTAAGGTTTAAACTAGTTTAATCCTAAAGGCTATAGATTTAGTAAATGAATGAGAATCTATGACACATGTGAATGAATATATATATATTTTTTCAATAAGAGCAGTATCCCAGCAATCCATGCCATCCTGGATGGCCATTGATAACATTTTCAGGTAGCCAAGGTAGTGACTCCAGCTAAATTAGAGTAAGGTTGGTGAGAAACAGAACCAAACTTTTTAGCACATCTAGGCTGGTATTGCCACAGCTTATTCCAGCCCCTCCATTATTGTTGTTTCTGAACAGACCTAGACATTAACAAACAACATTTGAATATCTCTTATTAAGATAAATATGCAGTCAAAACATTACTTTGTTCTTCCTTTACTACTTGCTAAGATATGGTTATGTCACTAACTCCAAAGTAAAGTTTGTGATTGTAGTGGACTCCTCAAACACAGCGCTCCGAGACAATGAGATACGCAGTGTAAGTGTTACGTAGTTTTGCCAGCCATTCCTTTCCTCAACACCCAACTGTATATACTGCTTTAACATCCTGTTCTTCTAAGCTTGTGAAAACCTGATACACAAGGAACCTCATTTAAAATGGTATACATTGAAACACAAATCCCGGTATGTGGTTTTCTTGCCAAACTGTTTATTGTCCTGTAAAAACACTGCAGTACCAATCTTGAAAGTAGTCTTGGACCCTTCAGCCCAATATAACCTTCTTTCATTATTGCATTTTCCTAGTTACTTTGTATTGAGTGGTAGTCATTAAGTTACAAATGAAGCAAACTATACAAGTTCTCTGTCTGCATACTAGTGTTATAGTTTGATATGCACATTTTTCTCCACAATTTATTTTTTTATTATAGCTGCTTTGGTGTCTACCTTATTTCTGACTAGATATAGTCTTTAAGGTTTATTTTATGATCTAAAGTGGTGGATCTACATACTACTACCCCTAACCCCCTCCTTAATAACAACTTAATTACAAACATTTTAGGCAGCGACATATTAACACTTGATTTTTTTTTTTTTTCCCCAAAGAGAAGTCTCACACAATTTAAAACAACTTTAAATGTTGTGCCCTTTGTTTCTTAATTTAAGATGTTCCGAAAGCTTCATAACTCATATACGGATGTGATGTGTAACCCCTTCTATAACCCTGGCGATCCCATTCAATCAAAGTAAGTAGATCTACAAGAAGAAAGTTTGCTGTTCCCATGTGCTATTTCCAGCCTCAGATTTTGTTCCATGTGTTTGGTCCTGCATCAACAATGCCAGAATTTTACTGTCAAACTTATTTTTAAATGTAATCTTTGGGACAACTAAGTTGAGTATTTATAATTCAAATTATATACCAGTGCAATTCTGATTTTTTGATTTCTCATTTCCAGGGCATTTGATAACATGGTTTCAGCCATGATGGTGCAAGTATGCTGATAAAATGATCTCCAACTTCCATTATTTCCTCTAATCTTCATAACGGCTGATTTGTACATAACCTAATTTAATTATGCTTCATTAATGTTTTATGTATAGTCTATTTGTCTATTGTGTGTAGTCTCAAATAAAATAAACCAACTTTATACCTGTCCCTATGGTGCAAGTTTGTAGATTGATTGCTAGGACACTGATAAAATCTTGTCCATAGTCTTATTTGCTTTCACGAAGAATGAAATCTGCAGTTCAGTACAAAGCATACACACGGCCTATTAATCTGTTTGAAGAAGTGAGCACTCCAGCAGATCTCCATTAACCAAGGTAATTTTATTTTAAATACTGTGGTTTTATTGGGTCAGAGTTAAATAGGTACAGATTGTTTGTCAGCTGAAGTTATCCTTTAACAAACCACATGTTAATTACAGTAAGATCTTTACATTATGACCACCAAAAGGAAATGTGTCCTAATAGGCTAATATATCTCCATAATGAAAGGGACTGACAGCATTCTAAATTGTTATTAAGTAATCTTGGAAAAGATAAATCTGGTCCCAAAAAAAAAAAATTCTAAACTCTTTGCTGGAAAAAATGTGCATATCAAATCAGTAATTCAGTCTCTATGCAGGTTACCTCTGACTAGACACAAACAAAAGTAACACCCCAGCAATATTACAGTAGTAGCCCATCATTAGTATGTATATTTTATTACAGAAAGTTAAAATTTTTGTAATAAAACAAAGCCTTTAATATGTAATATATACAAACGACAAAACATTCTCGTACAACCGCAATTCGTTACAGTACAGAAACATATTTAAACTAGCATTGGCTACTGATAGCAGTTTGAACCCCTCCCTCTCCAAAAAAAGAAATATATCATATGCAGTCTTTGATTTGGCATACGATTGTACAGTTATCTACAGAAAAAGCGTGCTATGCTGCAACAGCAGGCAGCCCCCAATCCCATTCTGCTAAAGAAACAGTTTCAATTGTGGTAGACTTGCTCCTGCAAACATGCCAAAAAATTAACAGTAGTTCTGAAAATGTACAACACAGTAAAATAAATGAACCATAGCAATGTTATCTTCACATCCACATTTCTCTTTATTTTCATTTTATTTTTCCATTTTAAATTTATTTAATAAGGAGAATACCAAGTTGGGATTCTTCCACCTCCCCTAAAATGAAAAAAAAAAAAAATTATACACATTACTGGCACAGCACTCTTTGTAAAGTTAGCACAAGAATTATTGATTTACTTTATCAATGCAATCACAGCAATTAATTGGAATTCTACGGTAGTGGATCAGTCACTAATATGGATCCTCCAGGTAACCCTGTATGAACAAGCTGGTCACAAGTTTACTGTATATGCCTCAAATGTTGTAAAATACATTAAAAGGGTGGACAACAACACTCCTATTGCACAGCAATTATGTTTTCTTGCACATGCCAAAGAGATGCATCAAAAGATCAGTTACAAAGCTCATAACAAGAAATTGCAAAAAAAAAAAACAAAAAAAAAAAAAACTGCTTTGCAATTGGGGTTATCACCTTTTGAAAGGCTTGGTCAGGACCTGCAGGATTTACCTGTGTCCTTTTTCCTCATGTGGACACCCGAGCCCCCGACTGTGGCAATGCTGACCTGAAGGAGCGGCCCCGCTGTCTTGGCTGGTAGCCGCTGCTGTTGTATCTGGAGGAGCGGAAGCCCCGCCCCCTCAAGCGCCCACCCCTTTGACTCCCCCTGTCCGTGGAGCTGATCCCAGGCATGTTGGTCCTTTTTGGAAGCACCTGCAAGACAAACCCTGACAGATTAAAGCTTAAAAGCAAACAGGATCTTGTTGTGGGAAGGGGAAAAAAGAAAAGCAAGCCAATAGTAAGCTGCTGACTATGTCTGAGATATTTGAAAATGTACTCATACAAAACTGTTTTATTAGAATGTTAAGAACCCTTACAATTGGCATTAGATGGCTAGGAATAAAAGTCAAACAGCTTTCTGAAGGATGAATACACAGACTTCCACTACAACACCCATTAAGTTTAGCTGGAAATGAGTAAAGGCAATTCCCTTTTATATATTTCTTCCACAATGTTTCAGATAAATTATTCCTGAAACGTACCTTTATGATTCTACCCCTAAACAGTGTCTCATCCAGAGCCATGGCTGTCTTCACAGAGTCCCGGTCTGAAAACTCAATGTATGCAAACCTGAATGAGAGGAGGAAAAAAAAAAAAAGGTTCCAAACTCTTAAAAATCACTGAAGTCCAAAGTAACCTCACTGTTCACTGTGCCAGTAAATAGTTTTGGCCTAAATGTTGGTCACTGTTGACTTTGCTTAATGATAGCTTGTGGTAGCCTCCCCAGTGTCAAGGTGTACCTTTATTAGTAATTGTAAACATTAACAGGATGTTGCATGTAGCACAGCACATAATCAAGTGCAATAAAGTAATTTCCTGTCCAGTGCACTCACCCCTTAGGATGTCCGGAGAATTTGTCACACAGAATTGTCACACGATTGACTGGACCACAGCCGTTGAAGTGAATTTCCAGCTCATCTGCAGTCGATCCATAATCCACCTTAAAACAATAAAAAAAAACAACATTTAAATAAAAAATTCATTTTAAAAATTACACTAATTTTCTGAAAATAAATTTATCATACAAAATGTATGTGTGTAGGCAAGGACATCTAACATCTGTAGAGAACTCGTGCTGTATTCACTGGTCCAATAATAA
Source organism: Polyodon spathula (assembly GCF_017654505.1). Classification (NCBI taxonomy): domain Eukaryota; kingdom Metazoa; phylum Chordata; class Actinopteri; order Acipenseriformes; family Polyodontidae; genus Polyodon; species Polyodon spathula. The sequence continues at coordinate 37,629,716 of NC_054546.1, read as the reverse complement.
ATAAAGTATTTGCTTTTTAGATGTGTAAATAATCCCAATAAAACTCTTCTAATGTGTCCACTTTTTCTTTATTTCATGGGTCCGTTTCATAAAAGGTCTGCAACTGCGATGTGTTTGCGAGGAACGCAGAGGTCGTCGCTGCAAACTTTACATAAAACACATCGCAAGTTACTCTTGCGATCTGCGTTGAGAAATCAGTAACTCGTAATTACATACAATGGCAGGTATGCCAAGGGAAGTCAATTTTTCAAAAGAATAAATTGATACAATTATTGAAATGGTTGGTCAACACAAACCCGTTCTATTAGGCAAATTGTCAGGAAGTTTAGTCAAAGAAAAGTGGCAGATGCAGTAAATACTGTCAAGGATCAGAGAATAGTAGATGAAATGGATAGATTTAGCAAGCAGAACAAAATTAAGGGAAATGAAAAATACCTTAAAATGGGAAAAAATTGTCTAAATATAATTGAAGTAGCTGCTGCTGGTATTGAGAGGGGATTGGAATAAGCAAAAAAAGAAAAAGTATACAACGAAGCTCTTCATGCTTCCTTAACCCAACATAAGCAAACACATATTTTGGTATCCATCTAAGTGAGCAATAATGAAAATAGATAGGTAAAAAAAAGTTACACAACTTGTTAATAAAATGCATGATTATTATTATAACATTATTACATAACACACACACAAACCAACTCTGTCTTCATTCACCCAGGCTGGATTACTACTATACTTACATTGCCCACATAGACCGATCTGTTATCAGCATCCACCTTCTCTTCAGCAGTCATTGGGTAGAACACACCTACAGTTTAAAGACCCATGCATATTAAATTAAGAGAAAGTACTTCTCCTACATATCACATACCTGTAGATATACTTTAAACCATCAAATTACATTTTCTATGGAAAAAATATAAACACAAGCTGTATTTGTGTAACATGATACATTTGAAATCAATATTTCTTCACAGAAAAAAATGCAAATCCTTTGTTTTGGCTACAAACTGCTGTGTCCTACTTTCAGGGCAGTCAAGTGAAGTGTCATGCAGGCTATGAAGCTCAGCATAGAAAATTGAGTTTTACCATCACTGTGGGTAGGAATACACCCAGCAATGTATCCTTTTTAGGCTTTATTTCATATTTTATATTGAGGCATAAAAGGCATATGAAGGGCTCTATTTCCAGAATTGACAGTTACACTTAGACTTCAATTTTACAGTTAAGCATTATGGCAAGTTATACCAATGCAGAATTGGTATAACTTGCCAGCTAAGCATGCTCAAAAAAAAAGACACAAATTCGCCTGCCCTTAAATGATGACAATCATTAATGGGTTAATGTACAACGTTTTAAAGAAGGCTAGCTTTTATCCATACTTTATAAACAAATTATCTAGCCAGAGGAAAACGTCTACCTCCAGGGTGATCGTGGGTGAAAAAAAACACAGTATATATCAGAGATATCAGGGCACATACTGCTAAATAATAATAATAATAATAATAATAATAATAATAATAATAACAACAACAACTCGGCAAGTTTAACTTGTCTCGTTTCATAACTGCATTTTGCATCCTACTCAAGTGTGTTATCACATCGTCTCTAGTAGTTTAGGATCTGGACTGGTAGTGGTTGTGTGTATCGCTTACCGCTTGCTTGTGGGCTCATTATCAGATGTTTCTCAGTTTCATACTGTACTTCTTTCAGTTTCTCTGCTTCTTCCTCCATTTCACGAACCCTGGCTTTGATGGCCTCCAACTCCTGTGGAGCACAAAGAAAAAGAAGAAAGAAAAAAAAACGTTCTTGATATGATTTCTCGTTTTCAGCTTCCCTATTGTTTAAGTGCGACCCGGAGCCTGCTTCTGTTGCCTGCAGACGAATTTTTATTTATTTTTATCTTTAATCCAGCGAATTTGGGCAAGTCCACAAATCGGGAAAAACGTGAAAAAAATAAGTTACTGCGGAACGCGAAGGCGGTATACCGGAATGGTTTGCGGGTTCGTTTTCTTTAGTCTTGCAAACATACATATTTTATGTGGATTCAAATAATAACATTAATGCTTTTTAAAGAGTATTTAATTATTATCTTAAAGAATGATGTAAGCACTGCGGCAGAGCATACCAGTAGCTACAGAGTGAACATAACACGTGTTTATCGGTCAATGTAGCTTAAGGATTGTAACGTATTCGCCGTTTTTAACAACATTAACAATAATAATAATAATAATAATAATAATAAATAAACAAATACAGCAAACAAATTATTTATCATCATCACTTACGGGGTCTTCAACATTATGGCCCCCCGTAAACTCCCCTTCCAGAAGACCGAGCCCTTCGTCAGCATAATGCCTATTGTCCGCCATATCACGACTCCAAACTGAAACCCCGCTTACTCTAGCCCCCGGATGCGTTTCTTCAACAAGGCCCCTTGGGTGTAAAAACCCGTTTTCAAATAAAATAAAGTTATCTGGAGCTGTAATGTGTCTATAATAATTACAATGTGTTAATAAAATATATCATTTTAATATATAATTCACAAATGATACACAACAGTTATTTGGGATTCAATATTTTGAAGCAGTTCTACCTCAACCCGGGGCTTCTGATAACCTCCTGATTGGAACTAGGATGCCCTATCCGTAAAATTAGGGGCAGGACAAGTCGCCGGTCGAGTTTTTATTAATGCCATCAGGGTCTTTTAATTAAAGTTGACAGCTGCACGTTCACCTGCATTGACACATGTGTTTTGTGTTCGGCATAAAAAAAAATAGTACCCTCTGCTAGGGACAGACCATTTTTAGATTAGTACTCCACTGTCAATCTCCCCACAGCAACAAGGATGAACATATATTTCTCAAAAAACAAGTAGATATAATTAATATATTCATTCTCTCTCTCTCTCTCTCTCTCTCTCTCTCTCTCTCTCTCTCTCTCTCTCTCTCTCTCTCTCTCTCTCTCTCCCTTTAATTATATGTAATATAAATATAATTTATTATATATATATATATATATATATATATATATATATATATATATATATATATATATATATATATGGTATCTTTAGAAAATCTTTGTTAGTGTATAACGTCATTAGAGAATAAACTATAGTAATTGATATATTGTTTTTTTTTTTTTTTTTTAATTATATTTCTTTACAAAACATGGCAAAGTACAAAAATGACCCCACAAAGTATATTTTAAAACTAGAATGGGGTGTTTTTATTTATTTATTTATTTATTTTTTGAACAACAACTAAGTATACCTTGGGGCATCTCTGATAGAAAGATTTGTGAACATGAAGAAAAAGTATGTGTGAAAAAACGAGTGGTATTTTTTGAAATAAGGCTGGAGGTTTTAACAATGTGGCAGTGAACCAGTTAAGATTTACTGGGCAATACCTGTAACTCAGCTTTAATGAGAGACTCATATAACTCAGTATGACAGCTGTATGATCCCCACACGCATTCCTCTTCCAATATACTTGCAATAATAACTGATTTACTACATTTTTTTTCCAATGAAGAGCAGACCCTGACCCATGGAAGATGCTTTGTAGTTGTGATTGAATGTTATTTTCCAATGTAATAGTCTTTCACTATAATGGAAAACCATGCAATTTGAAGAATGCGTGATTGTCTTCCAACACAGTACAAAACTGTTATTCAAAGAACACCAGGATATTACAATTTAGTGTGTTCTTTAAGGATAGACAGCTGGAAGCTGTTATTTTTTCCATCTTTGATGTTGGGAGTTACACTTATCACGTCTTCACAGCTAACCTGCCACCATTCGAGTCAATCTTTTATTTCAGACATCAACTTCTTTTCCTTAGACGTTTCCCTTATTGAAAAGCAAATCATTATCTTTTCCGAGAACAGAAATTAAAATACCTATTTACGTGCAAATGTGTATAAATGGCCTGAGCCGCTCTAAATTAAAATGAAAGTCTCTATAGTTTGCCATTCTGATTAATTAAACCCCTTAATTATTTATTGCTATATGTCAAATACATTGTCCCACAAATATAATTTTATTCCATGACACACTCAACTATTTTCAATTGCGTGTATTAGCTAGGTCTTTGTAATACTTCAATATTAATATTCATGAAAAGCGAAATTTAAGGAGTTTCCTCATAGGGGAATGTACTTTTATTTGGATGAACTGTGCTTCTGTATTTGCATGCATATAATGCATGATGCTTGGGTGAAACGAAATCATTCAAAGCTCAGAACAGAGGTTCAGGAAAACATATTCAAATAAAATACATCGGTTTTAATAAGAACCCCTTAGGAAATATGACGCAAATAGCAAAAGGTTCACATGTTGATCAAGCAGTGAAGGATTGATTTAAAATGACCTAAAACGTGCAGGATCATGCTGTTGTCTATATGAGGTTGTTTGCGTTATAGGGGAAAAAATGGCTTACTTTGACTTTGAGTTGATTTGACCAATCTGTACTTCCCCCAGATAAGCCACTGCAGATTTTAATACAGCATTTTACAGTATTGGAGAATCACCCTTGCTTACATCCTGGTACTAACTCTTAAGATAGGCAATGCTGTAGAATATGATCTGTAGAAATTAGTATGGTGCAGTTAGACAATAATATCAGACAACTCACTGTTTCATATTCAATTTTCTTTTTTTTTTATTACACAGATACAGAGCTCAACACAGACAATAACCTGTATTAGAATGTTTACAGCTTTACATGTCCAACACAGCGCACAATTAGAAAGAGAGAAAAAGCTAAAAAGGGGAAAGCATGCAAAAAAGGGAATAAAAATCTCCTGGCACAGTTCACTTCATCTAGCATGATCACATAACTGAAAATAGATATTTCTTTAACACATCAACCTTTCAATACAAACTCCAATTTGTTTTTTTGTTAGTTTTTTCTGTATTTAGATATTGCACGGTGCAATATATAACGCACCCCTACCTATATCAACTCAAACCTGCTCTTTTAGTAAAAAATGGCTTTTATAATACAAACTTCCGTACTTTTTTGCAAGGCTTCTTCAGAATAAAAATGTTTCCCATAGTAAAAAACAAACAAAAAAAAACCCATTAAAAATAACAGTTGAATTGTTACACAAAAAGTTTATCATTAATTATGCAAGAGATTAACTCTTAAGGGCACCAGGAAGGGATATCATGTTTAAAAGCTGCATCAACTCTGCTTGTTTTTATTCCTGGTAACAGTTTAGGGTGCAAAACCATTGATAAAACTAAGTGCTTTTGAAATTAAGTTTTCTTGAAGGAAACCTATATTTTCACTTGTAAAAGCGTGTTAAAAGAAATCAAAGTTATCCTCATATACCCATAATTTAATCCAACCTAATTAAAATGTTTTGGTTTTTTTGCTAAAAAAGGGAAGCAGATTAATCTGAAGATGCTTTGAGGAAAAAGTTAATAAAATGTCCCCTTCCCCACCAACCAGTCTTAACCTTTGTTGTCTGTATTGTTTTTTAGATCCTCTTGACTCTCCCTTTTATCAAAACAAAATTGAGCACAGCCCAGTTCTCCCCTCTCCTGGTAGTGTGGGTAGTCTTGATGACGCTGTATGAGTTTGGTTACATGATACAGGTACTCCACCTCTCATGAGCATTAGGACAGCTGCACCAGAGTTTTATTGAGATCCACAATGAGCAAAAGACTATATTTACCCTTTTACAATGAAATACAAAAAACCAAAAAAAACAGTCAATCAAGCAATCTAAATATTACATTTTATCTACATGCATTTTGGTTTGATTTTGGTTAACTTTAGAGGAAACTGTGGCAATTACATTTAGTTTTTTCATTTTTAAACACAGTTTGGTCTAACAGACATACAAACTCGACTGGAAACCTTAAATATGGCCATTCAGAAAGTGTATTAATGATTAAGATATTACTATTTGAATGTATAGCACCTGCTTCTATAACCCATGCAATCACTCTAGCCCGTGGATGTTATGCAGATGGACCTTATTTGATTAAATCCTTGCAGACAGACTTTTGGAAAAATAAAAGCTAAATATTCTGGCAGATGTATTTAACCCTTCCCAGTCCAAAGCTTTTTTAAAATATATATTGTTTATTAACAGCAATCATTTTGACAGTCTAGATTAAGAGTTATTGTTAGCTGAGGCATTCAGTTAAAAACACAAACTATAATGTGCTTTGACTGCTTAGCTTTAAATCTTCTCATAACCCTCCACCCTTGGTTTTCTTGTTTGTGCTTTGAGCATACATGTTTTTTTCAGATACTTTGGTTTTTAAATCTAGTTGTTTAAAGACAGGATTGTAGCCTCTCTAGTTTGTCTTTAGCGTCAAAACCGATTGCTGATCTAATCAGAAATGCTTTGGTCTCTGCTTAAATTATTTTGGAAGGTAAATGACATGGCAAGGGTTAAAGTACCAAAACAAAAGTGTTTTTTGCATCAAAATACATTCAGTGTATATCATGCAACTACTAATCTGTGTTGTAAAGCATGACAAATAATGAACACGCTATGCGGGCTACATGTTTTGGTTCCCACTTTGTAAAACATAAAGAACTTGAATGCAGTTTGCAAGGATGATAAATAACAATAACAATACTAAAAAGAAAATGACTGTACTTGTACTTACACAAAAAGTTTATCATTAATTATGCAAGAGATTAACTCTTAAGGGCACCAGGAAGGGATATCATGTTTAAAAGCTGCATCAACTCTGCTTGTTTTTATTCCTGGTAACAGTTTAGGGTGCAAAACTATTGATAAAACTAAGTGCTTTTGAAATTAAGTTTTCTTGAAGGAAACCTATATTTTCACTTGTAAAAGCGTGTTAAAAGAAATCAAAGTTATCCTCATATACCCATAATTTAATCCAACCTAATTAAAATGTTTTGGTTTTTTTTGCTAAAAAAGGGAAGCAGTTTAATCTGAAGATGCTTTGAACAGCATACCATTGTTTCAATGCATGGTTCACAATGTAGGTGTATAGCTTCTAAAACATTTAAATAAAAAAAGTGTCTTCTGTACTAAATGCAGCATTATTCTGGGCTGTCACCTACTTAATTCAGGCCAAGTTAGTTTTAAAATGTGGGTTTTAAGTGCTTGAGTTATTCTCAAGTAAGGGAAACTTGAGAGAAGTTTGGGAGTAATTTGTTGAATAGAAACAGATACAACATAGTTACCTGAAGGGTCGTCATCCTTATTAATCAAGTGTAGTTCACAAAAAATTCGACATTGAATACTCTTCGTATTCACCCATTTGAAGTCTGACAACTAAGTAAAAGAGTTTCTGTAAATTAAAGCATCAGCTCCTTGCCTGAAAGTTTCTGCTGGTCTGTATGTCTGCTAGAAGCACACTGCTCCTAAAATCCAGTGATTTGGTTCGCTTGTTTGTTTCTCTTTTCCAGGAATTGCTTCCAACCTGGTTCACCAAGCGCTCCGAGGTAGAGTGATCAATAATCCAGCCATTGAGGAGGGGAGGGGGAGGGGGAGGGGGGGGGGGGGGGGGAAAGCGTAACACTTGGAGAGGTGGAGACAAACACAGAGTGTCTACAAAGAGGATGCATCTCGCTCTAGATATATATATATATATATATATATATATATATATATATATATATATATATATATATATATATATATATATATATATATATATATATAAAGAATAAACACTTAAAAAACAGGGTACCCTGCAGTTAATCACATCTGAAATACTTTTATATATTACCTTTGTTTACGACATATGAAAAATAGACAATATACATATTTAACATGATAAATAAGTAGAGCAATCGCTAACAGCACTAACAAGTCAGTTCTATTTTTATTTAAATCTTTTTTTTTTGACTGTATGTGTCAGATTGGCAGACAGGTTTAACCAGTGGCTGCACGGGGAGCAACAAAAAATAAAAACCCTGCAAAGAAAATTAGCTGCAAACATTCAAGTTTGGTCAATTCAAGAGGCATTTGGCCAGATTTGATTTTCACCCTTTCGGAACGCCATCATATGCACCAAACACTACTCAGACCTGTGTGCTGATTATAAACTGGCAAGCAGAAGGGGGGCAGTCTCATTGGCTTACAAACATTCCAACCTGTGCAAACATGTCACCATACTGGCAGGGCTTGGAATTATTAGGCCTAACCGAGTCACTTCAGTAGGGGTGGTGTAGAGTGTACATGTGCCATTCTATAAGTTCAGTAACACTCCAGAGTGTTCAATATGGTGCAATATCTGCTCATCTAGGCTGTTTAATGGCACCTGCCTTTATCGCGTGCTGAATGTCTTCCCCTAGGCATGCAGATATTAGACCATAATTGAACACCTTGGAGTGAATTACTGCTTTCTTTTCTAAGATACGCTTGTACACAAGACCACAAAGACTCAGGTAACTAAAACGGGGATTAACTTTAATTATGGCACTGCTATACATATAGCGGCTTTTTAGAGGTACACAGTAAAAAAAAAAAAAGAAACTTTGATAAATATAATGTATTAATTTTAGAATGATAGGATCGGAGTTTTTGATATCACGTTTCTCGTGATTTGGTATCAGCCGCTATAAGGATAGCTATGCCATAATTCAAATTGAATTCCAGCATTTGTGTTTGTGTCACTCTGAGAGGCTCTCAAATCCAGATCTGCAGTCAGCATCCTGATTGAAGCCTGAATTTCCATACACTGTATAAATCCAGCCTTGCACATTGTGGGCCATGGTACCTTGCTCAAATCCTGCTGCTCTGACTATCACATATTCTACTTGGATTTAACTGTGCACCTGCCTAAACACAACCAGACATCATTGATTTGGATTTACTTGAATAAGCAGGACTTATCTGAGTTAAGGACATCTCTGTCTGTTGGTTTGTCATGTTTTGATGGTGTTACAAACTCAGGCTTTAGTGCACCTGTTCCACCTAACGGAGGGGTGCAAATCAAATCATAACAAATGTCTTTGCCGGGCACTAAGCGTTGTTTTGATTTATACACTGACTCAGATGTCTCAGTCACCAAAACACTGTCACTTCAGAAGTGTTCATTTCATTTCAGCACTTGCGTTCTTGATAATTTATATGTATCTTGTAACTCCCTTCCACGTCAATAAGCTCATAATGTACAATTACACATAAGAGGGATTCTTTTGGATCTTGTTTCTATGGAAACACTTGTCGTGTGCTAACGCTCTGGATATTGCAAACATGTGATAGGAGCTGGAAAAAAGTAATGAAGCTTTTTAAATGTATTAATGCCAAATTGTCCAGTATTATTAGGGGTTGACACAAACAGCACTGTACCACCAACCATTCTGTACAACCAACTTGATTTAGCTCGCATTAGCAATTTCTTTTTTAAGTGGTGCAATTATTTTGGTCCAGGCGGTGGGGCTAATACACACATTTTTAAATACCAGTATGTTTGTAAACATATTAAACATTAATTGGACATTGGAAAAAAAATTGTATATTACATTATCATCATGTTATACTGTAGGTTTTTACATTAATGCATGGGGGAAGTCAACCATGAATTACAAATAGTATTTCTTTTTTTTTTAAAATAATAATCTATATTTTTTTGTTCACCTGTAACACTTATTATCCAATATGTGTAAAATAAGTTCGGCTGACCATTTATTTTTTGTCAAATACAGAATAGTTATTAGTTTTGTAGTGTTTTGAGGCCCTAGAGAGCATTTTATTCCCCCAGTGCTAATATCTTTGATATGCTCAATTCAAAATCAGTCAATAACCCTATTCTGCTTTTCAATCAGTGCATATACCCTGTCCGTACAATTCATTCATTTATTATTTTGTTTGTAGTTTTTTACTGATAAAGCCAAACCTCTCAATCAGGGAAATATAAAAAAAAAATCTTATGTAAAAACCTTCCTAATATGTGCACATATAATAAAGCATGCAGTGCTCATTCCAAGTTTCACAGACAGAGAAAGAGAATTCTCTAACACAGCAACACATGTTCTCTGCATTGGCAGGACCGCCTGGCTACCTCTTATTTATACAGTTAAAAATCATTTGTCTTCAGTTTTGTTTAGTTTTTTTGTTTTGTTTTGCTTTTATTCTAGTTACACATACATGACGGATTTAGCAAATCTGGAAAAACTGAGCTTCTGAATGAGTACTCTACAATTCCTTCAATAAAAAAAGAAAGCTTTAAAAAGAAAATCTCTATTCTAAACATTATACTTTAAAGGTTTCTGTTATTTGGCAAACATATTTTTGGACCTCTTAAATACTATATACATTCACATTAAGTTATTATTATTATTATTATTATTATTATTATTATTATTATTATTATTATTATTTTAAATATATTCATATATATTGCCCTATGGTTCCATTCAGTATCTGATTTTTTTTTTCATATTACACCTCCAATCTCTCACTGTCTTACAATGTGAGCAATATAAAATATTCTACGTTAGGATTTCATTTTTTTTTTTCCTGCCTGTTATAGATACAAGAGGTTGTTATTTTTTCAAATTCTTGTACAAAGTTCAACCCAAGTCTAAAAAAAAAAAGCATGACATACTAGGGCAACACGAACAAACATCACAGAGACAGAACACGCCGGAAAAAAGGTTACCTACAAACAAATAGTTTTAGTCCATTCCGACATTTCTGTCCAGAGGAGGACGGACACCGACTTGGAAGGGCTAGACGAAGGGAGACACACACAGGGAGAAGGGGGAGGTAGAGAAAGAGAGAGAAGAGAACCAAGTACAGAGGAGTACGAGTCACTTTAGTCTTTCATGCTTTGGAAAGAAGGGGAAATAAGAAGACAGAACCCTTTAGATTGTCCGGTTGAAATGTCTCTACTTCAAAACTGCAACAATATCATAATCACACAACAGTCGTCTTACTGTACAAAGCTTTCTCAGATTTTCTTTTAATCCATTGAGGTTCTTGTCTATCTGTTTTTGTTAATAAAAAAAAAAACACAAAGAAAAAGCAAATATCACCATTCATTTTTTGGAGCCAAGTATTCCATTCCTATTGATAAAAGTCGCTGTCTTTTGTATAGCGTCTCTCCATTTTTGATAATGTCTTCCAATCTCCAATCCCTCATCGTGGACTTTTTTCTGAAGTAGTTGCCTATAAAACATAATTCAGCAATACTGTTTGTTCTTCTTGAAGCCTGCTTCTCTCTGGTCTGACTTTGCTGTTGAGAAACAGAAGTAGCTATGTTTGGTAACAAGATGAGTGCTTCTCCTTGTCTCTTAGTAACTTTGGCAGTGCAATAATATAATAATAATAATAATAATAATAATAATAATAATAATAATAGAAAGGTTTGGATTGTGTTTTTTTTTTTTTTCATTGGGTTCATATCAGAGCAGAGAGGTGAGTCCGGTATAGATTTTCTTGGCTAGCTAGCAAGGTAGTTAACAGGTGATCTTCCTTTAGAATTTTTGGACTATTCTTTTTTTTTTAAAGCCAAAAAATTAAACAATAAATCAGTTCTTTCATGTTTTTTTTTCTTTTTTTTCTTAAGTTCTCAAGAAACAAAGTCCACGTGTGGGATGACATTTTTGTGTTCCTCTCCTGAAGCAACAGCTGGACCCAAAACCTCACTGAGTGAGTGCCTTGTTCTCCAGACACCAGAGAAAGACAGGGAGAGTCTCACAGTGTGTCTGTCATTCTCCACACGAGACCAGGGATCCCACCACTGTCTAACAGATCACGGAAATGACTTCCCTTTCCAGTCCAGTTCTTTGTATATTGTATATGTACAGTGTGTTTATGTAGATAATAGGGGTGGGCAGAACAGAATTCATATTCCCCTTTAAGAGAATAGGCAACCACCAGGTGGCACCATATACTGTATATGTAAATCCCAGCAAAAATGAGCTAAACATTTAAATTTTTTGTAAATTTAAATAGACGGGTGTTATTCTATATATATCAATAATATATATATATATATATATATATATATATATATATATATAATATTATATATATATATATATACTGTAGTGCAAGGCTTATTTTACAGAAATTATGCAGCGTGGCTCAAAGGTATACCGTTCATAACTGGGAATTATTGTATGCTTACCAGTCATCCTTTGGAATAAGTAAAAAAATATCCAAGATAAAGCCTATTTATAGAACTTGGATTTAATAGTGACATGTTCAAATATCTCAGGGTTTTATTAACCAGCCATCCATTTACAACCAGATTGATTTGAACCCATTTTCAAATAAGCAGCTCTGCAGTTGTATATATGCATGTATGTTTGTGTGCTTGTGGTCATGAGAGTGTGTGTATGTGTGTGTGTGTGTGTGTGACTGAGACACAGAGAGGTCAGTTGGCGGTGGAAAGGTCAACATGAAATCTTCAGGTAGCTAAGTAGTAGCATTTGTCGCAGCTAGAATCATTGCAACAGCAGACGTTAATCAGTCTCTTTTGGAAAGCAGTTGTGGTAGCAGCAGTGCGATTCTGGTGGTGGTGGTGCTTGCAAGGGTCAACGGGAGGCGCTGTCGAGCAGGGCTGGGGTGGCAGGGGTGGTGGCTCGTGAGACGTTGCTGGAGCTGGCTTCCTTGGGGCTGCCTGCCGTGCTGCTGCAGCTCCCCCCACTTGCCTGGGCGCTCCCTGTCACTGAAGGAGGGGCAGAGGGGATCCCCTCGGAATGAGTGGGGGGCATAGAGGTGGAGTGGGTCCCCAGAGGAACACTGCTGCTCCCTGGCAGGCCCTGCAGGCCCTGCCCACACATGTGGTGGTGCTTCTCCCAGTCCTTGTGCTGGCAGAACGAGCCGCAGTAACGCGCTGTGTTGCAGCCGCTGCATGTCTCGCTTGCCTTTCGCCCGCAGTTCCAACAGCTCTGGGAAGAGAATAGCACACCATGACCCTTACTAAGAGCTAACTAGAAATCACGGTTAACCTTGCAAGCACCGAACAAGGTAGAGTTTTAACAGCAATAATAACTTGCATTGCAAATTGCTTTATGACTGCATTTACACACATTACTGTTTGTTCTGCACCAGCATACTGCACCTTCTCAGTTATGTTTTTCATCTGCAAGCAATTAGTGGGCATGAGACTGCAGGATACTATTTAGGCACTAGACACTTCTGGACCTATTCCTAAAGCTTTAGTATGCACGTTTGCAATGCATCTCCTGAGCTCTGAACACCAAAGGTTACCGAGGACGCCTACCTCGCTGGAGTCCTCCTGCTGGTTGATGACGGTCAGTGCGTCCTCGGAGGCCTGCCTCTTGGCCTCGGCCAGCGCACGCTCCATCTTGGACCTCTCGGCTGAGATCATCTCGTGGGCTTTGCGCTCAGCATCCGACACGGCCTTCTGCAGCTCCGACATCGCCTGCCGCTTCACCTCGTTCACTGCTTCTTCTGAGGAGAGAGCCACAGCGCTTTACACACCACACTGCAACAGAACCCATATGTCCTAATACAGCTGTTTACCTGCTGGCTTTTTGGTCCCTTTTTGTCTAACTGTCTGCGTTTCTATCATATACCATTTCTATTACATTTAAGCACTCCCTTTTTGCCGATTCTCTGAGGTGACCCAGCAGCAATGGGGTCCCTGCTGTCGACTCTGGAAGATTTCTAGGTATCTGAGATATGATTTCACAAGCAATTCAATTCAATCCTGTCATCTTGATAAGCAGCTTGGTTTTATTGGCTCATCCAGTTCTATTGGTGGAGCAGGTTAGTTCTGGTTCAGAGGGAGTGTAGCTGTTTGCTTTAGTTGCAAAAACATCACCCTACTTAGTTTGCCCATTTTGACAGATGCGATCGACGTTAAAGTCATTGAACAGCACCGTTGTTGAATCGTTGTTGCATTCATTACATAGGTGCATCGACGTCCGTGGTGTCAATAACAAATGAGGGGCTTGACCTATGAAATCAAGGTGTCGACTGAGTTGCTAGTACTCGATTCTGACTCATAGATTGGATCAGATAAAAGGAACAGGCCAGGCTCCCTCTCCCTGGCCACTTCTTGTTTACAGAGGCACGTTTGGATTATGCAGGCTGTGTTTCAGTCAGGTTCAATCTGGGGAAAGGATCATTAGGATAAATTACCATCATATTTTACAGTAAGCTGCAGCCCTGTCAGTCCCTCCATGGGTGTCCTGAGGGCTCTTTATTGAATAGGAGCTGATTGGCTCAAGCTCGCTCCCTCTATCCTTCTCTTTCTCTTTACTTTCCATGCTCTGGGTCTAACACTCCCGAAGTCGCAGATGGGTAAGTAGTTACTTTTCAATCTGCGTCAGGCTCCAAAATCCCATGTAAGCTTCCCACACTTGTTGTTTTTTTCTCCCTTCGCTTTGTTCTTCCTTTCTAAAGATATATAAAATGCTTGCTATTTTGTTTGGTCTATCTCTAAGAACCTCGGCCACTCAAGTATCATCAGAATTAATACATGCTCTGCTAAGATTGCGTTGCAAATTTAATTAATGTTATCAATGAAGCTGGAGCTGGTACTGGAGCAATTAGCTCTTAATGGAAACCAGAGGGTGAGCAATATAAAAGGTTAGATTCACAAAGGATTTATCATTGTACTTTAAAAAAAAAAGTTTCAGATTTTCAAGGCGGAGTCAACAGAGTCCCATAAACCAGTAGACTGCATTATCATTCATATAGAGAACTTGTTTCTTGGTACAATTTTAATTGTCCTTGCAATGAAATGCCCCATAACAAATATGTTAATAAATTAATAAATACTGTGTTGACTCACCCTGCTTGCTCTGCAGTTTTTTTATTGCTGGCGAAAGCGGGATACTTGCAGTACCTGTATGAAAAACAACTGCAATTAAAATTGCATTACTGCAAGTGAACATGCTGTAAATCGGTAAAACAGACAACAGCAGAATATACTTAGACTGCAGCCCAACTGCACTGTGAGTTTAGCAGCACTGTACTATAACTACAAGGTTAGACAGCTCAAACCATTACCGGAACTAATATACTCCTACACACAGTTATAGGGCAGTTAAGCTGCAGTCTAACTAAACTACACTGTAGTGCCCATTTACTGCAATTTCCTTGCCGTTTAACTGCAGTCATTTTTCATATCCTGAAGTGCTAATAACAACTGGGACTCTATGGGGCTGTATACCTAGGCTATTCCTTCAGCATCTCCACTAGCAAACCAATATACTGTGCATTGACAAGCCTGGTATCTTACCAGCCTTCCTCCAGATCTCCTCCGGCATGTATCCTGAGGGAGGTCTGTGCAAAAAATCCCGGTGAATTTCTACGACGTGAAATAAAACAAGAGCTTGCTTATTCAAGGTAAAGGTGCTGGATATCAAAGTACTGGGTGAGGAGAGACAAAGCTAATTCCACGATGCTTAAACATCTCCAAACACAGTCAATCAAACACACTGTAAATGGCAACGGTATGTATTAACAGTTTATATTCATAATTAATAGGGTTTTTGTGTAGCATCAGAAATGTAGCATCTTTCACTGAGACAGTGCAGCCTGGCCATGCCAAGTGCTGTATCTGACATTTCTTTGATCTGAGATTTAGTGAAGCACACAGTGCTACCAATTCCCAAATGCCTTAACCATGTAGTATTCATTGACTGTATTTTTAGCATACATACAGTGCCATCTGGTGGTCTAGTGCTACATTGGCACCGTCTCTATGGAACCCAGGAGTCCAGAGAACAATTCTGCCAGCCCCACAAAGAAGCTTCTTTACTATTCTGAATATTTTTTGACTGAGTGTTTTGACATTTTTGATAAAGGCTAGCGGCCGTGTCCTGTCAGTAATACCTAGCGGCTGCGCCTCAGAGATGTTAGAGGAAGTGTTGGTGTTGGAGACGGAGGAAGAGGAGGAGTTGTGAGGAGCAGGAGGAGGAGGAGGAGGGCGCTGGCCGGAGCTCACACCTTTTTTCATTTCTTCTGCGTCGCTGTAGCGGCGGATCCAGTGGTTCATCTCCTCGCGGTCTGCCTCCTGGCAGCGGCGCAGCACCGTCAAGGACCGCCGTGTCTTCTCTACCATGTCCATGATGCAGTTGAGTAGCTGGGGCAAGGGAGAGGCAGAGGCACAGTGAGACAGCAGAAAACAAGCAAGACTACTTGGTGCATTTTAATGATCTAAACCAGGGCAGGATCTTCATGCTACCACACTAAAACTCCTTTGCCTCCTGCATGGAAGACTGCTTCCGACTGTATTTTTTCGGTAGGAAGTTGTAAATTAGTGGGTCTTTAAATCACCTTACCTACAGGATAATTATAGAGTTTAAGGGTGGTTTATTGAGCTGTATTAGATCGTCAAAATACCCCCCAGCCCAGGTGGGACCAGTTGAAGCGTGCTGGATTATTTGAGAAACACAACGTTTTTCGCTGTTTGTGAATGTGATGCCCAAGACAGCTGAAGGATGACTAACGCTCGCTATAGGACAGCCGTGGTGTTACCTGCCATCCTCTTCTGTCCAGGGACTCCCAGGTAACACAGCTGATTTTGGGAAACTGACAGATGTCTGTTAAGGACTGCGTTGACACCGCAAATTCATTTAGATTGGGACCGAAGCTGAACTGGAATGCTAGAACCTGAACGCTGCCCCTCCTTTGTTGCCCACAAGCGTGGGTTCGGCTGCAGATTTAGGTATTAAAGCTGGGGAACCGTACCCCAGCGACACGTACATTATCGAGGTGCTTCCACTCCTCTGCCCACTCGCGATCCGTCAAGCGGTGATCAATGACCTCCTCCTGCCGGGCACCATGCAGTGCTGCAAGACAAACACACCACAGAGTGAGCACTGCTGCCTCTTCATGGCAAACTTCATATACTACTCTGTGTACTTCTATAGAAGTGACTTTTGTTACCCTTGTATTTTCAGCCATATGTTTTGGGGTTAGGACTCACCAGTCATCAGTGTGTGTGTGTGTCTGTGTGTGTGTGTGTGTGTGTGTGTTGGATACTCACCACCTCTCTGGTGTCTCTCGCGGGCGTCTCGGTGTTCGGTGTGACGGTACGCATCGCGGTACTGATGCGCAAGGGCCATGTCCTCCAGCCGGTAGTGCTGGGGTGGGGGAGGGGTGGGGTGTGGCAGCCCATTTGGGGGATGAGGAGGCAGGCCATTCGGAGGGGGGTGCGAGGGGGCGCCGTTGCTGGGGCTGTAGCGCTGGCTGGGGCTCACTGTGCACGGTCTCTTCGGGAGGTGCTCCAAGTGCAGGGGGTCCCGCTCCACCCCGTTCTCTTTGGTCCTGAGGGTTACAGAGACAGCAGGCAGGGGGCACCCCGTATTAATAAGTGCACTGTGTGTAGGCAAAACTACTGCACTGTAACTGCAGTAAAAGATGTGTCAAAAATGAACAGTTATAACAAAAGTAAGTTATAACAATAAAGTTAATTGATTGTAGTTACAGTTTTGCAGTGGTAACCCTTAACTCCCATGTCACACAGCCTTTTCTATACATTTCCACACCAGGTGCTGATCTGCTGTAGTGAGCCTGATTTGCTTCATTTATTTCCATTAGCTACAGCTGGTGTTGGGATGTACAGAAAAACAGCATGTGGAGTGCTTTGCTTTAATTTCGTTGCACATCTATAAAAGCAGTTTGGCTGCAGTGTACAGTACCTACATAGTGACTACAATTTTAAAATCACTATAATAAATATGATGGCAGTTACAATGCAGTAAACCTGCAATCTAATTAGATGGCAATTTACTTCAGTTCAGTCTCAGCTTACAATGAAACTCTGATCTCAATGTGCTATCCAGGCATGACATAAAGCAAATAAACCCAACAGCTGCATCATTATGTCATCCCACAGTAAGCCAGTGATGGGGTGGAGGTGTGGGGATTACTGAAGAATTGCCCACACCCTCCCCCTCACATACATACCCTTCCAAAGCCAGAGTCCAGCACATAAACATCTGGATACATTTCTGACCTAAGGGCAGCTACAGGCTAACTCACAGACAAAGATGGACTGTGTAACCAAAGTGAAATGAGAAGAATGGAAAAAAGATGCATTGGTATGCTTAAAGACAAACAGGACCACTAAGGTAATGACTTTATATCATTTAAAGATGGCCGACAACAATTAGATGCACCAAATGACTTATTTAGAAAGGGTGTTTGCAACTAACTTTTCTTGTTTGGTTCATCCACATGACTCTGTGTACAAATGTTGAGATAAATCCATGAAGGTGTATCAGAAGTCATCAGCCTCACAAGTTTTCACATTAACAAAACAACATCTAAACAATAAAACATACAAATATATTCAGTGCATACAGCTCGCTTACATAACTGCACTGAATTAAGGGGAGAGAAGCAGAGGCCCAGGTGGAAGAGAGGACTGCTGGTTGCTGTTACCTGTCAGGCGTCCTCCTCTTGCCGTGCTCGTTAATCTCCAGCAGGATTTCGGAGGAATCGAGGGGAGAGCTGGCGTTGGCGTCCAGCAGCAGCTGCTCGTGTTGAGCCAGGTACTGGGCGGGCGTCTGCTTTGCCAGCCGGGCACAGTGCAGCAGCTCACGCTGCAGCAGGGGCAGGTTAGCCTGGACAGACAGACAGAAAGAGCGAAAGAGAGGGAGTGTGTGAGATAGACAGAGAGAGGGGGAAACGAGAAATAGCACCCTCCATATTTTCATAAACCATATTAAAAAAAGGACATATTTTAATGACCCATTAAAGGAGGCAGTCAAGGATCACATTCTCTTTTCAGGTTAGATACTGTTCAGCGAAGACACAGCATGTGCAATAATTGTTCTGAGCTGTATCTGTAGGAAACATGCTGCGGTACAGTAGGGTTGAATTATCAGATGCTATCCAGACTGCTGCTATCTGTTGTTTAATATGTTTCTTCAGTATTTGTTATAAATTGACACCTTGCCAGCTCCCCATGTGTTCATCATGCAGCTCTCAGCATTGGCGTTCTACTCAGCTGAACGTGTTCCATTTCTTTAAAGCAACCCCCATACTGTGAGCGTAGGGGGGTGTGAGCGTGAGTGAGAGACACACTGCTGTTGTCCAACCACAGCCGGGCAACACTGCCGTAGCTCAGATCTCAAACTGACATCATGTCATGTCAAGGAACCTGCATTAGCTCTGCAGCTTTACAAGTTGAAATGAGTTTCGTGGTTTCATCCTAGCCATGTTTTAGTACCAATTTACTATACTTTAGCACTATGCCTGTTGCAAAGGAAGTGAATTGAAAGTGTGATAGCTAGCAAAGTAACAGAGTGAAAATAAAGTCTATAAATAGCAAAAATGAGAAAAGGGCTTGAGGTTGGTATTGTGCTAATGAGACTTTCAGATAACTATCATATAGCATGAGTCTATTCCACAGTTTAGTCTGAAAGCTAGAGTGACAGCTAATGCTCTGAAAAAAACTGCAAAAATAATCAAATAATTAGCAATATGGTACTTGGTACTTTTTTAGTGTGTGCTTTTTCTGTGTTCACTTTCTACGCCAGCAATTAGAGAGCTGCTACCATAGTGTGTAGCTCCCACTGGAAAAAAGGTCGGAATTGTCTGCTGTTGACACATCACGTGACCGCCTACATTATACATTGTAGACTAGGGGATTTTCACATTAGTACAGTTGCTTTTCATATGGTCAGTAAGAAGGTACAGGGTTGAGAAGATTCCTTATAAGGATGATATTTTCTGATAACCAACTGTTGACACATTGAGAAGTGTCTTGTGTTGTTACTCTGGGGTGTTGATCAGCAGGTGTTTGCAGAAAGAAAAGCCCTTGGTGTGATCGGACGAGGAACACCTGTTGTGAAATCTTCTTTTCCTGCTGAACACCACCGCTGAGCAGCCCCAAAGACTGAACCGAGACAGATTTACAGTAAACAAAAGTGTGCCCGTTTTAATGCAAATGACAGCAAATGATTGCCATATGGGCCCCATCTCGTCTTTTCGCTTGCGGCCAGTGCACAGGGATCAGGATTGTATTTATCTGCAAATTCTGCTAATGGTTTCTGTGCTTGTCTAAAGAACGGTCTTCAATGGAGAGTTTAGAGTTGCCAGAGAAGGGTACGTATTCACATCTTCAGTATGGCTTCAGATATATAGTGTAATGAGACACCACAATGAACTTCATCGCTCACAAACACAAAGTAACAAGGACTCAGTGGACTTCCATAGGACTAGATATTAACATTTCCCAGTCAAAAAATACAGTTCCTTAAAGTATAAATAGTAGGGTCCATCTGCCTATCTGTATACCTCTAGCTTTATGTTTTCCTGTAGATTTTTGCACGATGACCTTGGGATGAGTTGCTGGTTGAAGGCTGGTTACAGTGCTGTTTGAGGCTCTACGTGCTGGGTGCTGATTGAGTGGTTCTTGTTAAAAAAAGTCAATCTAGGAAGTGAAAAAAGGGCTACGGGGGAATTGGAGGTGGGAGTAATGCCCTGATGTTGCCTATATCATTTTAAAACAGATTGCAGTCCAGCATAATTAAATCGTTGTAAAGCTAATAAAACATTTTACAATATGGTTAAAAACTCCAGAATCTGTGCTGTGTTTGCGCTGTTTTCTTTCTGTGCACTCACCTTGAGGAAGGGGATGACGAAGGGCCTTAGAGGGAAATTGGTCGCCTCCTGGAGCTTTGAGTGAAACTCTTCAATAGTCAGGGTCGAATTCTATGGGAAAACAGAGCAGGTTATATTCTGAACTTTGAGGACACACAGACAGGCAGATAGACTGCGCCAAACAGACAGACTGACAGAAAGACTCGGCTTGCTACTTTTCGATTTTAAGCGTTAAAGCTCCTTAAATGTCGAATTCCCAATTTATATACAATAAACGTCGGAAAAAAACGGTGGCTATTTTTTCCTTACCAAAACCATAATTTAGAAATCATTTCTAGTTTGTGTAGTTTTAATACTTGCTGTCTGTCCCGTCTCCGATCCGCTCTGAATGGCTGGGGGT